>NW_003852469.1:4608141-4614185 GCF_000181295.1 Otolemur garnettii | reverse complement strand
GCTGTGATGCCATGGGACTCTACCCAGGGGGACAGCTTGAGGCCCTGTCTCAAAAAAAAAAAAAAAAAAAGAAAGAAAAAGAAAGATAATTGGCTCATGGTCAGGGGCTTACCAAATGTACACTTAATTTTCTCTTCATTTTGTCTTTTTTCCTATTTATCTTATTGGGAATTTATTTTAATGACAATAACGTTGTGAAATTAAGTTCTTTTAAATAGCAAGAAAATTATGGCAGTGCATTTATGAAGTGAGGCTTCTACATGATTCGTTACATCTCTTTTGCTATTTATTAAATTGCTATCTATTATAGTATTAATTAATTTCACTGCATTATGTATCTTTTTTACCACTAGAATCACACACGATCGTGGCTTTACAATATGCTTTGATATTGCTTTATATTAACACATCCTTTTTACCACCAGTATCACTCACCATTTGGTACTATGAATAGACCCCTAAGAGAGGGTCTGTTTCTGTTCATTTGGTCCCCAACATAAGCATCTGTTCACCTTTCTGCCAAATTTTCAAGGCCTGTTGTTATTTTTGACGTGAGTGTCGTTAAAATTATATTTTAACGGGGGGAGAATTTATATCTTTATAATAAGCTATCTGGGTATTACTGTGTTTTTCTCAACATTTATGTGTATGTGTTACATAGGTCACACGAAGAACGAATAGGTTATCTTTTATTTCTTTAAAGGTCTTTGGGTGTCCTTGAAGCTTTTGCCAGGGGACCTCACACAAGTTCAGAAGAATTTTTCACACTTGGTTGACAGATCAACAGCCATAGCCCGGAAGATGGGCTTTCCTGAAATAATACTGCCAGGTAAACGGCTTCTGCTCACCGGTTTGCTTTCCCCAGCAGCAGTTACTGCTAATTGGATAGTCGAGGCAACTTGGACCCATCAGATGGGTTATTTATGTTGAGTGGTTCTGAAACAGTGGGACATACAAACAGCCTTGCTTGAGTACCTTAGAAAGCTTGAGTACCCAAGGCCTGGCGGGGTGGCTCAGCCTGTAATCCCAGCACTCTGGGAAGGTGGAATTGCCTGAACTCACGAGTTGTAGACCAGCCTGAGCTAGAAAGCTACCCAGTGTACGAGGCCAAAATAACACTTTGTTAAACATAACTCAAAATTTTCTACTCCACGCCTGTAGTCCCAGCTCCTCAGGAGGCTGAGGCAGGAGGATCACCTGAGAACAGGAGTTCTGGGCTGCAGTGCTCTGTGGCAGTCAAGGGTCTGCACTAAGCTGGACACTGCCTAAGGGTGGGTGAACCAGCCTGGGTCCCACCTTGAGCAGGGCAAAACTCCTACGTTGATCAGTAGTGGGATTGCACCTGTGAACAGCCTCTGGCCTGTAGCCTGGGCAATATAATGAGATGCTATCTCCAGAAAAAAGAAAGGAAATTTCTACTCCTGCTCGTCTCCTTATATTCCACTCAGACCCTCCCAAATAGCAGAGGTTCTCGGTCTGGGACAGGGGTCCTCAAACTTTTTAAACAGGGGGCCAGTTTACTGTATCTCAGACCGTGAAGGGCTGGACTACAGGCCCCGGGACGAGTCAGCTGCTAAGCAGGACAGGCAGCGGTGGCAAAAAACACCTGGAGGCCCGTATAAATGTCCTCGGCAGGCAGCATGTGGCCCGCGGGCCGTAGTTTGAGGACGCCTGGTCTAGGAGATGCGTGTGCTCCATTTCCACATCCCTTTCTCTTAGATTTCCAGCACGTGGCTTCCTTGGTCTGCTCTGTCTCAGGGAACCCACTACTCCATCCTGTAAAGCTCCCCCGTGCTCTGGCTCTCCCCGTTCTTTTTGGTGACCAGACTGTAAACATCCTCCAGGTTCTCACCTCAGGTTCATCTTTCCTGCTGCCCGATGTGGGTGATCTTCATGTGTGTTCACACGAATTCACCGACTTCACCCATTTCCGTGCAAAATCCTCATTCCGGTAAAAGGAAATTGATCCCTAGAGGAACTTCCTGTATATTAATATAAACTAATTAATAGTGATAAAAATTCTAGAAAGCCAACCATGCCCTGTTAGAACAATTCTGGGAAAAAAACCAACAAATCTACTGCATGCAAAACTCAGGTTCTTTTAAAGTAATATGAGATCTTATTGCTCGTTTGGGAAATTAAGGGACGGTAATAATTCATTGCTGCACATATAATCTGCACATGGTGGGGATTGTGGAATGAATGAATAAAAGACTTAGAGGGTGGCGCCTGTGGCTTAAGGGAGTAAGGCGCTGGCCCCATATGCCAGAGGTGGCGGGTTCAAACCCAGCCCCAGCTAAAAAACTGCAAAAATAAATAAATAAATAAAAGAGTTAGAAAGTGAGATTTTCTTCTTCATTAAAAAAAAAAAAAATAGTTCTTTGTCTGTTTATTTCATCCATTTCAGAGCTATTTTACCCTACTACACATCATCACCATTCTGGGAAAATGTTTTGTCTTGAAGTGCTAAAGTGAGAATAGTTAATGGGAACAAAAGCATAATTAGAATGAATAAGATCTAGTCATCAGCAAAATAGGATGACTATTATTAATAATTTATTGTATATTTTAAAATAACTACATGAGTGGAATTGGAATGTTCCTAACACAAAGAAATGATAAAGGCTTGAGGTGATGGATTTCCTGTTTACCCTGATTTGATCATTACACATTGTACACCTGTCTCAAAACATCACACGTACTCTGTAAATATATACCACGTATAACTGTTACGTACCCATAACTAAAAAGAACGATTTAGAAAAGTACCAGTGCAGGAAATAAAAATAACTACTGGTAGTATTCTCTAACGGCAGGCAGTTTTACCATTATGGTGAGACAAGAATCTGAAAAAAATTAAGTAGAGAAATTTGTCCTTTGGGCAAAGTGAGTTTTTCTTTGAAATCTGGCTTGGTGTAGGTGGAAAGGTAAAATGAAGGAAGCTGAACAGAGAAGTGACAGACGGAAGACTTCTGTCCCATGAGTAGTTCATGACAAAGCCAAACCCTTTGACAGTTTGAGTATTTCATCAATGTCTTAGAATTGCACAAAGCTGAGACCTAAAAATGGCGCCTGCCGGTAACACTCACGGGATGGCTTGTCGCGTTGCAGGAGATGTTCGGAATGATATTTATGTCACCCTGATCCACGGCGAGTTTGACAAAGGGAAAAAGAAGACACCGAAGAACGTGGAGGTGACGATGTCAGTGCACGACGCGGAGGGCGAGGTGCTGGAGGTGGGTGGGGTCGCCCCGAGGGCCGGAGGCGGGTGGGGGGTGGGGTCGCCCCGAGGGCCGGAGGCTTTCAGGCGTTGCATTTCTTCTCCACGTCAGGTTGGGTTGGGTTTTTTGCAAGGTTTTAACAAAACCTGTTAAATTTGTGATTAACCATGACCAGTTTTACTAACAAAGTCATCGAGACACTTAAAAACAAGCATCTCAGTGGTGCTGGTACTGGCCACTAATGATTTCTTGCGGAAGCCTCCCATGTGGAGGTTCGTTCTTGTGGCCAAGTTATTTAGCCACTTTTAAGCTTCATCAGCTCCGCTGGGGCTGAGTGCAGTGGCCGGAGGGACCCAGTGGCACTGGAAGACACATTTCTTCTCCACCAGGATGGGAGAACTGAAGGAGATGTGTCCCCAGAGTCTGTCAAACTGGACGGGCTACCACTGACTGCTCTTAGATTTAATGATCAGGAAACTGCAGGAAATCATTTCTCTGGGAAATACAAGGGTCAGGGGCAGAGCTGGGAGGGGATCCAGGTCTCCTAATTTCCAGGCCAGAGTTCCTCCAAGTCTGGCAGCTTCCTATCCATATAGAGAAGTCAGTCTCGATTCTGACAGCACAGAGAAGGGTGTGGCGGGAGGCCTTGGCTGACGTCAGGCTCCCCTAGGGTAAGCGCTGGTAACCTGATTTGTAATGTCAAGTTCAAGCTCTTACTTAATGCACCAAATGTCCTTTTGCATCAGTCCTCGGGAGCTGTGAACTACGATCCCATCATGTCCCAGGGATGTTACAGTCTAGGAAGGAAACAGATACCCAAACAGCTTACAAAGTCAAGGGGCAGTCTGTGTTAGACGGACATGCAGAGTGCTGTGGGCCACCAGGCAGGAGTGGGTTATTCTGCCATTGATAGGAGTCCTCACACCTTACAAGCTCATTTCCAGTATGAGTCTCCTCCTGCTGGTCAGCACTCAGCTCTGCTAACCGGCTCAGAAGTGCCCCATCAAGGCCTGGTCCTGCTCAACTACGTGGTTTATTATAGGAAAGGGCACAGCCTTAAACTTGGCTGTACCCACACGCCAACCCCCCAAAGCAGATATGGACAGGAAGGAGAAATTCTTTCCTCGGGACAGGGGTACATCCACACTGGTGACGTAACTATAGTCACCATCATCAGGCCTCCTGTTCCTGAGAGAGGAAAGACAAAGAATTGGGAGGATAAAAGAGAGAATAAAGAGACAGAGGAATGTTCTGACGCTGCTGGGTCCCATAGCTGCTACCAGAGTTATACACTTAGACCCTCAGATAAAGTGGCAGAAAGTCTCTATTCTTCGTCCCCCAAGTTTAGCTTACAGATGCCCTTGTGCGGACGTGTTGGGAGTAGTGGGCTTGTGCACGGTACGTGGTGAGCATCCTCTTCATTATCCCGACAAAATTATCCCCTCTTCCTTTTCTTCTTCCATCCAAAGAAAGCAATTCATCCTGGTGCTGGCTACGAAGGCATTTCGGAATACAAGTCGGTGGTCTATTACCAAGTCAAGCAGCCCTGCTGGTATGAGACCGTCAAGGTGAGAATGAGTCTTCCGTGACCCTCGTCCCCTCTTCAGCTGTGTTTAGGTTCCTGTCTTCTCTTTTGCCCCCAAATCATTCCGACTTCACCCTGAAGCTTTGGGTGTACAGTAAGAAATGAATGGGTCATGCAGTTCTTTTAGGAGAGCCTGTAGCTTTCATAAACTCAGTCTTCCTCCGTACCGTTCTCATTCACAAATGTACAGAAATTTGAACGGAGAGACTTGGGGCTGCAGAGAGGTAGTAGGCTGCCAAGATGGTCCAAAACCAAACGGAAATCTTTACACAGAGTGTGCAGTCTCCTAACATTTTTTTTCTCCTTGGCTTCTAACCAAGTTTTCTGGGCCTCTTTTCAACTTAAATATGTGTGTTAGACGTTCCAAAGTGCTTTTCGGATCCGCCGTATCCTCTGAGCCCCGTAATAGAGCTGCAGCTGAAGCAACAGGTGCTGTAATGCCCTTGTTCTGATTAGGAACCGAGACGCCAGGAAGTTAAGTGACTTCCCAGGATCCTAGAGCTGACGAGTGTCAGAGCCTGACCTGGAGACTGCTTCTGAAACTCAGGCTGCAATAATTCTCTCCTTCTTTTCTTTTCCTTTCTTTCCTTCTCTATCCTTTTCTTTTTTGAGCGGGGATCAAGGTCTCATGCGGCTGCCTGAACTAGAGTGCACTGGTGCGATCACAGCTCACCAGAGCCTCAGACTCCTGGGCTCAAGTGATCATCCTGCATCCGCCTCCTGAGTAGCTAGGGCTTCGGGTGTCCACCACCACCCCTGGCTCATTTTCCTAATTTTTGTACAAATGGGGCTCTTGCTAGGGCTTAGGCTGCTCTCAAATTCCTGGCCTCAAGCGATCCTCCTGCCTCGGCCTCCCAAAATGCTAGGATGACAGGCGTTAGCCACTGTGCCTGGCGTTCCAGTAGCGCTTTCTGAAGTCATGTGAGCATTTCATAGAAAAAACACAAATTGCGCTCATCTCTCAGTTTAGAAGTAACCATTTCAACAATTTTATACAGTTCATATGTTCTGAGTGATGCTGTTTATATAAATGTGTATAGTGCTTTTTAAAACTACGTCTCTCTTCAGACGTGTATTTTTAGAGATAGGCATAATGTTCCAGTTTAGTTATCACCATGCCACAATTTAACTGCTCACCGCAGATTCTCTGCTCTCCTCATTGCCTCCTGGCGCCCCTTTTCCCTTACTGTGTAAATGAGCAGCAGGAAAACTTTTGTGCCCCCAATAGTTGATCTTTT
>NW_003852469.1:4603747-4607060 GCF_000181295.1 Otolemur garnettii | reverse complement strand
GTTTTTGGCCAGGGCTGGGTTTGAACCCACCACCTCCAGCATATGGGACTGGCGCCCTACTGCTTTGAGCCACAGGCGCCGCCCAACCATTAATTTCTTACTGTCCTACAGGTGTCCATTGCTATAGAAGAGGTCACACGCTGCCACGTACGATTTACCTTCCGACACAGGTCATCTCAGGAATGTAAGTATCAGGAGATCTGTGATATATTTCTGTCTTTAAAAATATATGTATGTACAAACACACGAACATACACATATATTCACACACATACATACGTGTATTCATTCTTGCTTGACAGCCCTTTTGTGGATCTTGAGAGTAAGATACTTGGGACCAAAAAATTTGGCAACTTTATTTTAGAATTCATTGGTGCCAAGAAAATCTGTAGCGTGAATTTCGCTGGGCTTCAAGGCCTGTGCTGATCCCTTTACGTCAGATGGTGCACTGAACAAAATACCTTGCAGAGTCTGTTTTAGGACAATAGATATTGAGATATTTCACTTAAGGGCTTTGAAATGGGGCAGTTGACATGCAGTGAACTGGATTTTGGAAACCTCACTTCAGCATGGGGAAAGCACTGGGCAGGAGAGCACTGGAAACAGAGGCGTTAGAAAGGTCTTATAGCAACGAAGGGAAGAGGTGTGGTGGCCTGAACTCAGGTACAAACAGAGGAATAGTGAGGCATTCAGGCCATGGAGTGGTGATGGCATGGAGTTGGCATCAACACCCACATTTCTGGGGCCGGTCACAGTGGCTCACGTCTGTAATCCCAGCACTCTGAGAGGCCAAAGCAGGTGGATTGCCTGAGCTCACAGGTTCAAGACCAGTCTGAGGAAGAGACCTTGTCTCTAAAAATAGCCAAGCATTGTGGTGGGCACCTATAGTCCCAGGTACTTGGAGGCTGAGGCAAGAGAATCGCTTAAGCCCAAGAGTTTGAGGTTGCTATGAGCTGTGACACCACGGCACTCTGCCAAAGGTGACATAGTGAGACTCTATCTGAAAAATAAAAATAAAAAAAGAAACCTACATTTCTAAGCTGGGTTATCAGGTGGATCCTGGGGTCATTTATTAGGGAATGGAGAAAGAGGAGCACACTTGGGGGTTCCAGACGATTTCAGTGACACCGTATGTGTGGTGTTTACGGTGTGTTGAAGCGTGTTTATTGTAATGTGATTGAAGGTCACACCCCAGAGCACAACTGAAGTCAGCGTCACGACCATCAATTTCTGGTGTCTTTCCCTGCTGCTCAGACACACATTTCTGTCTTTTCAGCCAGAGACAAATCAGAGCGAGCCTTCGGGGTGGCCTTTGTGAAGCTGATGAACCCGGATGGCACCACCTTGCAGGATGGGAGGCACGACCTGGTGGTTTATAAGGTGGCACTGACAGAATGTGGCCCAGAAAATGGCCGGGAAAAGCGTTAACTCCCTTTCAAATTGGCATTTAAGGCTCCTTTTAGATTTATGCATACACACACCTGGAACCTCCCTGGCGCTAGATGGGTTTGTTCATTAAAGTCAAGAAACCCAGAGGGCTCTGGTCACCCCAGCTGTGTGGTTTCTTGTCCCCCTTCTGGGGAGGATGGGTCGCATTAGTGCCTGGTCTTCTAGAAGCTTCTCACCCTCTCCTGCATGTGGAGCAGGGCAGTGAGGAGAGGAGGGCTGGGCTCTTCTAATCTGCTTTCTCTGTCGTCCTGCATGGGCTGAGGTCAAGTGTGGTGGGTGTGGCCGGATGTGGTTTTCATATCGCTGTGAGCCAGATACCATCCTCCCTAAGGGTTTGATCCCCCTTCTTCCCTTCTAACTGTTGGCAAAGCTGCTTCTACTGAGGTTTTAGAGTACAGAGTAGATGCCGGAAGATCTGGTTGATCTAACAGTATCTGGGGGGTTTTCTGCCAGTTGGCAGCCCTTGTGGGTTGCATCTCCCTGAGAATATTTTCCTTAACATCTTAGTTTGCAGATGGTTTTGGAAGGCATAGAAGCTGTTTCTGCTTGTGTAAACCAAAAGAAACACCACGGTGGCCCTTCATGGGCTCAAGAAAATGAAATTCAACCTGATTCTCTGCCATGTTTATTATTTCTAGCGTAGACTTGGATATTCTGCTTTCTAGGTCACAATTAGAAACCACAAATTCGTTCAGTGATGCATTATTTCTGGGCCCAGACTCCATGGAAAGACATCACAGTGTCTCACAGGTGGGAGGGACCGTACATTTAATTAGAGACAGCCACAGTTCTCAGGCTGGAAGTGCGCTGTGCTCCTGGTGGAAACTATTTCCATCTGCATGTAAGAGATGCCGCCTGTGATTCCGTGTTGCTGACGTGCTTCCTTACAGGGCGACAACAAGAAAATGGAAGATGCTAAATTCTACCTGACCTTGCCCGGGACCAAGGCTGAGATGGAAGAAAAGGAGCTCCAGGCATCCAAAAACCTGGCCGCCTTTACCCCCAGCAAGGACAGCACGAAAGACAGCTTCCAGATCGCCACCCTCATTTGCTCCACTAAGCTCACCCAGAACGGTAGGTGCGGTGACAACACAGGGGCAGTGAGCTTTCTGCTTGGTCCCCACGAGCTCCCCGGTTAGACTTCAGCCAGGTCTTCCGAGCTGAGATCGTGGGCAGCTGGATCCTGCTCTCTGCTTTGCAGATGTTATTCTGTGTAGTACCGATCAAATTGCACAGCCATGTGTGAGATTTGGTTGTCCGTCTTTAAGACAAGATGAGAAGCGTTTCAGTATTTTTTGATATCATAAAACCTATAAGTGTGCTCATTAGCAGAAACTGTGAAGTCCAAGTCTTTTGTTTCCTTCCTTTAGTGCAAAACAGCAAAGAGCTCTGATAGTGCTCGGGGCCCGTAGCACAGTGGTTATGGCGCCAGCCACAGACACCCAGGGCGGCCGGTTCTAGCCCAGTCTAGGCCTGCTAAACAATAACGACAACTGCAACAAAAAATAGCTGGACCGTTGTCCAGCGGGTGCCTGTAGTCCCAGCTACTTGGGAGGCTGAGAGAAGAGAATTGCCTAAGCCCGAGAGTTTGAGGTTGCTGTGAGCTGTGATGCCACGGCACTCTACCAAGGGTGACCTAGTGAGACTCTGTCTCAAAAAAAAAAAATCAACTCCTTAAAAGGCTTGGTGAGTAGAGCACCAGCCACGTATACCAAGGCTTGGTTCGAGCCAGGCCTGGGCCTGCTAAACAACAATGACAACTGTAACCAAAAGAAAAAAATAGCTAGATGTTGTGGTGGGCGCCTATAGTCCCAGCTACTTGGGAGGCTGAGGCAAGAGAATCACTTAAGCCCAAGAGTTGGAG
>NW_003852469.1:4602534-4603670 GCF_000181295.1 Otolemur garnettii | reverse complement strand
AAAAAAAAAAAGAGCTCTGATAATGCCTTCTGTATAGTGTATGCCACGGGATATGTTGGTAATAAGGGCTGAGGGGTGATGGTAAAGGAATATAATCGGTCTCCTGTCTCAACAGGGGTGGCGGGATTTCCTGTTAGACTTTCAGTGTCCCCCGGCCCCATACGTTTCTCTTTTTCCTGTCTTTTTCCAAGAGTCAAGGATTTTCCATAAAATCAGCTGAATAATTCCAAGAGGCTTCCCTTCTTTCTCCTTCAAATCCTTCATGCCGATTTTAACCTCTCTCATGTGTATCAGTAACAGCTTCTTATTTATTTATGTAATGTCTGCAAAGCCCTGCTTAAAAAATAAACCAAGAATTAGCTGCCCAGGGGACTTGCTTTAGAAATTCTATCTTGAATATGCGATGTAGAGGGTTACAGCCGTTGGCCTTGTAGACAGATTGGGTGAAGGGCCTAAAGCCCTTTTTATGGACGGCCGAGGTAGAGAAAACAGCTTAGGTGTGAGGTGCTCTCAGGGCCAGATCCTGGTCAGTCTTTGGAAGAGGTCAGCTTTGGGTTTGTTTTGAGGAATCATGGTTGCCTACAGAGTAAGGATAGTGTTTCAACGTGGACAAGTGGCTGGATGGAGCAGAGTGATGCTGAGGGCGGAGTCATAGGGAATAGTTAGAGCAGACTCCCCAAAAACTAGCCCAGGAAGCATCCTGAGCGCCACAGAAGACAGGACGAAATTGTACCAGTCATGTAACCCCTTGTTACGGAAAAAGTAAATATCATAAACTGCTCATGGGCTAAGGGGTGTGATATTTACGGAAGAAGATTTTAAAATGTCTTCAGGCCCTTCATTTGGCCCAGCAATTTGACTCCTAGAAGTTGAACCAGAGTAAACAATGAGAGACGTGCGTGAAGAGTCGTGTGTGTGGGACGTTTCCCTGTCACGTGTGGGACGTTTCCCTGTCGTGTGTGGGACGTTTCCCTGTCAGGTAGGGGATGTTTCCCTGTCGTGTGTGGGACGTTTCCCTGTCACGAGTGGGACGTTTCCCTGTCACGAGTGGGACGTTTCCTGGTCGTGTGTGGGACGTTTCTCTGTCATGTATGGGACGTTTCGTTTCCCGGTCATGTATGGGACGTTTCCCTGTC
>NW_003852469.1:4598384-4600813 GCF_000181295.1 Otolemur garnettii | reverse complement strand
CCCTGTCACGTGTGGGACGTTTCCCTGTCACGTGTGGGATGTTTCCCTGTCGTGTGTGGGATGTTTCCCTGTCCTGACAGGGACATTTCCCTGTCGTGTGTGGGACATTTCCCTGTCACGAGTGGGACATTTCCCTGTCACGAGTGGGATGTTTCCCTGTCAGGTATGGGACGTTTCCCGGTCGTGTGTGGGACGTTTCCCTGTCGTGTGTGGGACGTTTCCCTGTCAGGTATGGGACGTTTCCCGGTCGTGTGTGGGACGTTTCCTGGTTGTGTGTGGGACATTTCCCTGTCACGAGTGGGATGTTTCCTTATCACGAATGGGACGTTTCTCGGTCGTGTGTGGGATGTTTCCTGGTCGTGTGTGGGACGTTTCCCTGTCCCGTATGGGACAGTTCCCTGTCACGAGTGGGACGTTTCCCTGTCAGGTGTGGGACGTTTCCCTGTCAGGTGTGGGACGTTTCCCTGTCACGAGTGGGACGTTTCCCTGTCAGGTGTGGGACGTTTCCCTGTCACATGTGGGACGTTTCCCTGTCGTGTGTGGGATGTTTCCCTGTCATGTGTGGGACGCTTCCCTGTCACGAGTGGGACGTTTCCCTGTCACGTATGGGACGTTTCCCGGTCGTGTGTGGGACGTTTCCCTGTTATACGTACTGGAAACAACCCTAATATCTCTGATAGTTGGGGTGAATTTAAGTAAATTTTGTAACATTATTAAGTGATAAACTATATGCGCCTGCTAAATACTACATTTCAAAATACAGTCAAAGACATGACGGACTTTTTAACACTATGTACGGTATGAATGCAGGTTTGTTTAAATACATCGGAGCAATTTGGACAAGATTTCCAGGGTTCAAATTCCACTCCTACCACATACTGGGTGTTTCATCTTTTGTTTTTTGGGAGTTTTTTTGCAGTTTTTGGCCGGGGCTGGGTTTGAACCCACCACCTCCAGTATATGGGGCCGGCGCCCAATCTTTTTTGAGTCACAGGCACCACCCTTCACCCCTCTTCTGAATGTTCTTAACCTGTGCTGTCCTGTTGTGGTAGCTACTACACACATGTCTCCTGCAAAATTTAAATTAATTAAAATTCAACGAGAAGGGTGTGGTGAGATGTGGCTGAAGGATAGAAAACTCTGATGAGACAGGAAGAATTAATTCAAGAGATCTGTTGTGATGGAGTCTGGAGTTAACACTATGTTATATACTTTGTCATTACTAAGAGAGGAGATTGTAAGTGTTCTCACTACAAGAAAAAGTATGTAAGGTAATGCATGTGTTAATTCGCTTGATTTAGTCAATCTACAGTGTATGCATATATCAGAATATGTTGCACACCCTAGATAGTTTTTATTTGTCAGTGACAAGTAGCAAAATTAAAGTTAAGCAAATAAAAATATGCACCAGTCCCTCAGTCTCTGTGATCTCACGCAGTTGGTGGTTTTCCCGTTAATGCAGATAGACATCTCATTGTCACAGAACGTTCCCCTGGATGACACTGTTGCCTTTGTTGTCATCCCCATCAGTATCTGATGTTTAGATCTCAAAAAGTTCAATATCCTCCCCCCCAAAGATAGTCTGAAATAATATCTTAGTCTAGAGGTTTAAAGAGGCAGAGCTCATCAGGACCCCGAGAGGAGCAGGACCAAGAGCAGGCAGAGGGGACCCGGTGGGAGAGATGGAGACGCCGCCGGCATCAGAGGGGATGGGGTGTGCCAGGGACAGATAATCGCCGATTGTTCCTGCGTTTGCTTTCTTCTGGCTTGGTGGAAATTATAGAGAGCCAGTTTAATTTAATAAAAAGCCGAAGAGCATTAATAAACCATTTACCCTTCAAGGGCATTTATTATGCAAAAAGGGCGGCTGTCCCTTCTCACTGTGGCCATGACCAAATGCCTTTCTCTTTCCCCTGAGGAGAACCATTCAGGCCCAAAAGGTTAAAAGCCCCTGGGGCTTGTTACAGATACAGTCTCTCAGAGAGAGACTTTTTTCTTTTTAAACACTAGAACAGATCGATTTGTATGAGATCCTTTGTTGCTTGGCCCAGATGGGGGTGGGAATGGGTTTGTCGTTTCAGGGGAGGTTGGGTCTCTCCAGCGGTGAGCCCTCCTGCCGGGCGGTTCCCACTCAGCATTTCATTTTAGCCTCCACCACCCTGAGACAGAAAGGCACTGACTCTGCTATTATTTTCCCCAGTTTAGTAAACAGAAAATTGAGTTTCAAAGTGGTAAAGTATCTTACCTGAACTCACCAGTGGTAGATTTGGGTTTTGAAAACAGATGCTTAGGCTCAGTGCCTGTGGCTCAAGTGGCCAAGGCGCCAGCCACATACACCTAAAGTGGCAGGTTCGAATCCAGCCTGGGCCCGCCAAACAACAATGATGACTGCAACCAAAAAATAGCCAGGCGTTGTGGCAGGTGCCTGT
>NW_003852469.1:4578924-4597654 GCF_000181295.1 Otolemur garnettii | reverse complement strand
TTAATTATTTTATTTTATTTTTTTATTAAATCATAGCTGTGTACATTAATGCAATCATGGGGTACAATGTGCTGGTTTTACATACAATTTGAAATTCTCTCATCAAACTGGTCAACACAGCCTTCACGGCATTTTCTTAGTTATTGTGTTAACTATGGTGGGACCACACCTAAGGTGCATCTTACAAGGGTACATGTGAAATTTACTAGGTGTAGAATATAAATTGTGTCTTAACACAATAACTCATTTACCATTTTAAATGAACCCAATCATCATAAATACAAAAGGTATCTACCTTGCTATGCAAGTGTGCCAGTTTTTAAGAAAATTCTATTTTTAAAAAAAGACCTACTCTCTTGAAACCTAGTTGTCCCTAAAGTTCCGCAGAATGGAGCTGTATGAAAGCACCAAACATAACCTCTCTGTTTTTCTTACCTTCAGTTTTTGCAAGACACGCTGGATGCCCTTTTTAACATCATGATGGAAATGTCAGACAGTGAGGCCTACGACTTCCTCGTGTTTGATGCGTTGGTGAGCAGTTAAGCCTATTGACTAGTGTTTAATCTTACAACTGGATAGTTTTCCGTGTTTCCCTAGAATGAGTAATTGTGATAAACATCTTGTTGCATAAATATTTGTTTGCGTCTCTCTGGATGTTTCTCTTCCGGCTAAATTCCTGGGAGTAGCAGTAATAGCAAACGACTTCTATTCCGGGCCTTTATCTCTTTGTATCTTGTTAGAGCCCACTTTTCTGTAAGCTTTCTCTTTCTCATTAGGGAAAAGAAGGTGTTTTATCCCATTAAAAATCGGGACCCCCTTTTTTCACTTTTCTGTTATTTAGTCATAAGGCAGAAGATAACAGGAACCGAGAAAACCACTCATGTTGTGTGTCTGTTTGTTCGTGTGAGAGAGAATTCAGGTGTCAGAGATGAGTCCGGGCCTCACAAGTTACTTTATCCACCAGCAGACAGTTGACTTTGTCACACAAAGTGATTAAATGTATAACGCATTCCAAGAATGAAATCAGGATGGGGGAAGTGGTATCATGATCTAAGCAGCCCAAGGTGGGCAGTGGAGGGGAGGAAGGCCAAGGGTCCAAGCTGAGCCTCATTTGCATGTTGTGAGGGTGTAAATTCAGGGCAGACTTTGACCCCCATGTTGGCAGCTGAGGAGAGAGGTGATTCACCAGCTTGGAGAGGTTGATCAGTGTAGGGAGTGGTGAGGGGGTTAAAGCTAAGGATGTAAAATAAAAAGAGGAAGGGTCACATACGGAGGATGTAACCCAGGCAGGCTCAGGTTTATGGGAAAGAGAGACTATAGTTATAGTCAAGGTCTGGAGACACGTTCCTGTGGGATGGAGCAGCTGGCAGTGGGCACGTACGGAACCCCCAAGTACTCTCCTGTCCTTTGTAACCTATGCACCTGAAGTGGTGCGAGGTGACATATCAGGGGCGGATTGGGAGACTTGACTCAATTACTGAGGGTGCTCAGACTGTACCCCGGGGAAAAATGTCCTGCCCTGTGTCACCAGCTCTGTGGGTTACTTGTGTGCCAACCGCTCTCTGTTTGAGACAGTGGCTCCCCGAGGCCAGGGGTGCTGGCTTGGATCAGTGTCTTCATGGCATTTAACATATAATAGTCTATTTGTGCGGAATAAATATGAACCCCGAGACTTGACTTTGGAGCAGTAGAGAGGGAAGGCCACATGAGCGAGGAAGGAAAGGGGGCACCAGGGTGCTAAACTCCAGCCTGGTGACGGGAGGCCGGGGGCTGTGCAGTGTCACTACTGACGTTTTCCACTATTGGCAGGTTTTTATCATTTCCCTGATAGGGGACATCAAGTTCCAGCATTTTAATCCTGTACTCGAGACCTACATTTACAAGCACTTCAGCGCCACTCTGGCGTACGTGTAAGTATGATTCGAGGGACCTGCATGTTGAATTACTGGATTTGTGCTCTGGGGGTTGTTGATGAAGCAGGAGCCACCTGCATTCTGTAAATGTGGCTGTCGTGCTTCAGTCTAAGCTTCCTGGTGGAAAGAGGGAACCATCCAGGTGTTCTAACCCTGGAACAGGGGTTGGTCCTGGCCTTTGTTCTGGATAAGGCTACGTCTCCTTAGGACTGCAGAACATCCAGGTGAGGAGTCAAAGCCAGTTAGGAGCAGGACCAAGGACAGATGACCAAACTCAGGATCTCAGGAATTGGACACTGGTGGGATTGGCATGAGCTCCCAAGGGGACCAAATAGCGAATGAAAGGAAGACCAAGTCTAATGGGAGAACAGGTCACATCCTCGTACCACAGGTGCTTCTAAGGTGTATTTCTTACGGGTATGTGAAGATTTGAACTTCTTGTCATTTGAAGAAGAGGGAGTGGCCTCTCCCTTTCTGTAGTGTAGCCTTCCTTCCGTCTTTGGTTTACATGCCGCTGACAAGGAAAGCAACTGACGTCCACTCCGCACTTTGCCCTGGAGGGTTCAGCCCATCATGGCATCGGGTGTGCCTGTCACCCCTCAATTATCGTGCACAGCGATGTGATAAACAGAGAAAGGGTTCTAGCCGGTGTTGGTAAACAGACTTTTTATTTTGACAATGGCTTACACCACATCGAGTTGACGTTGTCACTGACCTGTCAGGGCAGCTGCTGACCTGATCTCTCTGCAGACACTCCAGCAGTGGGGTGATTTCCACCCCGGAGCCTCACAGTCCATGAGAACAGTGGCCTCATGTGGGGACATCCTATCCCTATGGATCTCACTTACACCGGGCCACACTCAACACTCCCAGTGGTCGTAATCTGGGTTTATTCACAAGACTTAATTCTGTAGGTTTCCTTTGGATTTTTTGTTTTTTATAACTCTAGAAGAGCTCAGAGATTCCCAGAAGGAACTTTTAAAATAGGAGTGCCCTCAGAAGTCTGAATTAGTACAAGATCAAGACCATTCCTAGCCCCCAAACTCTGGAAGGACACAAAGAGCAACCTAAACTCCCACGATGGTTGTATCTGTTGAGACGCTTAGAACCAGGAATGTTTGAGAGCAGCGGTTCTCAACCTGTGGGTTGCGACCCACAGGAACTGTATTAAAGGGTTGTGGCATCAGGAAGGTTGAGACCGCTGTTCTAGAGGGTCCCATTGAGCTCTCATTGTACTCACAGGAGTTACCATCTCACACCATGTGTGTATATTTTTTAATTTAGTTTTACCTATTTTTTTTTTTACTATTATCTTCCCTTCAATTTACATGCCTGAGTTGGTTTCTAATTAAAATTCAAAATATTAAGGGGACACAAATGTTTTAGGTGACATAGATTGCTTTTGTAATGCTTGAGTCCCAGCTGTAGGTGAGACCGTTGCCCAAGTAAGTTCACTGTCCCCGTTAGGTAGGGTTTTGCTCCTCCCCCCATCAATTTCCACCGAGTTTTTCTTCCTTCTGTGCACATGTGTGGCCGTTGGTTACCTCCAATTTAGTAGTGAGTTCTTGTGGTGTTTGCATCTCCATTCTTGAGATACTTCACTTGGGAGAAAGGTCTCCGGTTCTAATCAGATTGTTACAAACGTCTAATTCATCTTTTTATGGCTGAGTAGCGCTCTACGGCTCCGTATTTTTGGATCCCAAAGAGGCTGGGTGGAATGGAAAGCATTAGACTTCTTTTAAGGTAACCACTTGAAGCAAACATAATCCCTCCCTTCAAGGAGCGTCTGAAGATGTCTGTGTTACATGCCAGAAATTAAAATAGCCCCTGACTTGGATCACTCTGCCTCTTTCATTTCTTTTTCTTTTTTTTTTTTTTTTTGAGACAGTCTCACTTTATCACCCTTGGTAGAGTGCCATGGCATCATAGCTCACAGCAACCTCCAGCTCTTGGGCTCAAGCAATCCTCTTGCCTCCGCCTCCCTAGTAGCTGGGACTACAGGTGCCCGCCACAACGCCCGGCTATTTTTAGAGACGAGGTCTTGCTCTTGCTCAGGCTGGTCTTGAACCTGTGAACCCAGGCAATCTCTTTCATTTCTTAGCCCTTCTGTTTCATCCTACAAAGGGCTTAAAACTATTCTTCTAAGCAGAAACAGATACCCTAGACTGCAGATAGGCATACTACATTGTATAAAAGTTAATTTCCCTGGTCAGGGCATATTCTAGAAGATAAGTTAGAGTTGTCACTTTTGCTTTAATATGCCAAGTTCCCTTCTTACACAGTTCATCCCAGCCTCAGGGCATCACATTAGCCTTATTGATGTTTCTTTCTTACCCTTTGAAGGAAACTCTCCAAGGTACTGAACTTTTACGTGGCTAACGCAGATGACTCCAGCAAGACGGAATTGCTTTTTGCCGCTCTGAAAGCCTTGAAGTACTTGTTCAGATTCATCATCCAGTCTCGAGTGCTCTACCTGAGGTAGCGTGAGGACGGTGGGGCGTGCAGCTGTCTGTGTCTCCTTCTCATCTCCCTTATTCCTCACACTGACGCTCAGCGCTGTGAGCAGCTGGGTTTTTAGAATTGTCAAATTCTAGAACTGCTGGGCTGAAGATGGAGGTGGCCTCTGAGTCTGTTGGAGAAGGTCCATGTCAAGGCAAGCGGGTCAGCAGAATCCTGGGGCAGTAATGACCGCAGGATTCAGGGATGCAGGTGGCTAAAGGAGCCACGTGCTAGAAGTCTCCTTTAGCCACCTGGAGAAGTATGAATCCTATGTATTCAACTTCAATATGAGGACAATCAGTGACACAGTAGGGCATGGTGGAAGGGGAGAGCAGACAGAGAAGGAGGGAGGGGGTGATGGAAAAGAAAAAGAAAATAGTGGCTAATCTCACATAAACTGGATTTAATTTTGACCAGAGTACATTACTTAAACATTAATTTTTAATTCAAGTTGTTAATATGTTGTTTAGGATATTGCATCCTCATTTATAAGTGAAATATGTTGGTAATTTCCCCTTTATAATACTATATTTTTTCCAATTTTAATATCAGGTGTATTGAGATGAAATAGAATGATTTTGAAGTATTTCTTCTTTTTCTATTGTCTATAAGATTTGGCATGATCTATTTTTTGAAATATATATTTTTTAATTTATAAATATTAGTTGTCTATTTTTTGAGACTTTGGAAAAAAATAAGGAGTTAACTGATGACTCCATACTGAACCTCAGAGTCAAAGCATTCTGTAATAGACATGCTCTTATTTGACAATGGGAATGTTACTTTTTTTGCATTATTAATATGATTATTGCTCAATTAAAAAAAAGGAGTCTGTGTTGGTGACAGCAGCTCTAGGGAATCAGTTTCTTGTGGCATGATTGTATCTTACATGTTAGTGGCTTCATGACAATGTTGGAAATAAAAATCTAGGACCATGATCTCTTGCCGGCAGCAGAGAGGTCAGTTGTTTGGGGGAGATGTTTCCCAAAATATGCGTTCTGTGCTGCCATCACATGTAGCTACGTGGTCAAACTACAGCTGTGGAGATAGGATAATTTGTTGTTTGGATTCTTGACATAACAGTTTTACCAAAATTAGAACAGAGCGTGGAAGAAGTATCATTGCAGGGAACGCCCACAACCCCACTGCCTTTCCTGTTTTTCAGAGGTAGCTGGATTTCCAAATGGTTAAAATTTCTTCCCAAGGCAGAAAGGAAAAGATTATAGATTTGAGCATGTGTTTTTCTAAAAGAAAACATAAAATTAAAGACATGCAGTTAACCTGGGGGGGAAAGCTTATAATATGTAGTATAGATGAAAGGTTAATCGCCTTACTGAGTGAAAGCTCTTATAAATCAATAAAAGAATGATAAATTCGGGCGGCGCCTGGAGCTCAATGAGTAGGGCGCCGGCCCCATATACCGGAGGTGGCAGGTTCAAACCCGGCCCAGCCAAAATCTGCAAAAAAACAAAAAAGATAAATTTCCCTAAACTATAGAAAACAAACAGCTACGTTATAAAGGTGAACTTTTAAGTGATGAAATTTTTTTTATTAAATCATAGCTGTGTAACTTAATGCAATTATTGGGTACAGTGTGCTGGTTTTATATACCATTTAAAATACTTTTATCAAGCTGGTTAACATAGCCTTCACCGCATTTTCTTAGTTATTGTGTTAAGACATTTATATTCTACACTTAGTAGATTTAACATGTACCCTTGTAAGATGCACCAAAGGTGTGATCCCACCAATTACCCTCCCTCCATTTATCCTCCCCCTACCCCTTCCTCTTTCTCTTTCATCTTGGGCTGTAGTTGGGTTAAATTTCCCTAAACTATAGAAAACAAAACAGCTACGTTATAAAAGAAAAATTTTACGTGATGAAATTTTTAAGAAATATATATACTATCGAAAGAATGCAGGACACACACACTGTCTTATATGTCTGGCAAAGATTAAATGTCTTTGTCTGTTAATATGGGACAAAAATTGGTTATGTATTAAATTTTAATGCTAGTGGGAATATAAATTACGCAGGATTATAAATGTGGCACTATGAATGAAAAGCATAAATTTTATAAAAAGAAAAAAAAAGTGTTAATTTGTCCAGTAACACCCCATCTAGGAGTTTATCTAATGGGGCAAAAATATATCAGATATGAAATGACTGTGACAGTGTATATAGTCAGTCCTTTCAAATGTGGAGTACATTAATGAGGAAAGATGACCGTGATAGATTTTTAAATTATAAAACAAAATTATTAAACGTAAGTACAGTACATTTCAAAAACAATATAGGTTTGAGATTTGTATAAAATGGGAAAACTAGGTGGACCTCATGCTATAATATTTATAGGATTAAAACTCCAGGTGACAGAGTGTCACTTTTTATTTGTTGCTTTTATTTTTTTTTTGCATTTTAAATTATATTATTAACATTTTTAAAATTTATACTATTTTTATTATTCAGCTTTTTCTATTTTTTAAATTGCTACAGTAAGTACATACTTTTAAAAATTGTTCTAAAAAATGTTTAATGAGGCTGGATACAGTGACTCATGTCTGTAATTCCAGCACTTTAGGAGACCATGGTGGGAGGATTGCTTGAGGCCAGAACATTAAGACCAGACTGGGCAATGTAGCAAGACCCCATGTCTATAAAAAAATAATAAGAAAAATTAGCCACGTGCAGTGATCTGGGAAGTCTGAGCAGGTACTAGGGGTCTGGTCCTCCTGGAACCTCCTTAGAGCACCCCAAGACATCTCACTGCACAATTTGAAACGGTGACCAGCAAGACACTGAGCCCCCAGCATTGTTTTTTTGATCTGACAATTTTCTTTTTTAAATGGGAAACACAGCTCCAGCTATAAGCCAGGAACACGTCCTTCCCGACACATCTGTCATACAATGTCTTTTAAAGATGTCCAACGTCTTTTCTCTTTTTCCCTTTAAGATTTTATGGCCAAAGTGAAGATGGAGATGAGTTTAACAATTCCATCCGCCAGTTGTTTCTGGCTTTCAATATGCTCATGGACAGGCCTCTGGAGGAAGCCATCAAGATCAAGGTCAGCTCAAGAGTCTTAGTTGGGAAACTCTGAGGACTGTCAGTGAGGACGTTTTGGGACAACTTAGAATAGGTCGTCGTAGGAGGGAAACAAATTGATTATGGAAGGATAGCTTATGAATTTCTGTATGACTTGTGGAAAGTAAAGGAAAAAGTCACTTCCCTATGGAGATTTCTGTTTTCAAAGGTCAGTTTGCCAAAGACAGGGTGCCCTTTTAGACCTCCCTGGAATGGCTGTCATGACCCCGATTTCCGCAAACTGACCCCAGTGGTGTGACAGGTGGTGACGTTTGATTCTCAGTCCTCCTGTTCTTCCCAGAAGTGTAAAGTCACCATCCTCTTCGTTATCATCAAATTTTTTAAAAAATATGAGACCTAAACATTCAAGATGCCAAATTTGAACTTTAGGGCAGTGCCTGTAGCTCAGTGAGTAGGACGCCGGCCCCATATACCGAGGGTGGCGGATTCAAACCCGGCCCCAGCCATAGTGCAACAAAAAAATAGCCGGGCGTTGTGGTGGGTGCCTGTAGTCCCAGCTACTCGGGAGGCTGAGGGTAGAGAATCACCTAAGCCCAGGAGTTGGAGGTTGCTGTGAGCTCTGAGCTGCAGAACTCTACCAAGGGCGATAAAGTAAGACTCTGTGTCTAAAAGGAAAATTGAACTTTACTATTTATTCCTTGTTCTTTATGTCAAGTTTGGGAGGGAAACTTCCAGAATTTAAGTCCTTAGATAGAAAAACGAATTCCAAATGGACAGGGCCTCCTAGAAGAAAAGACCCAAAGTCCTACCTCCTGCATTTGTAGGAGAAAGACTTCAGGAGGCTGCGTGTGGCAACATCAGCTTTCCTTTTTATCGAGGGGGTATCTGTGTCCAGTTCGCTGTTTCAGCTCTAAGTACAGCCTTTTCTGATCAAACAGTAATTCTGTTTTTGTCCTGCTTGGCAACTGAATCTGCCTTTGGTGTTTTTCTTACAGGGGGCAGCTTTGAAGTATCTTCCTAGCATAATTAATGACGTCAAACTTGTGTTTGATCCTGTTGAGCTCAGGTAAATGGCAAAAAAAAAAAAAAAAGGTTGTTGAATTTAGGAGAGAAGCAGATGCCCCCCTGGGCTGGAACCGGGGCCGCTGCAGATGCTTTGATTGTTCAGCGAGTATTAACTGAGCGCTTCTTGATGCTCAGTTTTGTGGAATATATAAAAGAACCCACAGAATCTACCCTGAGAGAGGTTTGGTCTGGGGAAATAAGACGTGCAAACATAAAATTAACTCCTAAAGACGGTGTGTAATAATATGCTTCCGGGCGTAGCAGGAATGCAGAATCAGACCGGGGTGGACAGCAGAGTCACAGTCAGCTGGGAAAGGCAGTTTGCACAAAGGCTGGTCTAGAAAGTGCTAATGGATATGGGATGAGCTTTGGCAGCTGTAACCGTCAGCCCCAGAGTCCTCTATGAGCAAGGAATACAGTCTCCCTGGTGCTGCCTGGGGGCAGACTCTGTGGTCCTTTGGGAGTATTCGAGATAAAACTTCAACATTCCCTAATGTCAGAGTGCAGGAGAGAAGTGAATCAGGATGAAAACACTGACGGGGCCTTGTCTTCCAGCGTGCTCTTCTGCAAGTTCATCCAGAGCATCCCTGACAACCAGCTAGTGCGGCAGAAGCTGAACTGCATGGCCAAGATCGTGGAGAGCAGTCTTTTTCAGCAGTCGGGTGAGTCTCCGCCAAAAACTGCTGCTTCCTGAGCGGTTGGCCTGTTTCTTCTGCTGCCAGCATTTGATTTTTTTCTTCTAAATGTTAATAACGTACTCACCAAGTCGCCAAGTCGTTTAGCACTTAAGGTCCTCCTGGAAGACCCGGTTTTAAGCAGAAGCTGAAGTCAGCATGGTATTTCCAATAGTCCCTCATTAGAACGGCCAGCAAGTGGCTTGTTAATTTTGTCTTCAGGAAAGAAGGACCCCAGGGGCGGTGCCTGTGGCTCAAAGTAGTAGGATGCCGGCTCCATATGCTGGAGGTGGCGGGTTCGGACCCAGCCCTGGCCAAAAACTGCCAAAAAAGAAAAAAAAGAAGGATCCCAGAAAGTAACAGGCAAATGGGAAAGATGGTCCTTTTTTAAACAAATTTATCTTCTTCAACCAGTTGCATAAGCTCCAAACCAGGTGGGGGGAGTCCACAGTGTGCTGGATCCTACTCGTATGGGCTTAGGAGAGCTGGTGGTACATGCGGCCCTTCTCAATCCACTGTCCGTGACAGCACATTAGTAGCTAGAAATTGACTGTCCTGGAAGTATTTACACAAGGGATACTGGCAAACACTGTAAATTAAGAGCTTTTCTTTACGGGATAGTTGGGAGCCAGATTACCAGCAAACCCCTGTGAAGAGAGGGGTCTGGGAAGAAGAAAAATCTCTTATGGTAGTGAAATACTTTTCATTTTGTAAATAGCCACCCTGAATCATTGTGCTCCTATCCCAAAGCTGATATGAGCAGGATGTCTAATACCTGGGCCTTCCCCATAAACCCAAAACTGGATGGCTGGAGGGAGCTTCCTTTGGAGTTCCTGCCAGGGAAGAGTTGCAGGGGGTGACCGCATGTGGTGTATACACATGGGGGTCTGCAAAGGGTCAGGCTGCCTCAGAAATCAGACAAGCTGAGTGATTATGGTGGCAGAGCCCTCCTGGCCTTGCCCCTGGCTAGTTATGTAACTTTAAACAAATGAGTGACCTTCTCGAAGTCTCAGCTTCTATTTCCATGGAAGGCGGAATTGAACTAGATCATATCGGTTGCCTCTTGTGGTTCTGTATTTTTTGACCCTGTGAAGTTGTGCTTAGAAATTTTAAATGTTCATCATATGGTATGTGAATTAAATAGCAATAAATATGTTTAAAAGTGAAAAAAAATTTTAAATGTGTCCGGGATACAGAGGCGTCAGTGTCTTCAGAAAGCTAGTGAATGTTCTTAAGTAGAAAACAAATTATTACTAAACATCTTAATATGCTTTGATAATCTCTGGCCCTGCGGGTGCAAAAAAGATAATTAAGGCAATAAAAATGAGGCGTTTTGAAAACACAAGAGCAAGCACATACTGAGTAGTTCCAGAGAAAGCATGACCACTGCTAATAGTCATGTAAGGACCTGGACTCATCGTAAAAATGTGCTATGACGGTGAAGATCCCAGCAGGAAGACACAGTAGATCATTCTTTACTTTCTGTGATCCACACACCTGCGGGGACGTGAGTGGGATGTCCATCAGTTGTGTCAAAATGTACTAGGGAAGTTTGGAATTGATAAGAATGTCATAGTCAATTTTCTCCATCAGGCGCAAACCCTTTTGCAAAAGTGTTTTAACTTGCTTCCTTTTCCTGGTGATTTCACTTTCACCTACATAGGCATTTTAAAAAGCTAGAGAAATTATTAAATACTTTGCCGAATCCTCACACTAACTCATCAAGGCGGGGGCTTCTTTTCTTAGTTCGTATTGTAATCCAGTTACTAAGCCGAAATTGCATTCCAAAAACCAGGCGCTGCTGGGTGGCTTCCCCCTGTCGGGCTGACTCTAGAGCCTGGAGCTGCTGGGCCGGGCGGAGAGAGTCACAGAGAAGAGACAGGCAGTTAAGGAGGCTGCACTGGGGTCTGAGCTGTCTGCCTTTTCTTCCTCAGAGTGCAGAGATGTGCTGCTGCCGCTGCTAACAGACCAGCTCAGCGGCCAGCTGGACGACAACTCCAGCAGGCCTGACCACGAGGCGAGCTCGCAGCTGCTCAGCGGCATCCTGGAGGTGCTGGACAGGAAGGATGTGGTGAGTCGTGGCATCGCTGATGTGCACAGAGCACACACCGGCCTCTCTGCACCAGGCAGGAGAGACTCCATGTCCTGCCTGCTCTCATTTTGAACCCAGGTATCGGGCGGTCATTGCCCATTTTGGGGGATAATCTGAGAGGCCAGAGTGTCCTGTGCAAATACAGGTCCAGGTGAAGTCAGCCGGGCCCTCCGCTAGCTGAGCTTCCAGGCTTGCTTGGTGCACCCCACCAGAAACCCCCATCGAGACTTTCTTATTTTGCGCAGAAACCTCTATTCTCTTATCCTCTGGTTCCTGACAACACTATGATAGAGATTCCTGAGCTTCTGCGAGAAGCTTCAAGTTCATATGCTCTCTGACGTTCATGCTGTCCCTGGAGCTCAGGGGACGTTATGTTTCTTATCTTGGGTCTTCTTTGGGATCTGCCTCCCAAGAGTGGAGTTGAACTTGACTGATTTGCCACATCCTCAGCCCTCAGCAGAGCTCCGCACAGGGGGCTGCAGAAGTCTGCAGAGTGTGTTTGGTTGAGCAGCTGAGGATTGAGCAAAAGAAAGGTGTATTGCCCCAAACCACAGTCCCCACCGGCATGCTGGCCGCATGGCACAGGTGTTCCCACAGAAGAGGAAAACCACCCTGGGTTTGCCTGTTTCCTTTCTCTTAGCAGTATCTTCAGATTCTGTTCTGCTCAGAGATATTCTGTGCCTGTCCCTGTAGCTAAACCCTCAGCTCACCCGTCAAGGGTCCACCACTGTCTGACCACAGCCAACCTTTTTTCTTGCTCGTAATTTTCTCAACACATCTGCATTTCTGCCGTTCCACACCCCGGTCTCAGAGTACCCAGCTTATCTAGCTCACCCTGTCAACTCACAGCCCACGCCCCTGCCCCCCAGGGTACTGTTTATTTGATAGTCATTTGACCTCATTATAGGTCATTCTCCACTTTTTTGATTATGTTTATAGAAACCACTTCATAAAATGCAATACATTTTCCCAAGAAATCTTGTGATGGAGGATTTGGTTTCTAACCAAAGAGTTTACAGTCATACGTAAATGTAACCTGTTGTGTCAGGAATGCAGTAATTTTTTTTTTTAAGTTAATTCCTGTGACTCAGTGATTATTGAAAATAAAATTAAGTTCTAAGCCCTATACGTGTGGCAGCAGCGTGCTGGATGCTTGGGTTTGGCCAGGGATCTGGTGTATGAGAAAGCGTATGTTTATGCTCCAAGGTCAATCTGAGATGTGGGAGGTGGGGCACTTGGACTCTAGTCCCCACTCTGTAGCTGTGTGTCCTTAGGCCAATCTCTCAGTGTCTCCGTTTCTGATCCCATAATATGTAGGAATTATTCTAGATGACCTCTTGGGTCTCTTCCAATTCTGGCCCTATTTTTTATTTTTATTTATTTATTTGGAGACACATTGTCACTCTATCACCCTGGGTAGAGTGCTTTGGCATCATAGCTCACAGCCACCTCAAACTCTTTTTTTTTTTTTTTTTTTTGAGACGGAGCCTCAAGCTGTCCCCCTGGGTAGAGTGCCATGGCATCACGCTCACAGCAACCTCCAACTCCTGGGCTCAAGCGAGTCTCCTGCCTCTGCCTCCCAAGTAGCTGGGACCACAGGCGCCCGCCACAACGCCTGGCCATTTTTTGGTTGCAGCCGTCATTGTTGTTTGGCGGGCCCGGGCTGGGGATTCGAACCCGCCACCTTAGGTGTACGTGGCTGGCGCCTTAGCCGCTTGAGCCACCGGCGCCGAGCCTTTTTTTTTTTTTTTTTCCACCTCAAACTCTTGAGCTTAAGCAATCCTCTTGCCTCACCCTCCCCAGTAGCTGGGACTACAGGCATCTGCCACACGCCCAGCTGGTTTTTCTATTTTTAGTAGAGATGGGGTCTTGCTCTTGCTCAAGGTGGTCTTGAACTCCTGAGCTCTAGCAGTCCACCTGCCTCAGCCTCTCAGAGTGCTAGGATCACAGGTGTGAGCCCCTGTGCCCAGCCTGATCCTGTTTTCTAATACGTAATATCTCTGCCTGCCTGGTCTCTGCACAGAAAGACTCTTCAAAAATGACTTGAACATATTTAAATCCTGTGCAAGGAGATTTAATTGGCTTGTTTTTTCTCTTTCCAATATATCACTCCCTGTATTCAGCAGACCCATTCAAAACTACTGACTTTGGAGCTCTGTTAAACTAGTAAATCTAATAATTTTTGGTACAATTTCCCTCCATGAGCATTTTTAAATGCACGCACTAGGACAGTATCACTTTATCCTCTCATCTCCGATGACTGGCATTTGTTCTTTCTCCTCTTCTCAGGGTGTGGGGTTCCCTCCTCATCCACAGCTCTGTCTTAGAATTGTCCTCACCTCTCAAGTCCAGCTGGAGTTAAGCCCCTCCTTGCGGGTGAGCCTCCTACAGCCCTGTACATGCAGCCTTCATCTTCCCCTTAAGTCTTTTTTCAGGCGTTTATCATTTTGTACCTTGAATTACGAATTCAGCTCACAAACACTTAGCAAGCTTCCTGCACGCACCTGCCAGTGGGATAGGCGGGGACCACGGCAGTGAATGAGAGAAGCAGGCACTGTGCCCCATCGCACCTGCCCTCTGCTGGGATCCTGATGCTGTTCAGCTTTCTTTATGTTCATGCCCTGACTCTCCCTAACACCCACCCTCACCTTCCCCCAGAGTAGAAATCTCTTAAGGGCTCAGAGGAGCCGTATTCCTTTTCATCCCTCTGCACAGGGCCCAGCACGTGACATGCACATCTAGTTAGCTCTGAGTAAGGAAATGTCAGATAAATGGATGGTAACAGGGCCACGTGCTCCTGAGTAGAAGACTGTCCACCCATGTGAGTACGGAGGGGTCAGTGTGAGCCCTGGGCCGCCTTCCGCATGGGCCCGGCATCCTCCTTGGCTATTTGAACAAATAGACCCGAGGCACAATCTGTCAGTCCAAGAAAAGAAAAATAGTCTATGCAGGCTCTTTTCCTTCTCCCCACTCAAAGATCTCGAAAGAACGTGGCCAGGTCTGGAGGTTTACCTGCCTTCATGGCTCTGCCGACGGTGCAGTTAATACTTTAAAATCTGGCTAGTAGCTTCCTTTGCGTCTGGGGTTGGTTAAGAAGAGGAGAGGTGATGTTAGCAGAAGTGACACAAAACGGTGGCGCCTTGATTTTTACTTTAAGTCCTCTGCAGACTTTTTCAAGGAAGACAAGGTGTTCATAGCATGTAGGTGGTTTTATAGCCAAACTCCTTTGATGTGATTTTTCAGTAAAGTTAATGAGTAGAAAAAAGCCAGAGAGGGAGGAAATGAAGGTGAATTCGTGTCTAAGAACGCTGATACTTCAGCAGAGTTACATATAGCAATACACAGGTGCTGCATGATCTTACTTATATGTGGGAAGCAGGCGCTGAAACAGAAGTTGGGGGAAGGGGTCGAGGCGGAGGGAGAATGGGGAGATGTTTGTCAAACAGTGTAAAGTTCTGGTTATAAGATGGACAAGTTCTGGGGCTCTCAAGTGAACCTGGATGGTGATAGGTTAATTAGTTTGGTTGTAATATTCAACACACAGTCTGTATCAAATCATGCTGCATGCACTGAACAGATACGAGGTTCATCAGTTAACGTTTATTTATTTATTTATTTTGGAGACAGAGCCTCAAGCTGTTGCCCTCAGTAGAGTGCTGTGGCATCACAGCTCACAGCAACCTCCAGCTCCTGGGCTCCAGCGACTCTCCTGCCTCCGCCTCCCAAGTAGCTGGGACTACAGGCACCTGCCACAACGCCCAGCTATTTTTTGGTTGCAGCCATCATTGTTGTTCCGCAGGCCCAGGCTGGATCCGAACCCGTCAGCCCAGGTGTATGTGGCTGGCGCCTTAGCTGCTTGAGCCACAGATGCCAAGCTGTCAGTTAAATATTTTTAAAAATAATAAGTAAATAAAATGTTATCAAGCCAAAAAAGACATACAGCAATCACTTGGTTATTTGCAGTTTTAAATAGGACTTTCAAAGTATTTATCATGAAGCAAGGAGAGATGAAAACTTTGAAAAGTTAAGTTGAGGCCAGGCACAGTGGCTCACACCTGTAATCCTAGCACTCTGGGACTCCGAGGCAAGTAGATTGCTTGGGCTCAGGAGTTCAAGACCAGCCTGAGCAAGAGCAAGACCCTGTCTCTAAAAATAGCTGGGCAAAAATTAAAAATAAAAATAGCTGGGTATTGTAGTGGGCACCTATAGTCCTAGCTGCTTAGGAGGCTGAGGCAAGAGGTTCTCTTGAGCCCAAGAATTTGAGGTTCCCATGAGTTATGATGAGGCCATGGCACTCTACCCGGGGCAAGGCAGTGAGACTCTGTCTTAATAAAAAAAGAATAGAAAGTGAAACTGAGTCAGGAGAAAGGGCGTCCAATCCTGTGTTTTGCCCGCAGGGCCCCACGGAGATGCACATCCAGCTGATAATGGAACGGCTGCTGAGAAGGCTCAACCGGACGGTGATCGGGATGAACCGACAGTCTCCCCACATCGTGAGTGTCCCTTTAATGGGTCGCGTGGCTGAGATGACAGGAGCGTGAGTAAGCCCGATCCATGGAGCGACAGAGAAACCCAGAGCAGCACAGTGAACATGCTGGAGAAGGATAAACTTAAGAAGGGGGAAAGCGAGGGAAAGACAGACAGAGAGAGACACACACGTGGTCACACCGAGAAGTCTGTGTCTCAGCTGCTGGTGGAGCTGAGATCTTCCGGTTAGCGTCCCCTGACCTCAGCTTCCAGTTAGCGTCCCCTGACCTACAGGATTCCCCAAGTCACACCTATCAGTGGGCTGCGTACAGCCCTCCAGAGTGGAAGGAGGTAGTGTGATGAGGAGACAGCAAAGCACGGCCCGTGGGACGTTTTACACATGTTTCCGCTTTCCTGGGGTCCCTGGTCTGCAGCTCGTTGTGTGGGGAAAAACCAGAGTCCATGGTTCTTCTTTCTTTGGCCGGTGGTCTGAAGAGTCTTAGCTTTGTGTTTCCTTTTTCCCTCCAGGGCAGCTTTGTGGCTTGCATGATTGCCATCCTACGGCAGATGGAGGACAGTCACTACAGCCACTACATCAGCACTTTCAAAACCCAACAGGACATCATTGTAAGTTGTCCTGGCTGGGGCCTGGTAACCTGAAGACTTCTTGTAGTTGGTTAAATAAACAAGTGCACCTGGGGTCCACTGTGTGCACGGGGTTCTCCTCCCACGCCCTCCAAGGCCGTGTGGTTGATGACCAGAGGGAAGAGTTGCTTCTTCCTTTCACTACTTGGAAGGCTTTGAAGAATGGACAACATACCATGTTTCCCTGAAAATAAGACACTGTCTTGTACTTATTTTTTCTCAAGAAGACACATTAGGGCTTATTTTCAGGAGATGTCTTCCTCTGGGGGCCAAAATGCATGGCGTAGCATAGCCACACCCATCACTAGGTCTTATTATCAGGGTAGGGCTTATATTATCTATGCATAGCCACGCCATCTATGCATAGCCACGCCCATCACTAGGTCTTATTATCAGGGTAGGGCTTATATTTAATAAATGCATAGAAATCCTGCTAGGGCTTATTTTTGGGGTATGTCTTATTTGGGGGGAAACATGGTAGACCGAAGGTTGTCACACACCTCCTCCTAAGCCTCTCAGATGGAGAGAGAGTCCTTATTTAGAAACATCTTTGCCGCTCTGCAAAGAGCATAGTGTTTAATATGAGGGGACGGTAGTTACTTTTAGAAGGCAGAGGTGTGTGCAGAGCTTGATACCATTATTTTGGATAGGGAAGCGGAAGGGTAACTAATCTCCTACCCTGTTCCTTACAATATTTGGAAGTTACCTTCAATTGAAAATATTCTCTTCTCTTTCATTTTAAATAGGAAATTGTTGTCATGGTGCTATTAAGCACACATGTAAGTGGCTGAGTTAGGCCTCTGGCTACTGCTTCCTTGAGTCTTCCCTTCAGGGACGTGTTCATGGCCCTTAAGCTGTCTGTGAAGATACTGCCTGATTCTGTACAGATATTGGCTGGATGTGGGGCTGGAGTAGCAAACTGGTGCCACAATGTGCTGGCCTTTGCTCTGTGTAACTTCCTACCGTCCATGCAGGCTGCAGTCTTTGTAGTTTAGATTTTCTGCTTTCTTTCTATCATACTGAGAGTATGTGCCCAGCGCACCCAGGGATGTGCAGCTCCCTCCTTTCTGTGATGCCCTCATGATAGACAGACACGGGCACTGGGGAGATGTTAGTCCAGCACTGGACACCCATGAAGCTGTGTTGGACACGGGCCTCTCTGAGACCCCTCTCTGGCAGGCAGCACGACCCAGGGCCCAAGGCAGTATGTAGCTGTGTCTGCAGTGACCAGGCGTGAGAGGAAAAGGCAGAGAGGAGGGGAGGAGAGGGGAGGGAGTTCTAGAGCAGCTACATGTTCTCCATCTGCCGATAGGTGTTAGAACACCCAGCTCTGGGTTTGAATTCTGACTCTTTCATTTCCTGGTTTGAAACTTGCTATTTAACCTCACTAAGCCTCAGTTTCCTCATCTGTCAGACAGTAGTTACCTTGAGGGTTAACATGAGTATCGATGGAATCCATGCAAAGGAAAGGCCTAGCTTTGTGCAAGCGGACATGCCCAAGAAGAGTAGCTGCTTATAAAAATAATTTTATTATTATTGTAAAAGAAAGCAAAATCAACACTAAAATATTTTAGCAATTCTTTTTTCCAAATTACCTTCTGAAAGCAGGTGGAATAGGGAATTTCTAAATTCAGATTCTTGACAGTTCAACTCCATTCTTAGGTAAGAAAAAGGAAGGTGTAACTCCTGTTTGCTAGAAGGATGGTGTGTTCTTCCATCTGTAATATCTAATTGAAGTAGGATTGCTGTCCTGAGGAGGGATGTAAGGCCGGGAGATGCACAGTGACTTCTCTGAGCTGATAGTCCTCATGGGCAGGGCCGCTGTGCACAGCTGGGCCTTTCCCCTTTTGCTCTCACGCTGCCTTCAGAGGGAATCCCAGGAAGGACATTGAGAAGTGGTGGATAAAATGAGGCCTTGGGATCCTCTGCGAGTTGCTTTTTATTATACTGCCTTGTTAACTTAGATGACTGAAAGTTGAATGTAGACTCAGGGTCCAAAGCCTAAAGCTGACATCTAAATTGAATCTTTGCTTCACAAATTCTTATTGAATTCTTATTGATTTGAAAGAAAAGCAAAATAGGATGATGGTTCATCAATTGGTAAAAGTCCTTAAAATGTATGCCGCACAATTTGAAACTCAAATTCTGTCCAGGATTTCAGAATTGAGGGTGGAGATAAGTCCGAACATGCCTGTCCAGGGAGGCCCGTGGCACACACTTCTAGCTAGAATCAATCCAGGCCTGTGCTCCAACCGGTGTCTCAGAAAAATATGATTGGAAATTAAACCCAGGCTCCCTGCCTCTCAAGTGCAGTGTTCTTACCACTACATG
>NW_003852469.1:4560606-4578669 GCF_000181295.1 Otolemur garnettii | reverse complement strand
TGAGCTGTGATGCCATGGCACTCTACCCAGGAGGACAGCTTGAGGTTGGCTCAAAAAAAAAAAAAAAGACAATAGATGATGTCGAAACTATTTTAAATTGCACACGAACTTTACATCCACCATGTGTATAGTGCAGGTATACTTCTTAAGATAAGGACCTTTGGTATGTAGTGCCAGAGAAATTGGACCAAATTTTCATTTCAGAAACTCCAGTGGAAAATATCTACATTTAGGCTCAGCGCCTGTGGCTCAAGTGGCTAAGGTGCCTGCCACATACACCTAGGGTGGCGGGTTTGAATCCAGCCTGGGCCCACCAAACAACAATGACGACTGCAACCAAAGAATGGCCAGGTGTTGTGGCGGGTGCCTGTGGTCCCAGCTACTTGGGAGGCTAAGGTGGGACACTCGCTTGAGCCCAGGAGTTGGAGGTTGCTGTGAGCTTTGATGCCACGACACTCTACCCAGGGGGACAGCTTGAGGCTCTGTCTCAAAAAAAAAAAAAACATAAAAAATAATAATAATAAAAGAAAACGTCTACATTTAGCTAACTAATAAAGACACTTGTGAAACTTTTTGCTTTGCTTTTGGTCTGATGGTTCTATTTCTCAATTACTTTTGGCTCATAATCCCCACTGGTTTTTCTGTTCTGTGCTCTGCGTAGAGTATTGGTTCTTAAGCGCCATCACGCGTCCCTGCGGGAAGCTCTTGTGAGGACCACTGCAGACCCTCCTTCCAGGCTGCGCTAGACGGCTTCCCTGGAATAGGAAGAATTAATGACTCTGCTTCTTCTTTGTAGCGTTTTTATTCTGTTCCAACATAACAAAGGAGACTTGGACTCAGATCTGTTTAAAGTATCTATTTACTCACAATTGTTGGCAAATTATTTTTAAGTGCCTGAGATCCAGACAACGGGTGATGGCAGAGAGCTAAAGAGATAGGAGCTGTGAATGTGGCGCCTGACGCCCTGCCTTCTCTTCCCAGCCCTCCTGGTTCCTGGTTTCTGTGGTCTTGGAGACTCAGTTAGTTTTTCTCAGCTTGGCTTGTACCATTTGTAAAATATGGGCAATTCTTTTTGTCTTTGTTTTCCTTCGAGGGTCCTACGATGTAAAAATCCTCTCATGCGATTGCTAGCTGTGAGAATGCTTTGCTCTCCCTAGAAACCTTCTGAGGGAGACAGACCATTGCTGGGCACTAGGAACAGCTTATTCGGAGGTCCTGGTCCTTCTCGTGCACACAGCTGACCAAAATTCAAAGCAAAAAGTTTTGCACGCATTTTTATTAGTTAGCCAGAGGTAGCTATGAGTCGTAGCCCAGTTCCCCCCAACCATTTCTCTGTTCTCTGCAGGACTTCCTCATGGAAACTTTTATCATGTTTAAGGATCTGATTGGAAAGCACGTCTATGCCAAAGATTGGATGGTCATGAACATGACCCAGAGCAGGTAGGACGCCCCTGAACTTGCCTGAATTCTCGGGCCTTTTGGGTGAACTGTGGGAAGTGCCTCAGATCCATCGTCTGTAAAGTAAGCGTCTTTCTGCCCCCACCGTCCCTGTGTACGTGCTCGCAGTCTCAATTTCCTGGGCTGCACACGTGCTCTGGCGTGGACTCTCTGCTCTCTTCTCTCTAGTCTGGCCTCCCCGGTGTGCTCATATTAACCGGCAACATCCGCTCTCCAGGGCACCTCTCACGGGACCTACTTCATCCTGACGTCCAAAACCTACCCTGATTTTCCAGATGCATCCAGATGCATTTCTAGATTTTTTAGCTGAGTCTTCCACTGTTTCCTCATGTGTACACCCCGTGCTCCGGCTGAGCTGGCCTCTGCCCGGTCCCTGGACACCTGCTCTGCTTTGCCTCACACCACGTCTCCCCTTTGCAGTGTCTTCCCATCATTTCCAGCCATTCCATGAAGGTCCTTCTGACCTGGCTGTCATCTTCTCTTCCTTTGATTTCCCAGACCCCTTGAAAGCCTCTCATAGAACCTTTTCCATATTCTGTATCAGGTCATGGTTAGATAATGATTTGCATGTTGTGAATCCTGCTCCCTCCAGCTCCCCACCGAGCTATAAATAAAACCAGGAACTCTCTTTCAACACAGCACCTAGGCCAGCACTTTACAGTCGTTGGCCCATAGCAAATATTTGCTGAATAGAAGTGAAATGAAATGAATATACCTGATGTTAAAAGAGCTTTAGATTTTTTTTTTTTTTTGAGACAGAGTCTCATTTTGTCGCCCTTGGTAGAGTGCTGTGGCATCATAGCTCACAGCAACCTCAAACTCTTGTGCTCAAGTGATTCTCTTGCCTCGGTTTTTTATTTTTAGTAGAGGCGAGGTCTCACTCTTGCTCAGGTTGGTCTTGAACTTCTGAGCTCCAGCGATCCACCTGCCTCCACTTGCCAGGGTACTAGAATTACATGTGTGACCACCGCACCCAGCCAGCTTTAGAATTTTTAATGAGCTAAAGTCAGCTATAGTGGCGCACATATATAGTCCTAGCTACTTAAGAGGCTGAGGCAGGAGGATTGTTTGAGCTCAGGAGTTTGAGGCTGCAGTGACCCATGATCAAGCCATTGCACCCCATAGGCCAGGGGTCCTCAAAGTTTTTAAACAGGGGGCCAGTTCACTGTCCTTCAGACCGTTGGAGGGCTGGACTACGGGCCCCAGGATGAGTCGGCTGCTAAGCAGGACAGGCAGCGGTGGCAAAAACACCCGGTGAGCCAGATAAAATGTCCTAGGCCAGCTGCATGTGGCCCGTGGGCCGTAGTTTGAGGACGCCTGCCATAGGCAACAGAGAATTTTTAAGGAGCCTAAGTCAAATCCTTATCATAAGCATTATTTTTAACTCTACACAATACCTGATTCTGAGGAATTCTACCCTGATACCCAATTAGCAAATCTTTCCCATCAATGTGCTGATGAGAGAAAAAATTATATCCGATATCCTGGGGCCTAAAGACATAAGTATCATATTGCTGTGGTCCGAGAGTCAGGCGGCCTTCATTTACCTACCCTCTGATGTGGCCCTGAGTGGCTCGTACGGTCAGTTCCTGGAACTGAATGTCTCTGCCCTCGTCTGCTCTGTTTCTGGTCTCTGAGGACATTGATGGATCATAAGGTCTGATGTTGCCAAGTCCAGGTTTAGGTCAGTTTGGTTTAGTTTTTAACACAAGTGGAAAAATGTTCCAAGGGGCATGAAGTTTCTTTCTTGCATCTGATATTTTCCTCCCTAGAGTCTTTCTCCGGGCTATAAACCAGTTTGCTGAAGTTCTCACAAAACGCTTCATGGACCAGGCAAGCTTTGAACTTCAGGTAAGCACATGACTTTCCTAGATGTTCCTGCCGTTCTCAGCCCCGTGGAGAGAACCATAGCACTGGATGTCACCTCTGATTTCATCATTTTCAAATGAAAAAAAGTTTTCTTGTTTTTTCTTCCTGAATCATATACTCCTGTCTCACTGTCCTCCCAACACAATAAAATAGGCTTTTTTCTTCCTTTCTGTAAAAGTAATACACCTTTTAAAAAATGTTGAAAAGTAATAACAGAAGATAGGGCTAAGCAAAAAGGAGAAAATAAAAAATACAAATAGTCCTTTGTAATAATCCTTTAATAAACTTTGTAATAATCCAAATAATCCTTTATATAAATATGTGGTACAGAAATACAAGGGCGGTGCCTGTGGCTCAGTGAGTAGGACGCTGGCCCCATATACCGAGGATGGCAGGTTCACTGGCCCTGGCCAAACTGCAACAAAAAAATAGCCTGATGTTGTGGCAGGTGCCTATAGTCTCAGCTACTCAGGAGGCTGAGGCAAGATAATTGCCTAAGCCCAGGAGTTAGAGGTTGCTGTGAGCTATGATGACACAGCACTCTACTGAGGGCAGTAAAGTGAGACTCCATCTCTACACAAAACACACACACACACATATATATATATGGCGCCTGTGGCTCAAGGAGTAGGGCTCCAGCCCCATATACTGGAGGTGGCAGTGGGTTTAAACCCAGCCCCGGCCAAAAACTGCAAAAAAACCCCAAACAATTATACATACAGGTGTGTAGTTATAAACAGACACAGATAACTCTTATACCTACACAAGTTTGGTTCTAAAGAGTAGTTGGTGTGCATAATATTTGGGACATTCAAACTTACTGCAAAATAGGTGACCACTAGCTCTGTCTGCTTTCACTCATTCATCCATCCCATGCTAGCGTATTTGTGTGCACAGGGCACCCTGCTCTGGGCCCCGGTGAAGGCAGACAGGTTCCTGCCCACATGGAGCTTACCTGCCAGAGTAGTGTACAGTTTTTTGATGATGTACTTTTTCTGTGTCATGTGTTTTCATGTCTGTGGTGCTTCTAAAGTGGAGATTCGTAAATTTGCATATGTACAAATATGAATACCCATACGTATATGTGTGTACATCGGTATATTTGCCAAAGTGGAATTGAGCTGGGTAGGTCTTTGGAAACCTGTTAGTTTATTTACTTTTTAAATAGTCTTTGATCTTTTCAGTGATGTTGAATATTTTCATGATATTTTTAGTGGCCAGCTAAACTCTGCTACGTGCCTGGCTCATGATTTATTTAACCAAATTCTTCACATGAACGTTTAAGTTGTTTTCATTTTCTGTTATGTTCGATAGCACTGTGTGGCCCTCCTTATTTGAAATATTTTAAAATATCCGTGGTTATTTTTCAGGCTAAAGTCCTGAAAGCATTTACTGTCTCAAAGTTTGGCCAAATTTTAGGGCTTTTGCTACACGTTGCCAAACTACCTACTATAAATAGGTATACTTCTTGGCAGCAGTTTTTCTTTATCCCTAGAGTAAAGAAAAATACAATTATTTGGATTTTTTTGAAAAGTTCAATAGTAAGTCCCAAAACTTTCAGGACCGAGTAAACCGAAACCTAAGAAAAAGAAGTCTTATTTTTTTGTCAGTCTCTGGTTATTGACTTTCTGCCATGTGACACTGTTTCATTCTGACCCTTATTAATGTTATTTTCCATTCCTTTTTCCCACACAATTAATTCTGAACAGCTCTGGAACAATTACTTCCATTTGGCAGTAGCATTTCTCACCCACGAATCTCTTCAGCTTGAAACCTTCTCAGAAGCCAAGCGCAACAAAATTGTAAAAAAGTAAGTGTCCTTTTAACCTCGTTTAAGATTAGGAAGGGAATTCTTATTCTTCTGTTGGGAGCAATGTTTTTTGGTATCATAGAAATTACTGTTCAGTGACTGCCCATGTTGTTAGAGAGGTAGATTTTTAAGTAACTACTTCATAGATTTCAAATTCCCCCAGATCTCCATCTCTGTTCTCAAGGCCCCCTTTATCTTTCCATCAGCCCCCACCTTTTTATGAAATTTACTGGAGAGGAGCTTCAGCTACCTGCACACTTGTCCCCATAGCACCACTGCACCCTCTGCTGGCAGCTCCTCCAAATTGCAGGCATAGTGCCCCCTTACTCCTTTAGCACTATTGCTCTGTTTCCCTGTCACTTCAGAGAAGTTGAGACTCAAACATAAGCTCAAAATGCCCTCCAGAATGTCAAAATGGAATTATATGCAAGACTGATGGGAAGTTTAGGGAAGCTTTCCATTGCTGTCATCTCAGATCTGTTTCAGAGTTAACTTGAAGAGTCTACAACTTGAGAAATATGTTATTTTAAAGACTTTGAAATTTTAGTTTGGTTCCCCTTGCTGGGATATCTGGGATTCTAGACGAATCATTTTGCATCCTTGTACCTCTGGTTGCTCCCTGAGAGAGGCTTTTAGGTAGCAAAGAGATTGAAAATGAGTAACTATGCTTTAAAAGATAAAAGCATAAGGGGCAGTGCCTATGGCTCAAAGGAGTAAAGCGCCGGCCCCATATGCTGGAGGTAGTGGGTTCAAATCCAGCCCTGGCAAAAAACTGAAAAAAAGAAAAAGATAAAGTAAAATTGTAGATTTCTTTGAGTGTTGAGTATTGAGAGACACTGCTTTTAAGATGGATACCTTGATTTCATTCTTTAGAAAATCTTGGCAATATAACTTCTTTAAAGGACATGTTTGATTTTGGTTAAACAACCAATAAGTGAGGATAGTTGAATGCCAGCTCTTATCAATAAAATGGCCCGTTAGGGTTAGTGGTTCCATTTTTGGTCTCTAGGACTGAATCCAACCCATATAACAGTATGAATGTATGCATCTGGGCAAAGATAAAACTTAGAAAATAAAATCTTACTATATTAGGCTGTAGCAATGTGAATAGATTTTTCAAACATTCTCTTATTTTTATATAGAAGTAGCATCAATAGTACTTTATCATTTAGTGTCCATTATGCCCAAGACCTTGACTACATAGGTTTACATAATATTAGTAATTAAATTAGGTTGAGTATTTTTGTTAAGATGGCATCGTAAGAGAGGTTTTTAAATGTGATCTTTTCAATGCTGGCTTATGAGGGCATTTCCCCAAAAAGGAGTTTGGAAAGACTGTCCAGGGCGATGTTAGTGTGAGAGGATAAGGGAAAGTAGTGGTTGCAGGGTGAGTTACAGGCCGTTGTTAGCATTCCCTGGGAAGACCCGCAGCGTCAGCATCTTTCGACTCACCTCATTTCCAATTGTCCAACCCCCCAGCCTCTGCTGTGGTCTATGATGTGGGGTTGTCTCAGGACTAAGTATTATTTAAGAGATTTCCAGGTGATTCTGATTCACTTTCACCCAAGAATCACTGTCTAGACCAGTGATTTTTCAACCAGTGTGCTGGGAGAGGATCTTAGGTGGGCTGCAAACATTTTTAACGATACTTAATTAAATTTTTTGAGAAAGACATTCAAAGCACAGCAAGCATATTCTTTACTTCACTCTTTTTTTTTTTTTTTTTTTTTAGATGAACATAATTGAAGTGTGCCACAGAAGTTTAACTATAGGTTCAAGTGTGCCATGAGACAAAAAAGGCTGAAAAACACTGGTCTAAGCTAACGTTTCTCTGCTCTTTTTCCCATTATCAACTCCAACAAAAGGCCCTTTCAGACACTGTTTTGCTAATGAGACTCCACTGTGAAAGTCTAATGCCACTGACGGACCATGCATCATTTGATGCCATGTGCCTTTCTGTGCCACGTACATACAAACACTGAAGTGCTTTTGCCCCCAAGGATCAATTTTTACCCCTTTGTGGACAATCCCACCCCCATTGACAGTGAAGGGACTAAAGCTTTCCAATGTGAGTCCTCTGCAGAATGGATGCGTATTACCCAAATCGGAGTGTATAAGTCAACTTGCTTGTTAGTCATCAGGCACAGTGCTATGAAAATCATTCCCCACTCATCTTCCTCTTCATGAGTGTTTATGTGTTTTTTTGTTTGTTGGTTTTTTGAGACAGAGTCTCACTATGTCACCCTGATAGAGTGCTGCGGCAACACAGCTCACAGCAACCGCAAACTCTGGGGCTTCACTGATTCTCTTGCCTCAGCCTCCTCCCAAGTAGCTGGGACTACAGGTGCTTGCCACAAAGCCTAGCTATTTTTTTGTTGCAGTTGTCATTGTTGTTTAGCAGGCCTGGGACAGGTTCAAACCTGCCAGCCTTGATGTATGTGGCTGGCACCGTAACCACTGTGCTATGGGCACCAAGCCAGGGTGTTTATGTTTTGCTTGGCTATTTTTTTATTTCCCAGCAACCAACCAAAGTATTTCTCCCTGTTCTCCCTTCAGTTAGTTTGTTAATCTCATCTCTGGTTATTTTTCAGTGTTTGGCTTCTCGTGCCCATAAAGTGCCCTGTCCTGTGCATGGCTCAGTTTTCTTTGGGGGCTTGTTTAGGTACTAACCTTATCTCTTACACTGAACTTGCCTTAAAAGTGACCCAGAGGGACGCAGGCTGCTGTCATGCCTTTCATCCCTGTGTTATGTGCAACTTGGTTCCACTGCAAATCCTTTTCCTCATTTCTGGTCTTCTTCCTAGATACGGGGACATGAGAAAAGACATTGGCTTTAGGATCCGGGACATGTGGTATAACCTGGGTGAGTGTCTGACCTGCCCCTATGACTGCTGTGGGATAAGCATCTCATGGTGAATTATTTTTTTTTGTTTTTAATTTTACTCCAAATCATCCTGAGATTAATTTGTCAGTAAAGTGAAAGTCGATTTGTGGGTTTCCCACCCTTGTCCCAACGGGGACATTGATAAGCATTATTACTTTTGCATCCACGTGTCGTCAGAATACAGTATTTACTCACTGACTTCTGAATTAAGTTGATTTTTCCCATATAAATTTTTCTTTTCTTATGGGCCCCAGGGAGGAAGCTTATAACACTTACCATGAAATGATTCTTCAGTGTCCTCATTTACTTTCATTTCAGGTCCCCACAAAATCAAATTCATCCCCTCCATGGTGGGCCCCATCCTGGAAGTCACTCTGACCCCTGAAGTTGAGCTCCAGAAAGCCACAATCCCCATTTTCTTTGATATGATGCAGTGTGAGTTCAATTTCAGTGGAAATGGAAATTTCCATATGGTAAGACTCTGTAATCTCCAAAATGCACATATAGTCACCTCTTACTTGGCTTTTTTTTTTTTCTATGTAGAGAAGCAATAGTGTGAATAATATAAATCAAAGCTGGTCTAAAAAATGAGACCTAACACTTTTTATGTCTTATTTTGTAAAGCAGTTAAATCTGTAATCACATATTCAAGCCTAGAGCCTAGAAGAAATCTCTCTGTTAGTTTGTCTTTCCTGAAGCAACACTTTGTCTTTGGCTAATTAAAAGTTAACTTCATGCATTTTAATCGCGTTTCACTGTCACTAAGGGAATAATGGAGTGAATTGAATAAAAACCCTGCTGGGCTCGAGGCCTGTAGCTCAGTGAGCAGGGCGCCGGCCACATACACAGAAGCTGGTGGGTTCAAGCCCAGCCCAGGCCTTCTAAACAACAATGACAGCTGCAACCAAAAAAACAGCTGGATGTTGTGGCAGGTGCCTGTAGTCCCAGCTACTTGGGATGCTGAGGCAAAAGAATCACTTAAGCCCAAGACTTTGAGGTTGCTGTGAGCTGTGATGCTATGGCAATCTACCCAGGCCAACATAGTCAGACTATGTCTTGAAAAAAAAACAATAAAAACCCCTATCTGTTCTAGTAAGCTAGGGAGTGATGCTGTGGACTGAGGTCTAAAGCATTATTCTAGTTTTGGGAACTTGGTTCTTACACACCGTCTCTAAGCCTTAGTTTTTTTTTTTTTTTTTTTTTAATCAGCACAATGTATTATTAAAAGGAAGACTTTGGATCTTTGAAGCTTTGCAAACCAAGGCTTGTGCAAGAAACAAAAATAAAATAGAAAATTAGCATCATTAAGCTATTTTTATATGCATAGTTATAACAGAAAGTAATGTTTTACTTTTTTTTGGTAAATATAAAAGCAAAAGACCAAGTTACAGGAGACCACTTTGGAAAGCTTTGATGGGGAGGGCCTTGGTACCCCAGCCATGAATGACTCCAAGTATAAGCCTCCCTATATATGTTGGAAACAGTTCACAAGTCAGCACAGGGTTGGGCCAAACCCGGAAAGGCTGACTGTGTCCCGTTCTAAGCCAGCGACCTTGTGCTGTGAGATTCTCACTCTGCTTTCAGTTTGAGAATGAGCTGATCACGAAGCTGGACCAGGAGGTGGAAGGGGGCAGAGGAGATGAACAGTACAAGGTTCTGCTGGAGAAACTGTGAGTATTTCGGAAACAAAACCTCGACTCGGTGGCATCATTCAGTAATGGAGAAAAACAGGGCCTTGCAGCACCAGTAGAAGGGCCAAGTAACCTCAGTGCCACTGGGGCCACCCCACCGTGGCCCTTGGTGTTGTTAATGGAGGGGACACCATTTGCTGTTGACACCGTTTATCTGACACAAGTCAAACGCTCTTGTTTTCCTGGCCAGCCCTACTCTGAAGAAAACAGCAAATGGAGGAAAGAAGGAGGCTCGGTGCCTGTGGCTCAAGTGGCTAAGGCACCAGCCACATACACCTAAGGTGGTGGGTTCGAATCCAGCCTGGCCCTGTCAAACAACAATGATGGCTGCAACCAAAAAATAGCCAGGCATTCTAGCGGACACCTGTAGTCCCAGCTACTTGGGAGGCGGAGGCAGGAGAATCGCTTGAGCCCAGGAGTTGGAGGTTGCTGTGAGCTGTGATGCTACAGCACTCTACCCAGGGCGACAACTTGAGGCTCTGTCTCAAAAAAAAAAAAAGAGGAAAGGAGGAAATATACAGAATGCTGGCATTTGACCCAGGGTTGGAAGTTTTGAACTTCAGCCAAAGCGTTAGCACCTCTAATTATGGCTTCACAGAGACAAGTTAAAGGGAAAAAAATAGTTCAAGGTCCACTTGGTATATAAAAATACCTTATGGCCCACAGCAGTGATCTTCAGCCCCCCCTTCCCACCTCCAAACCCCCCTCTTTCCCCCTTTCCTCCTCTGCACTCATGGAGCAGCAGAGCATCAGCCTGGTGAGAAGTGGCACTCAGGTGTTGGCCTCGGAGACGGACGAGCTGCCAGCCCACTTTCACCAAGTCCCGGGCGTCTGGCTTTTGACCAGAGATTCAACCCATTAAACACCTCATTTTTTCCCCCTATCTCCCAAAATAGTATCTATTTTTTGGTATTGTCGTGAGGATTAAATAAGACGACCCCTTAACGTAGCGTCTTTCTGGAGTTTGTGTGTAATAAACGTCATCTGCTCTAGTGTTCGTGGTCATCACTGTATCCGAGTTACACACATCTGACTGACATACGGCTCCACTTACGAGTGGAGGCTACTATAGGAAATAGGTAAATGTACCTGTTTCAACTTACATATAAATTTAAGAACAAGGCTGCAGAGCCTGTGTCATCCTTAATTTGCAGACTGGCTGGATTCCCATCATTGGGTGTCAGGAACCAGTATCCAGGATACTCAAGAAGAGAATTAAATTGATAAATTGATGAATAGCCTGTATTTTAAAGAACCAGAAGTCTTTAAAAAATTTTTTTCAATGATAATAAGACCTTTTGGTGGACTTTTTGCAGTTTTTTGCCGGGCTGGGTTTGAACCTACCACCTCCAGTATATGGGGCCAGCGCCCTACTCCTCTGAGCCACAGGTGCTGCCCCTTTTTGGTGGACTTTTTAGGATATTTCCATTAGGTCTCTCTGTTTGTAAACCTCCCAGCTTATAGCTGATCCTGTATGTAAGCAAATGAAGTTATACGCATGCGTGCACACAGACAACTATATTTACACATGCTAAGCTACTAGTTTTTTTTTTTAGAGACAGAGTCTCACTTTATCGCCCTCGGTAGAGTACCGTGGTGTCACAGCTCACAGCAACCTCCAATCCTGGGCTTACGTGATTCTCTTGCCTCAGCCTCCCAAGTAGCTGGGACTATAGGCGCTCGCCACAATGACTGACTATTTTTTTGTTGCAGTTTGGCCGGGGCTGGGTTTGAACCCACCACCCTCAGTATATGGGGCCAGTGCCCTAACACTGAGCCACAGGTGCTGCCCACTAAGCTAACTCTTTTAAAAAAAAATCCCACAGCTGATTTTTCACATAAAGATCCTACTTTGCTTTCCTGTGTCCTTGTGGTTCACTAGCTCAGAAAAATACAACTGCACAAGTCTCCAAAAGTCTGGACTAATTTTTAATTTTTCGTATCCATTTGTTTCTCTCTTTTCCCAAGTTTTTTTAAGAAGCCCCAGAATTTTGCTCTATATGGGTCCAAAAGGACAGGATTTAGATCAAACATTTAGCTTCAATTTGCTTATTTATAAATACACTCTTTTTTTTTTTATCTCAAAATAACTTTTATCTAAAGAGCCACATGTCTGGAGATGTGCTGGGTTCCTCTCGACTGGGTATCAACCCCCAAGGCTTTCCCGACTGCCCAGAAGATGCCCTGAGTTCCAGGTCTTAGGGAGAAGAAAGACGTAGGAAGATGGTCTCATACAACTGCATTAGAACTTTCGTACAGCCAGGTTTTCGTTTCTGTGATGCTGACTGCAAAAAACAGAAACACCAACAGATGTTCAAAAAGAGGACCTTGTGGGCTGGGATTGTCAGGGATGGTGGAACTAGAGCCAAGCCTTAAAAAAAAAATGCAGAACAGCAAAGGTGGAGGTGCCAGGCTAGGATGGCATCCAACAGGGTGTGTGTTGGCTTGTCCGGCACCCAGGGTCTCCTGTGTCTGCACTATCTGCCCTCAAGACCTTGGTTTGCTCATACGGGGTTCTGGAATGGCAGCCTGGAACATGGGCATTTGTCTCTCCCTCCGCCCTGCCAGGCTCTTGGAACACTGCCGGAAACATAAATACCTGTCCAGCTCTGGGGAAGTGTTTGCGTTACTGGTCAGCAGCCTCTTAGAGCATCTGCTGGACTACAGGACCATCATCATGCATGACGAGAGCAAGGAGAACCGTATGAGCTGTACGGTTAACGTGCTGGTATGTGCCGTCCCTGGGACAGTGAGGGCGCTGGCAGGCTGCCCGGTGCCCACAGCTCAGTGCTATGTGGGTCGCACAGACACAGGGGCACCTTGACAGAGTCTGTGTTCTGCCGAGTCTAGTTGGCTCAGCTTTGGACTTGATGAACTTGGAAACAGGATAGAAAATGCCACATAAGCTCCTGATTTCATTCTGTTTTCCTGAAGGCTATACTCAGCCTGTTTGTTTTATAGACAGAGTGTCCATAAAGGGCAAAAGACACTATTTTAAATTGCACATGAACTTGATGGCCACCCTGTATCTACGCAGTTGGTTTATAGGACCAAGACAGAGATGCACCAGAAGCACTAGACCTTGAATAGAGAGTTAGCTTGTGAAGTCTTCATGGTGGCAGAAGTCTCTGCTCTTGCCTTTTTCAATGTCATTAACTGGGACCACAGACCTTGGCGTTTCGGGCTGGCTGTGTGTTCCTCAGCCGAGTATAACCCCTAAGGAGATAGTATCTACAGTGACTCGGGTCTGGTACCCACTCCCTTAAAGGTTTCTCACAGTCTTCAGAAGCACAGGCCCTAAAAAAATTACTCACCTTCTCTTCTTTATAGCCCACTGCTTCCTTTCTTGAGTGGGGTGTATGTTAGAGGAAAGCAATGAACAATTTGTCACTTAAAAAGCAATAATGGTGCTTCGGCTGTTTTTGTGGCAAGCCCGTCAGCGGCTTTTGATTTATGTTGGTGTTTTGTGATCTTTTTTTTCCCCCTATTTTTTCTGGCAGAATTTCTATAAAGAAAAGAAGAGAGAGGACATATATATAAGGTAAGCGGAAGGCAGTGGCTTGTTTTTTGCTGTGTATGTCATGGCTTCGTGGTTTAGTCTCTCTGTAAATAAATAGTGTGCCCCACGCCTTGCTCGTGGCTTTGGGAACCCCCTAAAGGTATTCAGTTTGCCCTCAAAGGATAAACTTTTTAGATAGTTACACAGTAAGTGCAATATAAAGGCATGCAGAGGGGGGTTGGGGGGAGGGATGGAAGACTTCTGGCCCAGGTGGTCAGGAGGGGCGGTGAAAACCTAACAAGGAGTCTCAGCGTGCAATCTGTGAATCCCTGCTTAGGAAACAAACGCTGGATCAGTTCGCAAGCGACAAAATGCTTTCTCCCTCCCTTACCAGGTATTTGTACAAGCTTCGAGATTTGCACTGCGAGTGTGAGAACTACACGGAAGCTGCCTGCACACTTCTCTTGCACGCTGAGCTTCTGCAGGTAATAAGCAGCAGGTCAGGGAGCTGTTTCCATAGGGAGGAAGGCCATAGGTAGCAAGGGGGGCCTTCAGTCCTTTGGGCTAAATTGTATCTGCCTCACGATTTTGATGAGAAAGAACCTTATTCCAGGGACATTCTTTTATCCAAGAATTTTTTTTTTTTTTTTTTTTTTTTTTTTTTTTTTTTTTTTTTTGAGACAAAGGCTCAAGCTGTCACCCTGGGTAGAGTGCTGTGGCATCACAGCTCACAGCAACCTCCAACTCCTGGGCTTAAGTGATTCTCTTGCCTCAACCTCCCAAGTAGCTGGGACCATAGGCACCCACCACAGCGCCTGGCTATTTTTTGGTTGTAGTTGTCATTGTTTGGCAGACCCAGGCTGGATTCGAACCCGCCAGCTCTGGTGTATGTGGCTGGCACCTTAGCCATTTGAGCTACAAGCGCTGAGCCAATCCAAGAATATTTTTATCTCTTCTAAATAGGCACAGCTGATATTCAGATCGTGATTGCGAAAACATTGGTTACCTTTTATTTACCAAAATCCTCAGATGCAAGGGAGAACTTACAGGACTCTTGTAATTGACATTCTAATGAAAGAAATAAAACATGGATTGATTAATATATAGAAAGACTTGTAAAACTGGACAGAGCTGAGTTATGAGTGAATCTAGTATCAAAGAAATTCTTTCCTCTTTCTATTCTCTCCTTCAGTAAAATCATGCGATGGCCTGGATGGAAACAGGTTTATACGTCATGAATCCCAAATAATTATTTCTAGCCCTGATCTCCTCCTCTAACTTGGGATTCGTATTTAAATGGTACTTTCAGCATCCATCCCTGAATGATTAATAGACAGCTCAAACTTGATTTGGTGACGGGCACCTTTGTTTCCTAGTCTTGCCGCTTCCCAACCTGTCATCCTGCCTTCCTTTTCTGTAATAATAACAAGCAATTGTTGAGAAATGATTATCAAGAACTGCTTATCAAAGTTTGCATTGTTGTCAGGCCCTGCCCTGCCCCATCCCCTGCCCCCAAGCCCCCTCCCCCATGTTGTCCCGCTTTACAAATGTTAAAATCTGGTCACCCTGTGTCAGGACAGCAATAGTCAGGTTAGTTAGCAGTCTCTCTTTGTTCCTGACGTCCATGGGGATGTGCGAGTATTTGCATGATACTTCCCTTCGCCCTTGCTTGTGCAAATGTACAGTTTTATGCTTAATAAATAGTCTAACATGGCTTGGCTCCCGTAGCACAGCGGTTATGGCGCCAGCCACATCCACCAAAATTGGCAGGTTCTAACCCAGCCCGGAGCCAGCTAAACAACAATGACAACTGCAACAAAGAATAGCCGGGCGTTGTGACGGGTGCCTATAGTCCCAGCTACTTGGGAGAGGCAAGAGAATCACTTAAGCCCAAGAGTTGGCGGTTGCTGTGAGCTGTGACGCCACAGCATTCTACTGAGGGCAACATAGTGAGACTCTGTCTCGAAATAAATAAATAAATAAAATAAAAATAAACAGTCTAATGTAAGATGGATTAGTCAACTACACATACAGATACTTTTTATCTTTTCTTTTTGCTGAATATTTGTTGCATGGATCTCTTGAATTTGTTCATTGCATTGGCATCTTCTGTTGCTTTTGTGTCTTTTTAGTGGTCCGACAAGCCCTGTGTGCCCCATTTGCTTCAGAGGGACAGTTACTACGTTTATACCCAGCAAGAGCTTAAAGAGAAGCTGTATCAAGAAATTATATCCTATTTTGACAAAGGCAAAGTGAGTACCGGGTTGTTTCTGTATCAGGGGAAAGAGGAAAACGATTGTAATTACTGCTGTGCAATTCTGATGCTGACCATGTGGAGTCAGTGCAGACTGCACAAGTGAAGGGCGCTTTCCCCAATAAGAATGCCCACACTTCAGATGCCAGCCACAGTTTTGGGGTGTCTCCAGACCATCTGCACTTCTGACAAACTGTCCATAAATTTCAGAGGTTCCCATGGCTCCCTCACTTTTGATAACTTGCTAAAACAAGTAACAGAGCACAATGAGTTGCTATATTTAGTGATTACAATTTTATTATAAAGGATACAGACTAGGACCAGCCGCATGAAGGGACGTACAGGGCACGGTCTCAGAGGATCCCAGACACAGAGCTTTGTATCTTCTCCCCAGGAACTTGGGACACATCCCCTTCCTGGCAGATTGATGGGTTCTCCTAGCAGGAGAACCTCTGGAGCCTTAGCATGCAGAGCTGTTATTGGGGTTTTTTTATGTAGACATGTTTTGATTGGCTCAGTGACTGTGTGATCACGTTCAATCTCCACCATACCCACCTTCCTAAAGGTGAGGCTGACATTGTATAGCTCAAGCCCTTAGCCCTGGTTGGTATTTCTGGCAGATCCAGCCCCCAGGAGCCCAGTCTGAGTCACCTTGTTAGCATTGATTTTGGGTTCAGTCTTGGGGACCCACCAGGAATAACACACATTCCAATTACTTGGGAAGTTCCAAAGTTTTAGACGCTCCCTCCTTAGAACTGAGGTCAAAGACAGATAAATTCTTTTTTATACAACTTGTAACTTACCCTTTATCATCCCCTGTGTGTCTTTGAATTCTGATATTTTCTTTTTTTTTTGAGACAGAGTCTTGCTATGTTGCCCTAGGTAGAGTGCTATGGCATCACAGCTCACAGCAACCTGAAACTCTTGGGCTTAAGTGATTCCCTTGCCTCAGCCTCCTAAGTAGCTGGGACTATAGGTGCCCGCCACAGTGCCCAGCTATTTTTTTGTTACAGTTGTCTAGCTGGCCAGAGCCGAGTTTGAACCCACCACCCTTGGTGTATGTGGCTGGCGCCATAACCACTGTACTATGGGCGCCAAGCCAGAATTCTGATATTTTCAGAACATGAATAAATTAAGGTATGAATGGTAAAAAAGATCATTCCTCTCAAGCAGACTGACCACAGTGCTGAGTACAATGGGCAGCCCAGAGTCCTCTATTTTTCCACAACCCTAACTTTGCCTTTTAATTACTGCTGGGCTCGGGAATTGGTCCCATCATCTTCTGTCCATTCTCAAGATAATATTGGGGAACGCACAATGCGCGCTCCACATCACCACCGCCTGGCAGCACAGGCTGCAGGTGACAACGGGCCCTGAGGCAAGATAAGCAATGTGACCTGTGCCAGGGAGTTGCCGAGTTGGTGGTCAACTGGAGAAAGCGTATCCAGTTGAAAGACCTTTTAAATTGAAAATGGAAAAAAGATACCTAGAGGAGGGTCAGTGCCTGTGGCTCAAAGGAGTAGAGCCCTGGCTCCATATGCCGGAGGTGGCGGGTTCAAACCCAGGCCCCGCCAAAAACTGCAAAAAAAAAAAAATAATAATAATAATAAATAAATAATTGGAAAAAAATAAGATACATAGAAGAGACTGGAAGAGAAGGAAAGCAAAACGGTTTTTGGTATCCAAACAAAATAGATCCTGGATTCAACCAGTTTCAGGTGCCTAGACGGTTTATATGGACTTGTCCACTTCCAGCCACCACATTGGTTTTATCAGTGGTACCGTTAGTAAAACTTCTAAATAAACAAATAATCTAAAAAGATCATCAAGATAAAATTGCCATTGTCTATTTAGTGCTGAACTGTTTGGGACGGGCTTTAGGCTTTTCCTCTAATTCAGCGGTTCTCAACCTGTGGGTCGCGACCCCTTTGTAACAATGAAAATACATCCTGCCTATCAGATATTTACATTATGATTCTTAACAGTAGCAAAATTACAGTTATGAGGTAGCAACGAAAATAATTTTATGGTTGGGGGTCACCACAACGGGAGGAACTGTATTAAAGGGTTGCGGCATTAGGAGGCATTAGGAAGGTTGAGAACCACTGCTCTGATTTAGTTCTTCTTACATCACTCTTTAAGGTAGGTACTATGTCTGTTTTACAGGTAAGGAGCATGAGACCCAGACAGCAAATAAAGCTCAGACTTTTAAGGTCTTTGCAAACTTTAACCCTCTTAAAAAATAATTAAGGACCCCCAAACACTTTTGTCCATATAGGTTGTATCTATTCGTATTTATACTCTGAGAAATTAAAGCAGAAAAATTTGTTCTTTCAACAACAACAATAAGCCTGTGATATGGTCAGTCCCCAAGTTACAAGCATCCACCTGATATACAACTTACACTTAGAAATGGAGGCTCGGCTCAGCACCTGTGGCTCAAGTGGCTAAGACACCAGCCACATACACTTAAGGTGGCAGGTTCGAGTCCAGCCCAGGCCCGCCAAACAACAATGACAGCTGCAACCAAAAAAAATAGCCGGGCACTGTGGCGGGCGCCTGTGGTCCCAGCTACTTGGGAGGCAGAGGCAGGAAACT
>NW_003852469.1:4513036-4560411 GCF_000181295.1 Otolemur garnettii | reverse complement strand
AAAAAAAAAAAGGGTAACAAAAAAAAGAAAGAAAGAAACAGAGGCTCTTACAGGTAATAAGTAAATATACCTGTTCCAACTTACAGGCAAATTTAACTTACAAACAAACCTACAGAACCTATCTCATTTGTAAATCGGGAACTGCTTATCCTTATTAATTAATGTGAATCATATATATGCATGAAGAATTACAAAAAAAAACCCTACTATGCTTATCAAAGAGTTAGCCATATAAGAGGCTTTATTTTCACAAAGCTCTTTCCTGTCTGGTTAATGAGAGACAGGGGGATTCTCTTATTTGCTTCTGTGTCTGGTTCATGGTGATGTCACATATCATGTACACACTGGCAAACTCCACTGTATCTTCATGAGAGAATGAGTGTGAAAAAGGCCACGGATAGTATTATTAGGAAAGTAGTTTTGACCTCATGGCCCCCCCAGAAGGGTCTTGAGGACCCACAAGGGCCGGAGACCTCACTTTGAGAGTCGCTGTGCTGGACAGTCTGCGTGTCTCTTTTGTAACTTAGCATTTGGAGAAGAGAAAGGACCCGGGAGGACGAGTTCACTGAGCTCCACTGGCGCTGTGGACGGGCTTTCTGCACCAGGTCCAGCTGACCTGGAATGGTTTCCATGCGGCACATTTCAGAGCGTTTTTAGTGACACAGGCCCTGAAATTTCAGAGTCAGCAAATAGGACAAGTGACGACGTCGGGAGATTTCATTGGAGTGTTTGACACTTGTCTGTGGGGTGCACATCCATTCCTGCAGCAGCCACAGAGGACGGAACATGGAGGAGGCAGGAAGGGAGCAGAAGCCGCATTCTGAGCAGCCTCAACTAGGAGGCGCTTTGTGAAATACCGGAGTGGTTTAGAGGGCTCAGCCTGGGATGCCAGTCCAGGACACCAGCGTGTGCGTTAGCTGGTGGCCCATGTGGTCCTTAGTGCTCTAAGGCATTAACTAAAACTCCCATCCAGTAAGGAAAGAAATCAGTGTCCTCCATGAAAACCCAGTTTGCTGAATTCCACGTAACAGTCCTGTTAGTATCTTTTCTTTCCCTCCGAACAACACACCCATGCACCTACATAGAATCACTCACACCCCAGAATCAGAGTCCCACAGGAGCTGCCTTCCTCCTCCAGCAAGATGGTCACACTCTCAGAACCTGATTTGGGAAATGGTTCCTCTCCGCTTTCAGTTGTAATGAGTGCTTTGCCTGTTAAGCCCCAATATTATTCCTTTCTTAGGCAATGTGTAGTCTTGTTCAGGCTCCTGCAAACGGAATTGTTGACGATGCCAGGTACTGTCTTTGTGATGTCAGGAAAGGTTTAGCCGACCGGAGGGCTGAGGGTCAGGAAGCTATACAGAAACTCAGCCCATCTGGCTGCTCCTTCCTGGTGACTCTCCGGTGGCTTTGCAGCCAGCATCAATGCCTCCTTTGTTCTCCACTTTTTTTTTTTTTTTTTGAGACAGAGCCTCAAGCTGTCCCCCTGGGTAGAGTGCCGTGGCATCACAGTTCACAGCAACCTCAAACTCCTGGGCTCAAGCAAGTCTCTTGCCTCCGCCTCCCAGGTAGCTGGGACCACAGGCGCCCGCCACAACGCCCAGCTATTTTTTTTGGTTGCAGCCGTCATTGTTGTTTGGAGGATCCGGGCTGGATTCGAACCCACCACCTTAGGTGTATGTGGCTGGTGCCTTAGCCACTTGAGCCACAGATGCTGAGCCTTGTTCTCCACTTTTGACCCTACTTTTCTTTTCCTGAAGATGTGGGAGAAAGCTATCAAACTGAGCAAAGAGTTGGCTGAGACGTATGAGAGCAAAGTGTTTGACTACGAGGGACTTGGCAACCTTCTGGTGAGTCGGGGTCAGTATACATCCTATCTCCAACAGGGTTGTAAAAATGAGCGTTCATGAAGATCTTTTTGTCAGTTGGCGAAAGTAAGGACCAGTGGTGCTCTCTACAATGGAAAAGTAAACCTTATTTGAAGTAAAAATGAAAAGAATCTAAAGTCTGGGTCATTATTTCTCCAGATTGTCCTCTATAGAAGGCTCTGTTCTGTGGGGTAGGTAGGGTCACCTCAAAAGGGCAGTGGAATACTGGGCCTCGGGTAATGGTGACTTGGGGCTGCTTTCTCCTGTGCACACACTGGGGGGACCCCTGTCTGCAGCTCTCTTTCTTTTTATTATTTTATTTTATTTTTTATATTTTTTACTGTTGGGGATTCATTGAGGGTACAAAGAACCAGGTTACACTCACTGCATTGGTTAGGTAAATTCCCTCTTATCATTGTGTCCCCTCCCCAAGAGCTGTGTCACACACTGTGACCCCCCACCCCCCTCTTTCCTTCCCTCTCCCCATTCCCCCACCCCCACCATTTACTAGGTTATCAGCTGTCCTCATATCAGAATTGAGTACATTGGATTCTTGCTTCTCCATTCTTGTGATGCTTTACTAAGAAGAATGCATTCCACCCCCATCCAGGTTAATACAAAAGATATAAAGTCTCCATCATTTTTAATGGCTGAATAGTATTTCACGGTGTATATATACTACAGCTTGTTAATCCATTCCTGGGTTGGTGGGCGTTAGGCTGTTCCCACATTTGGGTGATTGTAAACTGATGCAGCTTTCTCTCTCTTCCTGGTGCCTTTCATGGACTTCCTGTATTCCCAGCTGTCAATAAAGTAAAATAAAAATAGCAAAGACAATATTGCATTTGAGAAGTTTTAGCAGAGGAGTTACAGTCCCCTGTTATCATGGAATAATCATTTATTTTGAGGAGCTGTTTGTGAAGATCTTGTTCTGAAAAATTTCCCAGTGTAAATACCAGCTCCTGCCATCACACACAAAAAATACTCATGTATTAATTTTATCCACTAAATTACACTGACATGCATATTGGTGGAACATGTTACCTTGTAAAAAAAAAGCATTGTTCTGACAGAGACTATCACCTAGAAAGGGTAGTAAGGTGGGCATGCTAACCATTGTCGGGGGGAAGGATTAGGGACCCCCCTAAAATCCTCCAGGTCTGGCTGTCTTGCTTTATGGCTGAATCTATAAGCCTGAGTTGGGAAACCACTCTCCTTGTTAAGAGGCAAAAATAGAGGGGTTACCAGACACTGAAAAACAGAATGTCCCTGCCACCTTATGGGCACCCACAGTTGACCCAAGGACTTTAATCCAAACCACTACACAAACTGGAAAATCCTTTTTTTTTTTGCAATTTTTGGCCAGGGCGGGATTTGAACCTGCCACCTCCAGCATATGGGGTCGGCGCCCTACCCCAAACTGGAAAATTCTTCATCACCTTGTCCCAAGTGTCTCCTTAAGAGCAGCCACCTTCCATGAATCTCAGAATGTACTTCTTAACCTTTTAGAGGTCCTGACCCCCCTTGGGGAAACTGCGGGAAGCCATGCACTGCTTCCCTGTGCAGAATAAGCAACACGCCCTCTGCTCACAACCTCAGAGATTCAGCAGCCTCCAAAGCCCATTCGTGGACCCCAGGTCCAAAACCTCTGATCCAAGAAAAAGATAACCTTCTAGCCCATAGGATGTTTTCCAAAGACCTTTCATTTCTCTGTATTACATGGGAAACAGCAAAGCAAGCAGTATGATCCCCCCACCCCCGCCCCACCACACACACACATTGTCCTTATAACCTCCCCGTGGAATGTTTTGTTTTGTTTCCAGAAAAAAAGAGCCTCGTTTTATGAGAACATCATTAAGGCGATGAGGCCTCAGCCTGAATACTTTGCTGTTGGTTACTACGGACAGAGCTTTCCTGCTTTCCTTCGGGTAAGAAGCCTGAGGGTGGTCTCCAAAGCCATCAGGCTGGGGAGTCTGAAGGAGGGAAGAGGGTCATTTATTTTCCAGATGGAAAGCAATGTGTTAGCAGCTGCCCACAGTCTTCTCACTGTGGGAGGCCAGGGAGGGAAACCACTTCCCGAGAGCTGGCCCTTCACCCCGCATCCCTACCGCTCCTGGTGTCCTGGCAGGTCTTTTGTGAGATGACTTTCCCCAGGTGGGAGAACGAAAAAGGGAAAAACAGGACCATTCCCTCCGCTGACCGCTGGTCAGCTGCTGTGGGTCAGGCCAGGGAACAGTGTGGACTGATGCGTTGGGTTGCTTATTTTATTTCCAGCCAGAGCTAGTTTGAAAACAAGTATCGTAAGAATAAGACTGCAAGGGCTTTCTAAAAATAAAAGCATTTTTGTTGTAAAAATAGGTGTGAGGATGGTATTTTTCTTCCATCTCTAAATTGGTCTGTAATATGATATTGATTTTATAGTTTAACAAACAAAAACTCGTTATCGCCTGCAAAAAGCAAGCCTTTTTTAGAGTTGAGCTTTGCTAAAACACATACTAGTGTTATCCATCTGCTTTCCCTTAATTAAAAACAAAAAGTGATAAGAGGAAGCAGTTCACATTCCTAACAGTGCCTAATAGGGGGCAGTTTATTCGTACACTCCCTTACTTTAATCACAATCACCAAGGATTGGATCCAACTCAGAGGTACCTTCAGCTGGTGAAGGGATGAACAAACTGTATTATATTCATGCAGTAGAGACCTGTCAGGGAGAAAGAGGAATAAACTCCATGTGAGCAATGTGCTTGGCGCTCAGATGTGCTGTGGAAGGACGTTAAGACTTTTATAAAAGATAGACACTCCGTGTTTTCACTTATGTGACATTCTTCCCGAGGTGGCACTTTCTATCAGGACAAAAACCAGGCTGGTGATTGTCTGGGGGGTTGGCGGGGGAGGTCAGACTACAAAGGGGCATGGGAAAATTTGGGGTGGTGATGCAACTCTGCTATTTCTTGATTGTGGTCATGGTAACATTTGTCAAAACTCAGAGAATTTGGCTGGGCGCCTGTGGCTCAAGCAACTAAGGCGCCAGCCGTGTACACCTAAGCTGGCAGGTTCAAATCCAGCCCAGGCCCACCAAACAACAATGACGGCTGCAATCAAAAATAGCCAGGTGTTGTGATGGGTACCTGTGGTCCCAGCTACTTGGGAGGCTGAGGCAGGAGACTCACTTGAGCCCAGGAGTTGGAAGTTGCTGTGAGCTGTAATACCACGGCACTCTACCCAGGACAACAGCTTGAGGCTCTGTCTCCAAAAAAAAACTCAAGAGAATTTTACACTCAAAGAATCCATTTTATTATATGTAATTGATGCCTTAACTAAAAAAAAAAAAAGACAGGAAATATTTCCCAGGGAATTTCTGCTTTAGCTGCAGTGGGAAAGGTGTGCTCAGAGTCGAAAGATGAAGGAGATGGGAAAATGGGAAAAGGCATTCTAAGCGGATGTGAGTTAACTCCCCAAATAAACCACAGCCCTTGTCACATAGGACGCTGCCGTCATAGATACCCAAGGGGAACTTGATGATGGTGCACTGACTTTGGGTGACGTGGACGGAGGCAACCCACCGCTCCAGGTGCCTCTGTTTGAATTCCTGCCGTATGATGACTTCCCTCCCTGTCTCTGATCTGCAGAATAAAATCTTTATCTACCGGGGCAAGGAGTATGAGAGGCGAGAGGACTTCAGCCTGAGGCTGCTGACGCAGTTCCCCAATGCGGAGAAGATGACCAGCACCACGCCCCCGGGAGAAGACATCAAATCCTCCCCAAAGCAATGCATCCTTGCTGTGCGGAAGAAGGACCCAGAGAAGCTTTAACTGGGTACAGCCCCAAGCTAACCCAGAGAAGCCAGGGGTTGTGGTCCCTTCTTTGCAGACAGAGGTGTCCTGGATCCACAGACCACTCATTTAGGCATTCAGACAAGGTTCCCATCCTATGTGAGATATCTGGGACCCTAATATCCTTAGCAGGTGGTTATGAGGTCATTAAAGGGGTGGGAAGGTAGCAAATCCTGAATTTGAAAAGAGATATTTTGTAGCCAGAAAGGGAGCGTGATTTGCCCTAAATTTTCTGTTCTGAATTCTGGATTTTGTTAGAGACTTTGAAACAGTGTCTGCACTGGTGATGGTGGTAGGAGAGTTATTGCTAAGATTAGATCATTAAATCTGAGAAGGAGCCCTACCACCCAGCTGGTTTGAAAGCCTGGTGTGTGGTGTTGGGTTTTAATCTCCCTCATCCACAGATTCTTCATCTGTAAAAGGAGAATAATAATACCCACTTTGCGTATTGTATGTATTAGAGATACGTATTCCAAACACCTAGTACAGTGCCTGGCTGTGGTCCTCCATAAACAGATGGCATGCAAAGATTAAACGTAATTCCTATTGCCTGAGCTCTGGCATTCAGAGTGATGTTTGTCCAAAAGAAATTATTTAGACCATCTCTTACCACATTCTCCCTGATGCCTCATTGATGCCTGTTTTCCTCTGGCAAGGATGTTTTCAAGGTGTCTTGATCAAAAGAAAAGTCTTGTAGTTCATCACTGACCAAGGGATTTCAGTGATATGTAGGGAACCCCATTTTCAGCACAGTCCTGGTATTTGGGTCAACAGGAGGGGTGGTTGCCGGTGGCATTTCCAGTGGGGAAGCAGGAAGAACGGGGCCTTGCTGCCTGACACCTCTGCGGCCCAGCTCCTTTCTTTCCTTAATGAGCTTCTCAGATATGCAGTGCTTCACCGTGAAGCCCGTGATGAACCTGCCGCCCAGCTACAAGGATAAACCAGTCCCGGAGCAGATCTTAAAGTGAGTGATTCTTTATTTCAAAAAAACATAGCCAGGGGCAGTGGCTATAATCCCAGAACTTTGGGAGGCTGAGATGGGAGGATCACTTCAGTGCTTGAGCCAGGAGTTAAAGACAAAACAACTTTTTTAAAGAAAAGTTAGCCAGGCAGGGTGGTCCCACACTACTTGGGAGGCTGAGGGAGGAGGATCATTTGAGGCTAGGAGTTTGAGCCTGCAGTGAGCTATGATTATGGCACTGCACTCTAGCCTGGGTTACAGAACAAGACCCTTTTTCTTTAAAACAAATTTTGTCTCTATTACAGACTTTAAAGGCTTGGCATCCGTAGCTCGGTAGTTAGGGTACCGGTCAGATACACCGGGGCTGCTGAACAACAGCTACAACAACAACAAAAAATAGCTGGGTGTTGTGGCGGGTGCCTGTAGTCCCAGCTATTGGGAGGCTGAGGCAAGAGAATCACTTAAGTCTAAGAGTTTGAGGTTACTGTGAGCTGTGACACTATGGCACTTTACCTAGGGTGATATAGTGAGACTCTTGTCTCAAAAAAAAAAAAGTATATAAAAACCCAAACTTAAATTCATTTGGAAGCTCTGTCTATTCTGTTTTGAATGTAAGATAAAAGCTTGGTAATTCCAAGGGATGTGGGGGTTGGGATTTTTTTAGGCAAAGGGAAATCGGGAATTTCACTCCCAGGTTTCAGATCCCTGAGCTCTTATTTTCACTCAGAGGCATCACTGGGAGATTAGGGCCCCTGATTGAGGGCCTGATCCCTTCTCCTGAGAAGCTCAATGTGAAGGGGGTTGATAGAACGTTTATAAAACTGTACCATCGAGGTCACAAATGTGGGTGTAAGTACGTGTCCCTTTTAACATGGTGAACTGTGAAATAAATCCACAAGTTCTATAAACGTCAGATGTGAAATGAAATCAAACTGTGCACCGTCTCCAGCCTTCAGTGTGGAGACGCCATTGGTTGTGAGGTAGCTTAGTGGGCAAAACCCAGACTGGGGCAGGTGGCTCCCAGGTTTTGTTGACCTCAGATCAAAGAGTGCTTGTTCCCAGAGAGAAATGACAGCCTCCCTGCTGTGTCTTTCTCCAGCTACTACAGGGCCAACGAGGTGCAGCAGTTCAGATATTCCCGGCCGTTCCGGAAAGGAGAAAAGGACCCAGACAATGAATTTGCTGTGAGTCCACCCCGTCCCCCTCTAAAACCAGGTAAAATTGGCATCCGAGAGGGAAGTCTTCCAGCTAGCCAGCACATGCAGCAGAAACAGTGTGCCTGGGAATAGAGGCTTCCCCTGCAAGTTCCCTACATACGCGAGCTGTCATCAAATCAGAAAACTCTAGAGTGCAGACGCTGGGCTCTGCTCCTGGGCCAGCTGCTAATAGGGCAAGTCTCACCTCTCTGGACCTCTTAGAGGCTTCCAGGTGTAAGGTGAGAAGCCCCGAATAGATGATTTCTTTAGGCTTTAAACATCCAGAATCCTTAAGCTTTCAGAAATGCAGAAACCAGGAATGCAGTCTCACTCGGGAATATGATCTCACTTGACTACACCCAGGAGTTTTGTTGTGTTCCCTGGGAACTCACCACCGTTTCCTGTTTTCCTTCCTGCCACCAGACCATGTGGATTGAACGGACCACATATACCACAGCGTACACCTTTCCCGGGATCCTCAAGTGGTTCGAAGTGAAACAGATATCGACAGTGAGTCATTTGACCTTGGACATGAAGGGGAAAAAAACTGTGTCTGCAAGTACAGTAACAGACTTCGTCCCGTGCCCTCTGCAGAATGCTCCAGCCTGGCCGGCCTTCTCTGGCCAACTTTGTTTTTCCAAATAGAAATGAAATGCATGCTTGTATAATAGGGGTCCTTTGTAGACCTGATGTTACAGTGCCACCCCTAAAGGTTAGTCACAGTGAGTGACTCTTTGATGACCAGAGGAGTGTTCTCCCCTCAGTGATCCTGCCAGCCCCAGAAACATCTGGAGTTTCCTGTAATGACATCTTCTCTCTCTCAAAGCCTTTTCTCTTTCTTCTCATCTCAGCTAATCACATCACCCACCGGTCACGCCACCCGCCTCCCTCTTCATCTTTCCCCAGATCTGCTCATTTTACCTTGTCAGTGTTTATGAAATCTGTTCTATTTCCCCACTCCTAATTGGTCTCCCTGCCTTGGTCTCTTTTCCTCACTGCCTCTGTCATGAATTCCATTGAGTGAACGTGACCGTTTCATTCATCTTCACGCGTATGGCCGCCCTCCGTGGCCTGCCTGGGGTTGGAGTTGAGTAAAGCCCAGGTCCCTTAGCACACGCACATGAGGCCTTACTGACTGCCTCTTCCCTTCATCTCCTATTGGAACAAATCCGCTTGTTTCATGCCATTTCAGTCCTCCGTGACACTGAATCACTTTTTCTGCCTACAATGTTCATTCGCCGCTTCTGAACCTAATTCCTGATGAGATTTCAGTTTAGACACCGCCTTCTCCACAAAGCCATCTCTGGAACACCCAGGCTGGGTAGGATGGCCTGTGTCTGTGCTTTGCTGCCCCCGGGTATATTTCTTTTTTTTTTCTTTTTGTTAGAGACAGAGTCTCACTTTATTGCCCTCTGTAGAGTACTGTGATGTCACAGCTCACAGCAACCTCCATCTCCTGGGCTTAGGTGATTCTTTTGCCTCAGCCTCCCTAGGAGCTGGGACTACAGGTGCCCGCCACAACACCCGGCTGTTTTTTTGTTGCAGTTTGGGTGGGGCTGGGTTTGAACCAGCCACCCTCAGTATATGGGGCCGGCACCCTACTCACTGAGCCACAGGTGCCGCCTATGCCCCCGGGTATATTTCTAACCTACCATGTTTATGTGCCTTGAGACCCCCACCAAGACTGGGAGTACCCCCCAGAGTGAGGCATCATCTTCATCAGTCTTGTAAGCTGCCGCACAGCCTGGGGCTTAGTGTGAAGCAAGTGTTCAAACAGTACTTCTCCAACAAATCTGAGGTTTGATGTGTTGTGAATCATCATTCTTTAAGTATTGATGCGATTTTCGGAGTCATCTGCCTAGTGAGGACATTGAAATCTGGTTTTGAAGGCCGTTCCATAGAAAGAGCTCACTTTGAGCTACATCTTACTTCATTGTCATGCAAAATTCAGGCTGACCGATGTAAGACATCCTATTATTTGTGGCTACTGTTCACCCCAGAGTCCGTGCTGAGGTTACTCTGAATGCACAGCTTCCAAGATAGTTCCACATTTCTCATAGAAGAAGCATCAGACCCTCTGCCCGTGGACATTTTTGGTTGTGCATAAGTGTCTCAGATCTGCTATCCTGCTAACGTGTTGTCACTGATCTCAAAAATGCCCCAGGAAGCTTTGAGAAATGATCATTCCCACAGCTCCAGTTGTCTTCTTGTGAGCTTTTCTGTAGACTCTTTACCCCAAGGAATATTCATTTCCATAGCTCTAATTGTTAAGTCTTCATTCTGTTTTCTAAGGAGGTCTTAAATAGCTTATTTTGCACCTTACCACCCTGTGAATCCCAAGAAGCTTAACCTTGAGGGGGCCAGTTGAACGAACTTTCTTTGCTGGTGCTGACATGATGTCCTTTCCCACCCCATGCGTTCTGTCACTCAGGAGGAGGTCAGCCCTTTGGAGAATGCCATCGAAACCATGGAGCTGACCAATGAGAAGATCAGCAACTGTGTGCAGCAGCATGCCTGGGACCGCTCGCTCTCCCTGCACCCCCTGTCCATGCTGCTCAGCGGCATCGTGGACCCTGCTGTCATGGGCGGCTTCTCCAACTACGAGAAGGTGGGCTGGGGCTCAGTGCCCGTAGCACAGTGGTTATGGTGCCAGGCACATACACTGAAGGTGGCGAGTTCAAACCTAGCTCAGTCCAGCTAAAAAACTGTAGCAAAAAAATAGCTGGGCGTTGGGCTACTTGGGAGGCTGAGGCAAGAGAATCAATTAAGCCCAAGAGTTTGAGGTTGCTGTGAGCTGTGACACCATGGTACTCTACCAAGGGCGACATAGTGAGACTGTGTCTCAAAAAAAAAAAAAGTGGGCTGGGCCCCTGACCCCTCAGGACTCCCTCATTGCCATTGAGCCACTGGTCATAACCCCACAGGACTCCCTCACTGCCATTGAGCCATGGGTCAGAACCCCACAGGACTCCCCTTGGTCCATTGAGCCACTGGTCAGAACCCCGCAGAACTCCTCTTGGTACCATTGAGCCACTGGTCATAACCCCGCAGGACTCCCTCACTGCCATTGAGCCATGGGTCAGAACCCCACAGGACTCCCCTTGGTCCATTGAGCCACTGGTCAGAACCCCGCAGAACTCTTCTTGGTCCATTGAGCCACTGGTCAGAACCTGCAGGACTTCCCTTGGTACCATTGAGCCAGGGGTTAATTTGTTTCCTACAACTTCTCTGAGTGATGTTCTCTCTCCTCTGTCTGTGAATAGGCACGTGAAGTTAGCGAAAAGATTGGTCCTGCCCTCACACCTCTTACCTCTTACAGACAGTCAGCCACGGATGTAGACCACTGCTTAGTAAAGTGTCACTGAAATAACCCACTATGGCCAATTCATCTGCTGTCACCTGTCCCATTGGTTGTACCCCCTGAGAGGTATAAGGCAACCGTGTGGACTCCAGAACCAGGATGCTCTGGAATGGAAGCAGCATCTCTGGGGAAGGCACAGCCACACTCTGTTCAGAATTAGCTTCTAGGAGCCCCCTCCCCTGGCTTGGTGTGTCATGAGTCAAATGGACAAATAAATGGTGGCCCTGTGTCTACAGTTAAATTATAGGGTGTCCCACAACTCATCGTACATGGGGGGGGGGGGATGGGAAATTGTAGCTAAGTGTACCTTTATTTACAAAATATTTATTATAATATTTACAATATTATATAGGCCTTACTCCTTTGAGCCATAGGGGCCACCCCAGATGTCTGTTTTCTTAATGTATGGCCACTTTGGGGACATGCTGAAGTTGAATGAAGTCTGTTGTCCTGAACAGCCATAGAAGGGGTACTTGGCACACTTGAATCCATCACGTGGGGTTTGGATGTAGCACAATTTAACATGCAGGTGATGTGTTTAGTTTCTGTTACATACAACGGGTAGAGGCAGGATTTTCCATTGCTACAGTTTGTGTTCAGCAGCTAACTATTTGGAGTCCTCTTCTTGAATACAGGTCGACATTTGGCAAGAAAACCCCTGTGGGGGCACCTGGAGAGTGGGTGGAGAGAAAGGGGTTACTGAGAAGAGTGAGCGCTCCGTGGGCTGGGCTTTGTGTCCATGCGTCCCTGTGTCCTGGGAAGAGCAGGGGCCTTTCCCATCAGTCTCCCTTGGGACCTGATTCTGACTTTCCATGGACTGCTGTGCACTCTTGGCCAACATGCTTCACCTCTCTGAGCTTCATGTATCTGTAAAGTGAGGAAATTACCTAGCTCACAGGGTTGGTTGGAGGACCAAGGGAGCCCTTCTGTATATAGTGAACATCACACAAGGCTTGCGTAGGGCAGAACCTCCACCACGTTGGTGACCTCTGCCCACACGGGAGAGTTTGCTTGCATTCTGTTGGCCACACGCGTTGGCCCGATTGCTGGTATAATTTTTTTCTGTGGTTTCAGGAGACTTCGGGTTTTATAGAATGGGGTTTGGGCTCTCAAAGCAGCAAAGCAGAAAGCATGAAGGGGAACTTGGAAGGTTGGTCTTTGAAAGAAGCACTTGGGGAAGGAGGTTCAGGTCCCAGGAGGAAACGTTATGTAACGTAACCCCTGTCTTAGATGCTGCTGGAAACGTGTGCTACAAACTTCTATTTCTCTTCACTAATGAGGGCGGCGTCTGTGGCTCAAAGGAGTAGGGCGCCAGCCCCATATACTGGAGGTGGCGGGTTCAAACCTGGCCCTGGCCAAAAACTGCAAAACAAAAAAAACAGTTTCCTCTCTCTTTACTAATGAATTTTATCTTAAAAATGTTTTCCTATGCAAGGCCTGTGTTTGGAATTGATCTTGGATTTTTCTTTCCCTGTTATGGGCCTTTTGCTGAAAGGGTTATGAATATCATTGACGATCATGGTGCCAACATAGAATCATAACGGAAGACAGAAAAACTCTCAGCTCTGTCACCTGCCTCTTGACCTTTTGCTCTTTCCCTCCTATCTGTGCACCTAATTATTAACTTTAGACATTGTCCTTCTGTTATTTGAAATGTGTGTGTGCGTGTTGATTACTGAGACTGTAACCTTGCTAGGAATTTGCCCGGCTCCCAATAGCACATACTGTTAAAAATTGTTCACCCTGGGATGAGGGGTTTCCTGGAAGAGGAATGAAGTTTTCGTTAGACATTCCTGGTTTATCAGAACAGAGGAGAGGGTTCACCCTTCCCTCGTAGGGTCATATGCATAAATCGGAATGTGTTCTAATTAATTCTAATTAGTACTGGACATGCTGTTCTTTCAGGCTTTCTTCACAGAGAAGTACTTGCAGGAGCACCCTGAGGACCAGGAGAAGGTGGAGCTGCTGAAGCGACTCATAGCATTACAGGTGCCCGGGCTGTGCAGGGCAGCTGCTGTGGGGCCCGAGGGAATCCGCCACCTTCCCCTGGGCTCAAATCTGCAAGCCCACGTTCAGGGTTACTGTCCTATCTTTTTTGAACCCCCTGTGGGTATGGACCCACAACCTACTTATTTATTGGTTTGTTTGGCAGCGTGACTTAGGGGCAGCATCTGGTTAAACTTGACAGGGACCTTCTTAACGCCCAGATGAAAGCCCATCGTGGGTCTCCTGGCCTGTATTTCTAGCCGGGAGACTTGGGCCTTGTTTTGTTCTTTCCCACGACTTCAGTGGACAGTGGTAGAAAATGAAACCGTCCAGTTCATCCCAACCCATCAGTCGCTCACCCACAGATGTGCCCCAGGGCTCTGTCGGGTTTGCCCCCAGCCCTTCGCCAGCCAGGGGCCGACTGTGGCCTTGCCGTGTCTCTCTCTTCATTGTAGACCACAGTCCCTCCAGTTCACAAGCTCTGAGCTGAGAAGGGGCCTCACTGGATGGGCGCTCTGCCCTCTAGCTCCCACCCCACCCTGGCCTGCCTCCAAATCCTGATGGCCTCCCCGTAAGCCGCATTTCATCCCCTCTGTGCCCTGTTCCCAGATGCCTCTGCTGACGGAGGGGATCCGCATCCACGGTGAGAAGCTGACGGAGCAGCTCAAGCCCCTGCACGACCGGTTGTCCTCCTGCTTCCGGGAGCTCAAGGAGAAAGTGGAGAAGCTCTACGGGGTTATAACGCTGGTAGGCTTGGCCTTTCTGCTTTTTCTAGCTTCTTTGACCTTTTACGGCACTGATCAGATGAGCCATAATGGCTTAGCGCTGGCATGAAAATACCGGGGCAGCTGGGAGAAAGCTCGTTCTGCTCTTAATGACTTTGAACCATCCTTGGGCTTGACAGAGGTTCTTAAATTTGAACCATCAGAACCACCCAGAGGGCTTGTGCAAACACAGGTTGCCCTGAGTTTCTGAGTCCATGGGTCTGGGAGAGGGGCCCAAGTATGTCCACTTCTGACAAGGGTCCAGGTGATACTGATGCTTCGGGTCAGATACTGATGCCAGAAGTTGGGGTTTCCCCACACCTAGACCCTGGTTATTCCTGTGCTAACTAAATTCTTACAGTTTTTGCTGATCTTAAAAATATTATCTATTTTGATGAGAAGTTTATCGTCTTAACTCCTTTGAAGGGGAGAAAGAATGATGAATTGTTTTTTTCAGTGTCATGTAGCTGATTTCTTTCTATTTTATTTTTTTGACAGTTTTAACACATTCCTCACACCTACGATTTTCTTTTTGCCTCCTGAGCAGCAGGGTGGAGTACGCACGCGCTCACCTTTCCTCTCCAGGGTTGTGTGATTGGTGCGAGCATCACTTACCTACTCATTTTGTTTGCATTTACCCTCTTTAATGGTCTTATTCTTTAACCCCTGACTTTTCAGATTCTTTCCTCGAGTCAAAGCTTTGAATCTCTTTTCAGGTCCTCTGCTCCCCTGTTCCTTCTATCTCTGCCCTAGTTTCCTCCAGAAGATCTTTTTGACCATCTTTTTCAGCCCTGAGAGTCTTCACTCTTCCTTTCTTCCTCAGAATTTGTCTTTTAACCTGCTCTTAGTTAAACGTTTTCTTACAGGAGCGTTTGTCTTTTGCACACAATTTCCTAGGCAGTCAAGACTCTGCTTTGGATTTAATGAGCTTAGTCATTATTGAAACGAGGCCAGTAGGGCAAGGTGTGGTGGCTCACGCCTCTAATCCCAGCACGCTGGGAGGCCGAGGCTGATAGATAGCTACAGCTCATGAGTTCGAGACCAGTCTGAGCTAGAGTGAGATCCTGTCTGTAAAAATATCCAGGCGTTATGGCGGGCACCTGTAGTCCCAGCTGCTCAAGAGGTTGAGGCAAGAGAATTGCTTGAGCCCAAGAGTTTGAGGTTGCTGTGAGCTGTGACGCCACAACACTCTACTGAGGGTGACAAATGTGAGACTCTATCTCCAAAAAGAAAAAGAAAATGGCTCAGCACTGGTAGCACAGTGGTTATGGTGCCAACCATATATACTGAGGCTGGCGGGTTTAAACCCAGCCTGGACCAGCTAGCAACAATGACAACTACAACCAAAAAATAGCCAGGCATTATGGCGGGTGCCTATAGTCCCGGCTACTTGGGAGGCTGAGGCAAGAGAATTGCTTAAGCCCAAGAGTTGGAGGTTGCTATAAGCTGTGACACCACGACACTCTACTGAGGGTGACATAGTGAGACTCTGTCTCAAAAAAAAAAAAAACACACAAAAAGAAAAAAAAGAAACTAGGCCAATATAAGTCAGTATAAGTGAGTAAATTCAATATGATGGTGGACAGGGTTATCTACTTGTGACACTTCTTATGAATGTAGATTGGCGCTCCCACACCTGCTGAAGTTCATTAGTTTTAAGCTTTAGGTCTACAGATTCGATCTGAAAATTTTATATTAGGCCATTATTTCATTTTTTAAAAGACTCAAAGAAGCTAAGCTAGAGAAGCAGACCGAGCATTTTGCTATTTTATTGGAGGACAAAGTACGTCTTAGTTTCTCTTGTGTGTCTGGCAAAAAATTATAATGACTTTTCCTCTCGTCTTAGAAACAGGGTAAGTTTTAACCTAATTTGTGTTTATAGCTGAGAATATAAACATTGGCAACTGCAGCAGCCCTGGCACCAACCGGTCAGAACGGGGGGCCAGCCAGTGCCAGTGAATTCTGGTTAGCCTCAAACAGGGCGCCAAGCCAGTTCACAGGGGCTGAAGTCCCGCCCGTCTCTAACCGTGAGAGGTCGTCTGTTTTTCAGCCCCCCAGCTTGACAGAGAGGAAGCAGAGCCGCACGGGGTCGATGGTGCTCCCTTACATCATGTCCTCCACCCTGCGGAGGCTGTCCATCACCTCCATGGCGTCCTCGGTGGTTTCCACCTCCTCCACGTCATCTGACAATGCCCCTTCCAGGCCAGGATCTGATGGGTAAGCGTTTGATCTTTAACCTCTAGGAGGGGTTGAGGGTGACACCTTACTCACGTTTGCCTTTGGTCACTAGAATGAAGCTTAGTCAACGTGATCAGCCTCTGGGTCACTCTCATTGTCTCCCTCTTGAAGAATGCCACTATTAACATGTACACCACAGAATATTATGCTGCGTTAAGGAAAGATGGAGACTTTACCTCTTACATGTTTACATGGATGGAGCTGGAACATATTCTTCTTAGCAAAGTATCTTAAGAATGGAAGAAAAAGTATCCGATGTACTCAGTCTTCCTATGAAACCAATTTATAGCTTTCATATGAAAGCTATAACCCAATTACAGCCCAAGAAGAAGGGGAAAGAGGAGAGGGAGTGGAGGGGGGAGGGTGAGTGGAGGGAGGGTAGTCAGTGGGACCACACCTACGGTGCATCTTACAAGGGTACATGTGAAGTTTACTAGGTGTAGAATATAAATGTCTTAACACAATAACTAAGAAAATGCCGCGAAGGCTATGTTGACCAGTTTGATGAGAGCATTTCAAACTTTATAGAAAACCAGCACATTGTACCCCATGATTGCATTAATAGACACAGCTATTATTTAATAAAAAAATAATGGTAACAACAGTTACTAATAGCAGAGAATGAAAACGTCCTACCACCCTATTACATACCTTATACTCATTGCCTAATTTTTTTCATATTAGTTTTGAAGAAAAATTTTTAAATTTATATTTAATTTATATATTTATTACTTTAGTTAGGGTTTCACTACTCACAATTAAATCCGTGAGTCTTTGGAATTGAATATAATTTGTGAGGTGTGGAGCCACCTTTTGTCCAGTTCTCCCTGTAACGTTTAGTGAGCAAACCGCCTTTTTCCTACTAATTTAAAATGTCACTTTCATTAAAAATCAAATTTGTATATGTTATTTCATCTACTTGTGGGCGTTTCTCCCTATTTAATCTACCTGTCTGCCCGTGCACCAGTACTGTGCAGCTTTAATTACTGTAGATTTAAAACATTCTCATCTTCTAGAATTTCTTTTCAGAATTTAATCTGGCGGGTTTTGCTCATTGCTCACTTTGGGATTTATTTGTCTAGAATCCTATTGCTATTTTTACTGGGATCGTGTTACATTTATGGACTCACGTTAGGAAGATTGATGGCTTTTTGATGTTGAGGCTTCCTTGCCAGAAATATGAAAGGCCTTTCCATATGCTCGAATTTTAAATATTTGAAAGGAGTGAATTTATAGTTGTGTTCCGTCTACAGTTACTCTTTTTAAATAATACATTACTAAAATACCAGAAGCTATTAAAAGACAAAATGCTTAGCAGCTTCACTTACAGATAATCCCGTTCAGATTTAGTTATATAATACAAAAAAGTATGTATCCTTTTTATACCAGGGGGGAAGCACTGGATCTGTTATTTTGTGGCCTGCTGCTTAATTCAATATAAATAAGTATTTACATATCATTAAATATTTAAGATAGTGTTAACTATAAGTCACGTCACTCGACTCACCATTTATTTATAAATGTTTAACTCTATAATAATTATATTGTAAAATAACCGACCCAAATGGCTCCCTGCCTGGAAATCAAATATATAATTTTTCTGAAATCATTTCCACCCCCTTTTTTATGGACAGAGGTATCTTTACTTAGCTCCAATTATAGCAAAGTGATACTTTAGTATTTTTCTTTTCCTCTTTTTTATTGTAAACATTTTCCTTTTTGCTGGAATACCATTTTACCATTAATACCATGGTACTGTTAATACCATTTTTGTTACCATTTTGATGGGGGTAGAATGTGCCAGAATTAATCCTCTTCCTACTATGGAATATTAGAGCTGTGTCCTCATTTGCAAACAAGTTAAAATATAAATTCATTATGCATTTTAATACAGAAATACTATATCAATATAAAATACATTTAAAATTACAACAAACATTTATACGTATAGCTTTCCTTTTTTTTTTTTTTTTGAGACAGAGCCTCAAGCTGTCCCCCTGGGTAGAGTGCTGTGGCATCAAAGCTCACAGCAACCTCCAACTCTGGGGCTCAAGCAAGTCTCCTGCCTCTGCCTCCCAAGTAGCTGGAAGTACAGGCGCCTGCCACAACGCCCGGGTATTTTTTGGTTGCAGCCATCATTGTTGTTTGGCAGGCCTGGGCTGGATTCCAACCCGCCAGCTCAGGTATATGTGACTGGTGCCTTAGCTGCTTGAGCCACAGGCACCAAGCCTATGCGCATAGCTTTCCAGTGATTATGATACTCTTAGAAGTAGTATAGGCCGGATTTGAACGTGAGCTTCCTGGCTGCAAAGCCTGTGCTATTATCCGTTGCAGAAAACTGTGGAAGCTACTTTGTAGATTCTGTCCTTGCCTATAAATGTTTACATTTTTATTTAAGGTTTTGATTTTTTTAATTTCAAAATATTAATTAAGGGCACAAGTGTATTTGTTACATGGATATCTTATGTTGGAGTTTTTGGTGTGCCCATCAGCAGAATGGTATTCCTTATACCCAACAGGTAAACTTGTGTCCCACACGCATCGGCTCCCCCCCCCTCTCTCGGCCTCACATCCTTTATATCACTTTCTGCCTGTGCGTACCCATCTCTTAGTTCCCACTTACCAGTGAGAACATATGGTATTTAGTTTTCCATTCCTGAGATACTTCACTTAGAATAATCGTCTCCAGTTTCACCCAAGTTATTCATCTCTTTATTTTTTCATTCCTTGTCATGGCTGAATAGGACTCCATGGTATACACAGAGGGAGCCAAAAAATGGATACACATTTAAGAAAGGAAAAAACTGGGTTAAAATTGTAATAGTGAATATGTACTAATAGCAAGATAAATAACAAGTTATGTTCAGTACCTCTTATAATTGCAAAAGTCAAATGCAACTAGAGCATTACAATTTCAATTCAGTTTTTTCCCTTCTTAAATTTGTATAAATTTGGGGGGCACCCTTTGTCTATATGTGCACCATATTTTCTTAACCATTTGGGAATTGATGGGCATTTAGGTTTATGCCTCCTCATCTTTCCACCTGTTAATTGTGCTGGGATAAAGGTTTGCGTGCAGGTGACTTTTTCATAAAATGACTTCATTTCCTTTGGGTATATACCCAGTGTTGAGATGGCTGGATGTGCCTGTAGATTAATTAAGACCCTTTGTTCTGGGGATAAGATAAATAAGTATTCAGTAATATTTTCATCTAGACATTTGATGGTCTCTGTACATTTACACCATGAGATGTTTGTTCAGTTGGGATTAAAAATTTAGATTTAGGGTGTTGTGGCAGGCGCCTGTAGTCCCAGCTACTTGGGAGGCTAAGGCAAGAGAATCGCTTAAGCGATTGGAGGTTGCTGTGAGCTGTGATGCCACGGCACCCTACCCAGGGTGACAGTTTGAGGCTATGTCTCAAGACCAGTTTTCCCTGAGAATCAGGGTGGCTTATTTCCAAAACACAATTTAGATTTAGGGCAGCGCCTGTGGCTCATGGGGTAGGGCCCTGGCCCCATTTGCCAGAGGTGGCAGGTTCAAACCCGGCCCCAGCCGAAAACTGCAAAAAAAAATTAAAATAAATAAAATAAAAATTTAGATTTAGAGCCTGAGAGTGAACTCATGAGTCAAGTTACTGATATAAGGACTCAAAACCTCAGGGCCTTGTGGAGTGAACTTTGACTGCCTGTCAATCCACATTTGTCATTTTCGTCCTATTGCTTGCGGACAGGTCGATCCTGGAGCCACTTTTAGAGCGCAGGGCCTCGTCTGGTGCCAGAGTTGAAGATCTGCCGCTCAGAGAGGACGGTGAGAACCGCATCAGCAAGTTCAAGAGAAAAGACTGGAGTCTGAGCAAGTCCCAGGTCATTGCAGAGAAAGCTCCAGAACCTGATCTCATGGTAAAACAAACAAACAAACAAAAAATCACTGCCCTGGCGGCTTCCCACCACCTCCTCTGTCTCTAGACACATCACCATTCTGTCTGTGGCAGTGTGTCACCGGACAGAAGGCTAGCTGTGGCTTGTCTCAGGACATACAACAGCCCGTGGTAGGGTCAGATTACAGATTGTGGTGAGAAGAGCCCACGTGGAGAATTCTGAGTCTGTGAATCAATATTGATGCAAGATCTTGTACCCACAACATAAACTTGTGTGGCTGTTTATACTTTACACCATAAAGTTGTGGTTCTTGCTTGTCACTGGGGTCCATGGAGTCAGTCTAACCATTGTCATTTCTAGTTTTAAATTTTTTTTAGAAAAGACACTCTTTTTCCATAAGCCACCTCAAGTGGTTAAGTGTGACAAGACCAATTTTCCCTGAGAATCAGGGTGGCTTCTTTCCAACATCAGTGACACACTGTGCAACTGTGGGTAACACCATGTTCACATCCAGCTGGGAAATAACTTGTGGGTCAGAGTATCCAGGTCGTAGCTCTGCCCTGCTGCCCACCCCAGGGCCGTAGGCCCCTGTTTAGGTCCCTGTATAGAAGGCTGGTCAGAGGCTCGCTGAGCTCAGCCTTCCTCCCTGTGACACTGTTGTGCTGTGTTTTCTTGCCTGGTCCCAGAGCCCCACCAGAAAAGCGCAAAGACCAAAGAGTCTCCAGCTGATGGACAATCGGCTCACGCCATTTCACGGTTCTTCACCTCCTCAGTTAACACCCTTGAGCCCACCTCCACTCACTCCTAAGGCTACCAGGACCCTAAGTAAGTTTTCCTAAATTCCTTTTGTTCTTTTTACTAAGGAACAGGGCCTGTTCGGGAATCTGAGCACTTTGCATTAAGCCAGCCACAAAATGTGTGGGACCATTCAAAGTTGGTTCAGTTCAGTGGAGCGATGAAGATGACGGGCTGTACTGTTACCGTATTTTGCCGTGTGTGATGCACTCCCAAGTATAAAGCTCATCCACATTTTGAGCTCAAACTTTCAGTAAAAAAAAAAAAAATCTTTTGTTTTAATTATTTAACTCAAATTTTCATTTGTTTATATTCAGGTCATTGTTTTCTATATTAGAAAGGGATTTTAGCATTTATTTTTTAACACGCTATAAGAAATTTTACATAACAATTATACAACACAACAGATAGGAGGTACGAAGCATTTTATGTACTGCTAAAAGTAGTACCACCCATGTATAATGAACATCCTTCTTTTTCCCTCAAAAGTTTGGGCCAAAACGGTGTGTACTGTGCACAGCAAAATACGGGTAGACTGGAGTTTATCAAGGTAGCCTTGGGCCATCAGGACTCGTGATCCAAAGGGTCTTCATGTCCCTTTTCCAGCTGTGCAGGATAAATGAGGTGGATCGGGACTAGGGCCAGACAGAAAGCAATTAACTTATGGATGAACTATGGGGCAGAGAGACCTGTGTAGGGACAAGGAGTTATACCCATTCTAGATACGACTTCCAGTCTGGCTTAAGGGACCAGGGTACACAACCCTTGGGAAGAATTACAGAGTCCCCTAGTACAGAGGCATAGTTTGGGGGGATACATCTATCAATGAATGGGAGACAACGATCGACCAAGTTTTACAAAGAATCAGTTAAAGTTTCTAGAGGAGAGGATGTTTTCTTAAGCACTTGGGGATATCAGAGAATAGAGTACAACCAGAAGGTCGAGAAAATATTTTCATCCTCAGTTTAGTAATAGAAAACTCTGAGCAAAAAGATAGACGCTTGACTTCAGGACATGTCATGAAACTCCTGGTGAACGAAGGGCATTGCCTCTGTCATGTGGGGCAAGAGGTCTTTTTCATTTCGTCCACAGAAACCATAAATATGTCTTAAGGGCTCATGCCTGTAATCCCAACACTTTGGAGACCAAAATGGGAGAATTGCCCGAGGCCAAGAGTTTAAGACCAACCTGGGCAATGTAGCTAGATGGCATCTCTGCAAAAAAAATAAAATTAGCCAGGTGTAGTGGTGCATGCCTCTAGTCCCGGCTACTCAAGAAGGATTGCTTGAGCCCAGGAGTTTGAGGCTGCAGGGAGCTGTGATTGTACCCCTGCACTCCACCCTAGGCGACAGAGCAAGACCCATCTCTAAACAAAATATAGGAGTTTTTTTGTTTTTGTTTTTGTTTTTTTTTTGCAGTTTTTGGCCAGGGCTGGGTTTGAAGCTGCCACCTCTGGCATATAGGACCGGCGCCCTACCCTTCTGAGCCACAGGTGCCGCCCTAAACAGAATATGGTCTTATCGATTCGGTCAACCAGGTTGTCTTCTGTGTTCAATGAGATTCTCTGATACAGTCTTTTCTGTGTGCTTCTTGTCATTGCTAGGCTCCCCATCTTTGCAGGTGGACGGCCTGGTGACTACTCCTGTCCCACCCCCGCCACCCCCCAAGAGCAAGCCCTATGAGAGCAGCCCATGGACCTCCACTGAGGTAGGCGGGTGACAGCAGACCGCGCCAGGGAACGCCACTCCCGAGGGGATGGTGGACGTTCCGAGCTTTTCAGTAGGCAGGTTTGCCCATGGACCGTCCCTGTCATCCATTCTGGGTTCACTCCTGAAACCACAAGAGATAGGGATTCGGTGATACGCAAGCAGACTTTTTCCTGCGAGAGAAGGCAGAGGAGATATTCTCTCTCCCTTGCCTAGGGACAGGGGAGTGAAATGAATGAGTTCTGGTGCACGTTGAAGAGTTTCATTCTGTGGTGGGTTCAGATGGGTTTCCATCATTCATCCAGACTCTGCTGAATGCCTCTATACATGCCAGGAACCCGAGTGTTCTGGATAGAGCAGTCATTGTGTGTATGTGTCTGATTCGCTTGACGAGAAAGAGGGAGGGCGAGTCTGTCTTATTTCCCTTCTACCTTGCCAAAGCTGTACCGATAAACTCAGATCGATTAGAAGCGAAAGTGGAATGTGGACTGTGGGAAGGAGAAGGCGGAACTGGGAGGAAAGGTGAGACCCTCTTCTGATTTCACCTGTGTACCCTTACAGATCGCCCCCCCTCTGCCTGTCCGAAGAGAAGCCAAAGTCCCACCCCCGCCACCTCCAAAAACTCGAAAGTCCAGCATCCTTTCTTCTGAGCCTGGATCCCAGTGAGGATCTCGCTCTCTGTCTGAAACTCCGAGTGCCTTGGACACCTGCTGCCTGAGAAATTTCCTCATTGCACTGGGCTCCCTGCTGACTGCGTTGCCTGCTCTAGGACGGTTTTATTCTTCCAGAAGCTTCCTTTGGTCGATATTTGAGGCCACATCCCCTCCAGTCTACAGGGAGCTCCAGAATTGGCCACGTCCTGTGCGTTTTTGAAAGGAGAGATCTCCTTCACCTTATTACGTTGAAGCCTCTGCTACAGAGACGCTGGGGTGTGGACAAGTTTCTTTTGCACTGTTGGTGGCGCACCCCCCTGGTAACCTACGCCTCGAAGGGATTTCTCACTTTGCTTCTGAAAAGCTGTGCTGAGACTTAGTTACTTTTCTCATGGGGATGTACGTATCCTGTCCCAGGTAGCATCCTGGAAGAGATGGATGTCCCAGGAGCTTTGGTGGCCAAAACAATTGTATCTTGCCGTGTCTCCTTTGAAGAAAAGAACACACGTTTTTCACCAGGATTGTCTGCTTTGAGGCATGTGTGGCAACCATTACTGAAAAAACAGGAACCCTGAGCTCTTGCGTCCCCTCACCCCATCCTTCGTGGCACAGGAAAGCTGCCCTCTGCCTGTTGCCCACCAGAATTCCACCACACTCCTAGCCAATGGCCCTCGCTGCACGGCGGTCGCTCCTTCTTACCACAAACCCCTTTGAAGACCTTTCTTTTGCACATACAGTCTTTGCCGGGTCCCTGCTCTGAGCTCAAGTCACTGACGACATGGGACTTAGGAGTCCAGGTTCAGCAGCTTCTTCTCCACATCCCATTTGGACGACTCCCTGGCCTCTATCTGCTACCTGACTTTACCCTGGAGATTACAGTGCAATATTCCCCTTTGGTTATTTATTCCTCTTGGTTGTGGAATTACTTTGATTACTTGCTAATGGTACTAACCATCAGTACTCCTTTCAGAAGAAAAAAAAAACAGGGTGATTTTAATGACCAAATATTACATACGCATACATCAATAGCCACACACACCTATGGCTGGTGAAGCTGGCAGGGCCTCTGTGGTTATCCCCAAACCCCCTTCATTTAGTAGATGAGGAAATCGAGGCTACCCATGAAAATTGTACTACAGGGTCTTACTAATAACCCTGCTTGCTAAATTAGGCTATGCCCAGGTAACACTTAGATCTAGAGGACAACTCTGGACAAATTTCTTAATGTCTTCCCCTAGTTGGAACAGTATTTGAAATGCCCCAGATATTTCTAAACTTCCGTGGTTCCCTGAAAATAGACCCACCCCCAAAATAAGCCCTAGCAGGATTTCTATGCATTTTCAAATATAAGCCCTACCCCAATAATAAGACCTAGTGATGGATTCAGATACGCTGCATAGTCACGCCCTGCATTTTGGTGCGGAGAGGAAGACATCCCCTGGAAATAAGCCCTAGTGTGTTTTCTTGAGAAAAAATAAATATAAGACAGTGTCTTATTTTCAGGGAAACACGGTACTTAGGTATTTGTGGCAAAGCAGAAAGCTTTTTGCCTGAATTTGAGGGTCATCGTGGCTGAAGCTCAGCAGGGGTCTTTTCTCCAACCTGGCCCACAGCCCTCTCCGTGAGAAGGAGGTGGAGAGAGCAGAGAGTTGCAGCTGTGTGACTTGGTGTTTGCCCGACTCTCTGCCTGCCTGTCCCCTGCCAGCCCCTTCAGGAGAAACACATGCCCGTTTATCACAAGAGGCAAGGAAACACCTCTGAGGCGAGTCCAGTGTGCGACTCAAGAAATTCGTGTGGATCTTCTAGAAGCGTGGAGAATAGTACCCTTTGTCCCCAACCAGGAAAACTTGCAGTGTAGGATCATGAAAAAATGTGGGCTTTGGAATTAAATTCATATGGTTTCAAATCCCAGCAATGTCATCTATTAACTTTGTAAACTCCCATGAGTTATTTGTAATTCTCTGAGTTTCCTTTCTGCTCACCTTCCCAGTAAGACCTCCGACACCAGCTGCTGGGAAGTTCAAATGAGATGGAGTATATGAAGGGCTAGGTGCTACTGCAATGGTCCTTTCTTTTCTCTGCTGGGCCTGAGTAAGAGCTGGAACTTTCTGACATTATTGATATACCATTTAAAAAAAAAAAAGTAATTTGGAATGTGAGTTCATGGATAGCCCTTCTCCAACAGATGGCATCTTTTGGAGCCTTTCACAAAATTATTTATGAACAGAGACAAAGCATTTATAAGAACTGAAGAGGATTTTACATAAACACAACTCAAGCCCTATAGGGGATGGAGGAGCCTGGAACAACTTCTGAGAAGTCACTGTGCAGTCTGGAAAGAGGAAATTTGTGTGCCTCACCCTACTTTTGGGGTTACCATTAAAATATTATAGAAAGATTAACCAGGTCACCAATAAAAACTTCAAACTGATCTTCCAGTGCAAAGTGAGTCCCACAGTCTGGTCTTTGAACAGAGGCAAAGGTTCATACATCAGTGCCCAGATAGCTTCCCTTTTTCAATATATTTTTCCATCTGATTCTTCTTCCACATGAATGGAAATAATTCCTCTTTCTGCCTGGACACAAAGGATTCTAGGTAGTGTTGTGGACAATAGATTACAGAGGACATTGGAGGGTTTGTTTTCTTGGGAAGCTGTCAAGTAAGAAATAGTCACATTTGACGAAAAGTCATCTGTAATGCCTGTCCTGAAGCCAGAGAGGAAAACTGCAGAGAAATGCCACATGATTACACTAAATATAGAAGAAACAAGGACCAGGGAGGAAAAGGGAAAGGGCGGTGCTTTATCTTTCTGGGTTAATTTCTGCAATAGTGAAAGACATTTAAATTAGCCCCCAAATTATCACAACCTTAAATTAGCCCCCAAATTATCACAACCTTTGTGTTTGTGGTTTGTAGGTTTTCGGTGATATTTTTTAATCCCCTCCCCCTTTTTTTTTCTTTCTCTCTGTCTCTGGTCTGGTTACTCATCTGGCTTTGAGGTCTTTTGGGTTTGGGGGGATCTTTTTAAAGGATTGTTTTAGTCCACATATATTAAGTTCCTATGGAACTCCAGGCACAGTTCTAGCCCATGGGGATGTGGTGATGCAGTATGCTTAGTTGAAACAGCCCTGGTGTACAGAGACATTGACACTAGGGTGCTGTAGGATTGGAGAGTGAGTGGTAACAGATGGCAGTGACCCTGTTGTATGAAGGATTGTTTCCTCCTCCACCTGAACTCCTGGACCTTGACAGAAAGGCCCATAAAAACTGCAGCTACACTTCTGATCTGTTCGATAAAACCAGATGTAAAGCAGGATGTGACAATAGTCTACCTTTATTAACTCTTTCCTCGCCAGGTCTTGGACAGATCTTTTTTTTCTTTTTCTTTCTTTTTTTTTTTTTTTTTTGGAACAGAGTCTTACTCTGTTAATAAGGGTGACCTGGCATCAGCCTAGCTCACAGCAACCTCAAGCCTCCTGGGTTCCCATGTTCCTCCTGCCTCGGCCTCCTGAGTAGCTGGCACTACAGTCACCACACCTGGCTAATATTTCAGGGGTTTTTTTTAAGTAAAGACAGGGTCTTGCTCTTGCTCAGGCTGGTCTTGAACTCTTGAGCTTAAGGGATCCTCCCACCTCCGCCTCTCAGAGTGCTGGGATTACAGACGTGAGCCACTGTGTCTGGCTGGATTTCTCATTTTAAAATAAGGAACTTATGTGCAGTTAAGGGCACATATCTTAGGTGTGCAGATGGGTGAATCTTCACCTAGCTTTACACCCGTGTTACCACCTCTCAGCTACAGACATAGACTCTCTCCAGCCCCCAGAAGGTTCCTGTGTGCCCGTGGCACCACTGTGTGGAAAGGCCTTTCACATTTGTGCCTTCCTAACTCTCACTTCTCGGGTAGAACAAAAAGGGAGGAAAAAAACCCACCATCACCACCACAAAGCAAGACTAGAAAGATTTTCTACCGTTCAAGAAGTCAATTTGTGATCAGTTCCTGGGTTTCAATCTCATTTGTTTTAAAAAAGAGGTTGAGACTACGTGATTTTTAGAACTCTTTCGGCCCTCACTTCTCTCATTGTAAGTGGACAACAAGAGAGGGAGAATCAGGAGGAAGCTAAATTTGTGTACAAATGCTTTTATAAGTTCCCATTTCTCATCTCTAGTTGGTGTTTTGATCCTGCTGTACCGTGACTATCGAGATCAAAAGACTTGTAGACATTAAAATTATGACTATGCCAATAATCCAGTACATGTTGCAATATTCACATGAATTACCATAAGTTTCTGCAACAGTTTATAAACAATGTCATAATCTTCAGATTTCTCCGGGCACACAGGCTGCATTCACTGTAATTAAACTTCTAGCTCATTTTAATCATTGTGCTTTTTCCCCCGTACGTTATTTGGGAAATTGATAAATATCACTTCCTTGGAAACTCATTCCACTATAGGTCTTTTTTTTTTTTTTTCTTAATTACATTGGAAAAGGTAAGTTTCTCTTGGGGTGAATTAAAAATTGAGCCCTCAATTCTAATTTACAAAAGGAAAAAGCCGGTTTTCCTTTCGGGTAAATGATTTCGTTCTGATTCTTAGGATCGAACCAGAGCTGGTCTCCAGTATCTACTGTCCAAACTTGTGCGTTCGTCACCTTTTGTCAATTGTCTCTCTAAACGTTGTCGAGGATTCCTTTCCTTTGTGGTTCTGTATCTAGTTGAGTTTCCAACAGGGACAGTTACAAAGACGTGCATTGGCGTAGAAGAGTTTTGTTCAGATTTGCTGTTATTTATTTTTTAAATTAAAAGTGGAAGTGTATTTTAAAGTTTTGTGTGTGTTTAGTTTGTTATGTGGTATGCCTCTGAAATGTGCCTGAATATAAGATATTCAGGAGATGAAGTCAGTCCCCAACTTTGGAATGGCTTTTCCTTCAGGACACCCTGCACCCCATTTTCTTGAAGTCCTGCATTGTGGGGCCGGGGCATCTTCTCTGCCCCCTTCCGTCCACCCCTTTGGCACCTGAGCTGACAGTTTTCTGATTGTAAGTCATTGAATGGACGTGGGTTCTACTTCTTTACTCATTCCCTGCACACAATTAGGCAGAGAAGGAAATGTAAAAGGGCAGGACTTACATGGAAAGGATAGAGACCAATTCTCAAATTAGGTTGACTGGTCTCTAACCCGGGAGCAGTTACATCAGAAGTGCTGAGGACAGAGCATAGGACCCAGGCATCCATATTTCTTTTCTATATCTTCCCCCGTGTTATTCCAACGTTAGGCCAAGTTGAAAATCCACTGAAACGTCAAAACAGCTTCAGAAAATTGCTGTTGAAGGCATGTTTTATAAAATCCCAACTCCACGAGCGTCCTTTCACCCCCTTCTGGGAGGCCCACGGCTCACTCCAAACAAATTGTCCTAAAGACAAACTTTGGCAGAGGAAACCTGAGGCTTCAAGCAAGACATACAGATTAATGTGTCAACTTATGTAACAAATGTAAATTATGTTAATTTTCCTTAAAAAAAAAAGATGAGTGGCAAATGGAAGCTTCTCACCCTCCCCACTTGTTAAGGAATGAAATGATGTGGGTTTGCTTGTTTCAGAAAGCCATGACGTTGGGGATCACATCACTGCCTAATTCTGTTAAAGTAGAAGTGAAGAAGTTCTTGGATTCAGTTTTAGAGATTGTCAAAATGGAAGTATTTGGGAAGTCTAACATTATGCACTAGGAAATTTTTTTTTTTTTTTTGAGACACAGACTTCGTGGCCGTAGCCTAGAGTGCTGTAATATCATAGCTCACAGCAACCTCAAACTCTAGGGCTCAAGTGATCCTCTTGCCTCAGCTTCCTGAGGAGCTGGGACTACAGGTGCCCACCACAATGCCCGGGCTAGTTTTTAGAGACAGGGTCTAACTCTTGCTCGGGCTGGTCTCAAACTCCTGAGCTTAGGCAATCCACCTGCCTCAGCCTCCCAATGTGCTGGGATTGGAGGTGTGAGCCACTGTGCCTGGCCTACTAGCAAATATTTATATTAGAAATGGATATTGTTGTCCCCATGGAGTATTTCTGTTCAAACTCCTTAGCACAGATCTCCCTTTTTTCTGAAGTGGAGGGGAGGGGCAGGAGGGAGTTTCACGCGTCTGGTTTAAAAGAGGAAGAAAAGGTCCTAGATCTTTGCCTTGTCAATGTGTTGCTGAGACATTGAACACATTATTTGAAATCTGAGTTTTTCAAATGATCTCATAGCTACTTGGAAGGTAAGAAGATAGATGAGAATTTCAATGCCGTGGTGTCTCAGATGTCAGAGAAACGGTCACCAGGAAAGCTAGGTTGACCTGTGAGCCCCAGTATCTCGACTCAGCTCTGATTAACAAAACAGCCCAGCTTGCAAGTGTGATTCTGTCAACTGCTCACTGTGGTGCAGTGCAGGAACGGTGAACATGGAGCCAGACGGGACAGAGTGGGCCTGTTAAACTCTCTGAACCCATATTCTTCATTTTAAAGTGAAGACAATGTCTGCGTCCCAGTCTGGTTGGTGAAAAATGCACGCACATGCCTAGCACAGAGCCTGAGGCTGGTCTTTGTGGAGGATGCTCAGAAGCAACGCTGTTTGACCCAGAAACTACAGAATCCTGTCTCCAACGGACTCTCTGCACTGCACTGCATTTCTCAAACGAAATACCATGAAGATCAAACAGGTAAACGCTGTTATTTGGGGGCCTTGGTCTCACACTCAGCACGCAGCATTTGGACAGACCTCATGGAAACAGGAGCACTGGCCTGGGAGTCCTGGGAGGCCCCTGCTACCCCAAGCTCAGTTCCACATGACTTTCAGAGGGAGAGGAAACAATCTTGGGAGGGGACTTCTTTCCAAGTGGGAAGAAGCCTTGGCCCCTGGCCTCAGCTCATAGACATGGTAGCTGAGTCAGTTGTTTTAGGCTGTAGCAGTACGTGGCTGTGTTTATGAGTACAGGACAGGGCCCTGGAGAGCCCAGAGCCCTTTAGCCAACAATGGACCCTTGTCCCCTCTCCCTCCTTTCTGCGGCCTGATCCTCCATGTGGAAGGCTCCCTTTGGTAGGCTCACAGTGTCCCTCCCCCCAGAGTTCTGAGTTAGAGAGACTCGATATTTGTACCACTTCATTTACGACACAGCACTTTATTATGAAATGTGAGTCATTTGGTGTCGGAACTTCTGAAGTTCACAAAACTTGCAGGTATTCAACGCATCACGACTGTCAGTGTCAGAATTATCCTTAAGTGCTGTCGATCCTTCTGGCCCGGCAGATTTAACTCTTCTTCTGCCCAGCTTCCTCTTCAATCAGACTTTCCTGAGAAATAAGTGAGTAACAAATATATCAAGGTTGGCTTTCGTATCTAAATATCATTACGTTTTTGACATTTTAATTTCTAAAAGATGATCTAGAAGAAAAAGTCCATTTGTTTTTGTGTACTAGGGAGATAAAACAGATTGTCTTCTCATTTGTTTATTTATTTTATTTTTTTAAGACAGAGTCTCTGTCACCCTGGGTAGGGTGCTGTCGGGTCATCATAGCTCCCAGCAACCTCAAACTCTTGGGTTCAAGCCATCCTCCTGCCCCAGCCTCCTGATTGGCTGGGACTACAAGTCTCTATTTTTAGTCAAGATGGGGTCTTGCTCTTGGCTCAGGCTGGTCTTAAACTCCTGAGCTCAAGCAATCCACCCACCTCAGCCTCCCAGAGTATTAGAATTAGAGGTGTGAGCCACCGTGTCTAGCCTGAGTTTTTTTTTTTTTTTTTTTTTTGCTGTTTTTGGCTGGGGCCAGGTTTGAACCCACCACCTCCGGCATAATGGGGCTGGCACCCTACTCCTTTGAGCCACAGGCACTGCCCAACCTAACCTATCTTTTTAACCTGCTTGTTAAACATAAAATTTCAGTAGTTAAAGATTAGGATATGAGGAAGGAGATGGAATAAGGTCTGATCAATCAGTTTGCTAATTGTTCTTAAGAGACAGGAGGTCTTACTCTGTCACCCAGGCTGGAGTGCAGTGGTAATCTTCCCAAGTCAGCCTCCCAAGTAGCTGGGACTATAGGTAATTAAAAAAATTTCTTAGACATGGGGGTGTCACTCTGTCACCAGGCCAGTTTCAAATTCTTGGACTCGAGTAATTCTCCCACCTGAGCTTCCCGAGTAGCTGGGATCACAGGAGCAAACCACCATTCCCAGTTTGCTGTTAAACCAGCCTTTGCCTTAATTCCTTCATAATGTCATATTTGGGAGATTTCACTGTTTTCTCTTACTTTTATCATGTAGTAAGCAAGATTAGAAAAAGAAAGGAAATGAAGATGTCGGCCCCCTTTCTCTTTGTCCTGTGGGAAGTTGAAGTGTCTTTCTCTAATCTTCATACGTGAGTTATTCAGGTGTCCCCCGCTCCCGGGCATAACTGATAACCTCCTTCTCCCTGCTACAAATATGTAGACCACAAAACTCAGAGAACACCAACATTGAATTTAAGTCTCAATTTTTGTGTTTAATTCTCTTTATACTCTTTTCATTAAAAACTTAGATTAGTAGATTTACATTTTTGGTGAGAATTTGGATATGACTGTTGTCCTGTTGGAACACTGGAAATCAATGCTGTGGCTTTAAATTATGAATCTACTGGGTCTGGAATTTTTAATTCCAAAGGCAGGGGGATTTCTTTACTGTCTAAGGTTCTGGAAAACCATGTCACAGCAAGTACAGCTGCAGAGCCTGGTGGAGGAGTGTGGATTTGTCTAGAGTAGAGCAATCAAGGAGTTTGTTGTTGCTGTTGTTTGAGATAGAGCCTCAACTACTGCCCTCTGTAGAGTGCTTTAGCGTCATAGCTCACAGCAACCTCAAACTCCTGGGCTTAAGTGATTCTCTTGCCTCAGCCTCCCGAGTAGCTGGGACTACAAGTGCCCACCACAACACCCGGCTATTTTTTTGATTGTAGTTGTCATTGTTTGTAAGGCCTGGGCTGGATTCAAACCCATCAGCGCTGGTGTATGTGGCTGGCGCCTTAGCTACTTGAGCTACAGGCGCTACAGCAATCAAGGAGGTTTGCTGAATCTATTGGTAGAACTGCATATAGCATTGGAAAGGCTAGAGCCAGATAAAGGTTATAGGCATTTAAAGATTTAAATTCAACTTTGGGGAAGAAAAGAAAAAAAAGGTGGAGGTTCCCACCCTACTGCTGTCTAACCAGGGAACGGGAGTGTCAGGGACAGGGCGTCACCATAGGAGGAATCTCAGCAGTCAGGAAGGTCAGGGATGTGGTCCTGAGAGGTCCCCAAGGGCCTTTAACTCACCAAGGCTCCTCTCAGGTCACGGAGTGGTGAGCGAGGCTGGTGGATGGTGCATTCCAAGCGTGGACGTTCTGCTAGTCGATCAACCTCATTGGCTGTCTGGAGAAAAAGAATGGGATTCTTAGAGATGAAGATAAAAGAAATGAAATGGTATTTTTTATTTCCACCAACAAATGTCTGTGGAGAGTGAAAGCAGGGAGGTGATGAGATAGGGTGACCAGATTTTAACATTTGTAAAGCAGGGCAATATGGCTGGGGGTGAGGGCGGGGACGGGGCAGGGCAGGGTCTAACAACAATGCAAACTTTGATAAGCACTTCTCGATAATCACTTCTCAACAATTATTTGTTATCATTACAGTTTAACATTATAAAATTAACAAAAATAATATAAAACTCATATTCTGGCGAAATAGCCACATGGCAGCCGAAAACCGTATATTCCCTTCCTGTTCTCCTTCCCGTTGGTGCATTCTTTCCAAAAATCGGGACTTTTTTAAAACGCCGTGGGACGCAGGACAAATTGTTAAGAAGCGGGACGTCTGGTCACCCTATGATGAGACTTAATGGGGGCTGGATTAAGATTAAAAGGGGGGTCTGTAAGGACCATCAGCCATTTCTATAGAACAGCTGGGGTTCTAGAGGTAGCGCAGACAGAAAGAGGAGATAGTTCTCTCCTCAGAGGGTGTGTGTGTGAAGCCCTTTGTGCCTCACAGAGGGGGGGGCTGGACACAAAAACGAGTTTACAGTTGTGCAAAGAGTTGGTGTTTGTTTTCTGTATTTTACTAAATGCCGTAGGAAACGAGATTTGCTTCACAAAGAATCTGTGGAGAGGACACTAAAGATTCTCCGGCTCCCTCATTTAATACTAAATTATCTTCGGGATTTCTCCCAGAAGAGAGGTTTCCTTACAATGAAACAGGAATGGGTTTGAGTTTCTCTAGCTGGGCCCCCCATTCTCAGCCCTGTGTTACTTTCTGGATTAATGGGCTCACGTAGACGGCCCCTCCTGTGAAATCCTTACATGATCCTGGGAGATCACATTTTATTGATTGAAAAAAACAAGTAATTCCGGTTCGTGCTGGTGCCAGCACTGTAACCTCATCTCTAGGAAATTAAACCCACCACATTTTCCACTCTGCTGTTGTGTCGTGCGGAGTTTGCTAACTCCTATATTCTAGCTGACTCCAACATCTCCGCTTACATGCCCTTGTCAGTGACCAGGAATTACAGGGCATGCCTACTTGGTAAGGATACCTATTTATAAATTATAAAAATGTTACTATGGGTTTATTATCACAGATGTTTTTAAAAGATAAAATAAGATAAAAACATAAGCAGAAGGTCTAGGTTGGATTTTCTTTGCAAATCCCTAAGAGACCTGGGCTCCACCCCATCGTTTCCTAATTCCCTTGGCAACCCTGTACTCTGAGAGTATCAAGCGCTCTCTTGTATTTGATGCTATATTTCTTGGAACTTGTCCCGATCTTAGTTTTCTTAGTCCCTGTGTGAACTGAAAGCAGGAACGAGGCTTCCCCTTGTTCAGTGTTGATCTTGCTGGAGTCTCTGGGGCCGAGCACAAGGGCGTATCACTGGGGCTCATATTGAACATTTAGTCAAATTGAATCAAATGAGCTATGTCTTATTTTGAAGCTGGGAGAAACTTACCTCTTGGAAAGAATCGATCAAATGTTCAGGGCTCCTCTTGCCCCCAGGGCGCAGTCCGTAGGACCAATGTTGGCTGGAGCAGCCCTCCACGCAGAAGGTCAATAGAATAAGTCCAGCCACAAGTTTTGGAATTAGCTCCATTCTAGGGAACAAGAATGTACAATCAGAATAGACCCAGGCTGGGTTAAACAAAAAAAAAAAAAAATGAAGACCTCTTTAGGGAAAAGGCTCCCATCTGTTTCATTAAGCCTCAGAAGATGGAAGCTGAAGTCTTAAGGGCTTTCACGCAGAGACACCTGTTTGCTTGCCTTGAGTTTCCTGGTCCCTGGGGATAAAATGGGTCCTTTAAACTCACGTGGTCAGGACTTTTTAACACAAAGGTAGTGCATGTTTATTTTTATGATTTATTGAGTTTCTCTAAACCCCTTAGCAGATTCACCTTTTAGCCTCAACATCTCCCGCCCTGTGGATTAGTCTCCGCTTCTGTCATCTGGAGAGACAGAGAGCCAGGACATCTGCTCTCGCTAAGAATCTGCAGCGGATAGAAAGTTGCTTGACATTAGATAGCGGCCCTGTGGTACTCATGGCATTTTCCTGTCTGTCCTCTAAGTCTCTCTGGCATCAGTGCTGGCTGGACCATCTGTGGGAATGTGAGAGGACTCAGCACTGTTCAAAGCAGTAAGTCACAGACCAGATGCCTCCCCTGCTGAGGGGGGTGTCTAATTACCTAATGAAATGTGTCTCCAAATTAATTTTAATTTATTGAAGAAGAGGCTACAGACAACGCCAATACTGGTCTGTGATCTGTGAGATTCCCCAAAGGCTGGATTTCTGTGGCTGGTGGTGAGGACAGTGCAGGTCAAGGCATCTTCGGACACCTGGACTTAGCCCCTGGAGTGCAAAGTGCCCTGCAGATACCCCGTAGCATGCAATCTAAAAAGGAAAAAGTCGTACTAGAAATACTAAGCAATTTACCTGTTTAGCGGCAAAAGGATCCCAAGCTTCCTTTGAAGCGCGCTGAGTACTGTGACTTTTCCAGTTTCCTGGCCTTCTTTTTATATGAACCTTTTCCAGGATGTTGAAATCTTTCCTGCTGGTAAATTATACTGCACAAGGACTATGCTTTCTTTTTAATAGTATTTTTTTTTAATCCTCACATAAAACCCCTTAATGGTGTATATAATTGGAACACTCCCTGGTGTATCTGTTAAATTTCCTTAAGTGTGGCCATTAAAACTTCAGCTACAACTTTTATAGCTGATGCGGCCACAATTGAAAGGGATTAAAATCTAGCTAGGTTGGACTCCCTGGAGAAAACTGGCAGAACTACCATTGTTCAGGGAAAGCCAGGCACTGTGGCTCATGCTTGTAACCCTAGCACTTTGGGAGGTTGAAGCAGGAGGATCCCTTGAGGCCAGGGGTCCAAGACCAGCTTGAGCAGGAGCAAGACCTCATCGCTCTACAAAAAGTATAAAAATTAGCCAGGTGTGGAACGGCACCCATAGCTCAGTGGGTAGGGTGCTAGCCACATTCACCAGAGCTGGCGGGTTCGAGCCCGGCCCAGGACAGCTAAAATAATAATGACAATTGCAAAACAACAACAAAATAGCCAGGGGTTGTGGCAGGTGCCTGTAGTCCCAGCTGTTTGGGAGGCTGAGGCAAGAGAATTGCGTAAGCCCAAGAATTTGAGGTTGCTGTGAGCTGTGACCCCATGGCACACTACTGAGGGTGACAGGTTGAGACTCCGTCTCAAAAAAAAAATTAGCCAGCTGTGATGGACTGTGCCTGTAACCTCAGCTACTCAGGGGGCTGAGACAGGAAGATCACGTGAGTCCAGGAGTGCGAGATTGCTGTGAGCTGTGACAACCCTGCCCCTGCACACTACCCCACGCACTGGAGCAAGACACTGTCTCAAAAAAAGTCTGATTTATAAATAATGATGTGATTGTTGGCACTCTTCCAAGTCCATATATGATCCTGAAGTTGATTGTGTTGAGTTTGAAAATTTTCCGGTCTCCTATCCAGCAGGATCCTTCCTTGGTTTATCTTGAAAGTCTTTTAAAATGTGAAAAAGGCAAGAAGACAGACTATAGTTGAAATATCCTAAGAGAAAGGCCACCCTGGGCTGACTAAGGTCAGCAGTTCAAACCATTTCGGTAGATGCTTATGGAGTTACATGTGCAGATCACTGTGTGTGTGAAGAGCCGTGTGAGCACGAAGATGAGAAAGGATAGTTCCATGATATGTGAGTAAGACCACTTATTAGACCAGCTGGACAATTATACCAGCTGTCGATCATTTTCCAGATGTTCCACCCCCGAGGTGTGGTCCCAGACAGGTCATTTACACAGTACAATCATGTGAAAAAAAGAACCATTATTCTCTATTATGTTTGAATACGTGATTGTCTTCCCCTAATTTATGCTTAGGCTGTAACCTATGACAGTGAAAAATACGATCTTATTTATTTATTTTTTTTAGAGATGAGATCTTGCTTTATCACCCTGGGCTAGAGTGCAGTGCTATTATCATCTTAGCTCACTGTAGCCTCAAACTCCAGGGTTCAAGAGAACCTCTTTCCTTAGCCTCCTGAATAACTGGAGGTACATGTGTGCACCACGGTACCCAGCTAGTTGCTAGTTTTTCTTTTCCTTTTTTTCCCTTTTTTTTGAGACAAGGGTCTCGCTATGTTTCCCAAGCCAATCTTGAACTGCTGGGTCCAAGCAATCCTCCTGCCTCAGCCTCCTGACCATCTTACTTAAAGTCTACTAAAAAACCTCTGGCACTTAGTCAGCATTCACTAAGTATAGGTTTGAATGAATGAAAGAGTGAATAAAAAGCAAGAACCTTTTAACCAGAGTAAGCCTAATGCTTTCTTTTTATGCATCAAAGATATATTTTATCTGCCATAGAATAAAAACTTTATGTACAATTGGCTGTAAGGCCTGTTACATCAGTGAAGTCGTAAGATGGTTGAAAAATAATTGGATATTCCTGCAATCCCATTACTAGGCATCTACCCAGAAGAAAAAAAATCATTTTATCCTAAGGCTATTTGCATTTGATTGTTATCGCAGCTCAATTTACCAGAGCCAAGATGTAGAAACAGCCTCCATGCCCATCACCCCAGGAATGGGTTAATAAACTGTGGCATATGTATACTATGGAATACTATTCAGCCATAAAAATGATGGAGACTTTACATCTTTTGTATTAACCTGGATGGAGTTGAAACACATTCTGCTTAGAAAAGTATCACAAGAATGGAAAAGTTTTTTGCAATTTTTTTTTTTTTTTTTTGGCCGGGGCTGGGCTTGAACCTGTCACCTCTGGCATATGGGGCCGGCACCCTACTCCTTTGAGCCACAGACGCTGCCCAAGAATGGAAAAGTTAAGTGTCCAATGTACTCAATGCTAATATGAAACCAACAGACCATTTAATACCCACAGGAGAGAAAAACAGTTCAGTTTAAGATGGTGGGGGGGAAGGGGAAGGAGGGGTTGGGTGTGCTGCCACCTACTGGGTACAGTGTGAGGGCATCTGGTACATCTCTACACAACTACAACAGGGACTCTACCTAATAAATGCAAACATCGTAAGCTAACTGTTTGTACCCTCACATTAATTTGAAATAAAGGAACAATAATTGGATAATTGTCCATTTTATTTATTTATTTATTGTTTGGGATTCACTGAGGGTACAAAGAATTAGGTTGCACCGATTGCATGTTAAGTAAGTAAAGTCCCTCTTATAATCGTGCCCCCCACCACTAGAGGTGTGTCATACACCAGGGGGACCCCATATCCTCCTCCCTCCTTTCCTCTCCCTGCTCCCTCATTCCCCTACCCCCCACCCCTTGTATTAGCTCATCTACTGCCTTCATATTAGAATTGAGTAGCTTAGATTCTTGCTTCTCGGTTCTTGTGATGCTTTACTAAGAAGGCGGCGTTCCACAGTGGTCCACTTTAGAGCCGGGCTGGGCAATTTTCCCTCAGGTAGAATGCTAAACCGCCCAGTCATTGCCCGGTGTCCTCTGCCATAATTCTCTCTGCAGGGACTGCAGAGTGGAAAGTAATGGTCCAGATAAACTCCCTGGCTTTGTTCTGCCAACTCTGTGAAGGTTGCTCAATCCTCATGATAGCAGGGGATACAATTTGAAGTAGAATGGTAAGTAGAGAGGAATTTAAAAATAAACCTAAATATTTCCCTTTATTTCAGACATTTTGACTAAGTGCCATTGTGACGTGAAGAATCTCATTCCACTGTAAGGAGAGGCTATTTTTCAACAAGAGTTCATGATAGGTCAACAGCATTTGTTTAAATTGTCCAGTTGATTTCCTGTTTGCTTAAAGAGATGTACTTCTACGAGTTGCTTTAGCAGTAAATGTGGTCTCTGATTAGGACTAGTGAAAAGGGAATGAAGGCTTGTGACTGTTAATGTCAGGTCAACCACTTACCCCCGAGGCACCATTGGATTTATTGTAAGTTATTTCTATCAGTTAATATTACATTTTTGAAAAGATGCTTTGAAATTTTTAAGATGAACACAGCAACATGTTCTATGGAACTCATCCAATATGCTGTCGGGCCACTAAATTAGCATTAGCATAAGGTCACATAGATTTCTTTTCTTTTTTTTTTTTTACTTTTTTTTGAGACAGAGCCTCAAGCTGTCCCCCTGGGTAGAGTGCCGTGGCATCACAGCTCACAGCAACCTCCAACTCCTGGGCTCAAGCGAGTCTCCTACCTCTGCCTCCCAAGTAGCTGGGACCACAGGCGCCCACCATAACGCCCGGCCATTTTTTTTGGTTGCAGCCGTCATTGTTGTTTGGCAGGCCTGGGCTGGATTCGAACTCGCCACCTTAGGTGTATGTGGCTGGCGCCTTAGCCACTTGAGCCACAGGCACCGAGCCAGATTTCAAGGACAAAGCCAATTTTGTTTTGTCTCTCTTTGGTACCACATAGGTTATCAAAACAACTATCCAATTAGTGAGTTTTTGATGGTTAGTGACGTACTTTGAACCCTTTTCTGATTCTGTGGTTAGGTCAATTTACTAAGGAGTAAAACTTAATATATTGAGTTTAAATAATTGGGTTTATGTTTATCGTATTTTTCCCCCTAAATTATAAAAGAACGGCTTTAGAGGAAAACCTGCTTCACCATCAACATCAGAACAACTGGTGATTATTATAACAATAATGATTTTGTTATCATAAGGCTGAGTGACGGACGAACAACTCTTTTTTTGCCTTAATATGAAATCTCAGCAGGAAGAACGGAAGGTCGTCTCTTGCTGCCACGTCTCATCGGGCTGAAAAAGGGCTCGAGAAAATTACTCCCCGGATCAGGTGCTTTCTGTTGGAATAATGTAGCCACTTTGCTTTGTTGTAGTGAACCTTTTAGAGGTACTATTTCCTTGGAGATTTAATGTAATTCTAGGGTTTGTCATGTGAAAAAAAATGATTTAAAGTGGACTTAGGGTAGATTTACGGGATAAACCACGGATTTCATAAAATAAACAACTGGGGAAAATTTCCCAAGTCTTGCTTGATGATAGAAACCCTCATAAGAATACTAAATTGACAGTGTTTTCCACTAAAATTTTCTTGAGGCTGTATTAAAGGAACTGGACTGCATTAGAGTAGGACACGTATTGCTTTAGACAATTATTTGAGTACCAGATTTTTTCAATACAGATAAAATAGCTAATTGAAGCTTAAGATCTTTTTCTATTTACTTATGTATACAGATGGTTCATCACGAGGGTTAATACAAGTTTTACAACTTGGAGAATACAAGGTTCTCAAATTTTATTCTCTCCTTAAAATTCTCTGTCCTCGTGGGTCAGGCAAAAGATGCTGGGGGAGGCTTATGACTTATCTAACCTAAAAAAGCCAATTGGTTATGTTCACCAGCTAAAGAGTAACACAAGCAACTGAAATGAATTATTGAGAAGGCAGTCTTTTGTTTGGAGTTGATAAACATGGTGTCATTAGCATGGTGGATTTTTAAAAGAGGATCAGAAAATAATCATGTGTAAGGAAATAGATTCACTTTGATGGCACTTTTTTTTTTTTTTTTTGAGACAGAGCCTCAAGTTATCCCCCTGGGTAGAGTGCTGTGGCTTCACAGCTCACAGCAACCTCCAACTCCTGGGCTCAAGCGAATCTCCTGCCCCAGCCTCCCAAGTCAAGTAGCTGGGACCACAGGTGCCCGCCACAATGCCCGGCTATTTTTTGGTTGCAGCTGTCATTGTTGTTTGGCGGGTCTGGGGTAGATTCGAACCTGCCACCTTAGGTGTATGTGGCTTGCGCCTTAGCCACTTGAGCCATAAGCACCGAGCCGATGGCACTTTAAAAGAGACAAATCCCTAACAGGTGTCATGCCCTAGTTCCTTTTCTCCCAGACCCTCAGGGCTGCTCATCAATACACACTGAAGAAATGTAAGCAAAATACAGAAAGTGTATTTGGATTTTCAAAAGCAAGAGAAGAAACACCTTTTCAACAGTTGATGTTGTTTATTCACGCAGAATACATTAGATCTAAAGTCTGTAGCTTCTAAGCACACTGTGTTTAGACCTTCCAGATCCTTCTGCAGTTTTAGGTGTATGTCTACAGAGGTACCTTTAAGTAAATGAATAACACATTCTATAATTATTGAAAATATAGTACAGAGTGAAATGATTTAAATATAATTTAGGCACATATCGATTATGAAAATAGATATCTCTCAATACAATACTTCTCTGTCTTGGTAAAAATAATAAAGCAAAGAAAATAATTCATTTCTGAAGTTGCTTTCCTTCACTTGTAAAGGCCCAGGCCCCTTCCAGCTCTGCATATGTGCCCTTTACTGTTAAGGAAAGCTTTGCATATGTCGATATAGAAGAATAAGCTACGTAAATACTAAAGATATGTCATTCTCCCAAAGGAGACAAAGTGGTTTGTAATGATTCATTGCCTCAAGCTGATGAGTCTGTAGAATTCAGAACTCATCTGGACACAGCTCACATCCCTGGTCTTCGGCTAAGACATAAGGACACCAAGTTACTGGTCGGGAGGTGCAGGCCCTATTTCTGCTGCCGCAGAGAGATAATGACTCAAGAAAATTGGGCTAAAATTTGTTAGAAACAAAACCGAAAATAGAAGTAAAAGACCCACAGATGCTCACCGACTGGTATTACATCTTGGACCAGCCAAATGTCTTCCTTTATTTACTTTCTTTTCTTGTTTTTGGTGCTATAATCCAACCGTCAGGTTGAAGTTCCTCATTCCCTACTCTCGGGTCTAGCTGAAGCTACACTATCCACGGAAAGGCAGGTCTGCCATATTCACTCATTTTATAGCTTTGTCTGTAGTGGATTCAGATTTAATACCTACTTCTAAGCTGACCCTATTTAAGCTATATGGCATTTGAATTAAACGAATATTAAAGATGCACCTTAGGTTTTTTTCTTTCTTTTTTTTTTTAAGTATCTTCCTATGCTTTGTTGATTGTATATGAGAAAACTAGGCTAACAGTGTAAATTAGATAAAATTGCCTGGTCTGGTGTTCAGTGGAACTTGCCTAGAATAAAATTCTAAGAAATCCTCATTTAAAAGCTGTGCTACAGGTAACTCTTCCTCCATCTGGGAGTTCCACTGGACCTAGCGAGTGACAGTGATGTACAGCAGTGTCTTTCCACTCTGTCTCCATCCGAAAGAACCAGATATTTCTTTAATTTAGCTACTGTTCTAAAAAATAAACATTATAAAAATGAACCTGAAAAGAGTCCTTGGGAGTCTGATCTCACCATATCCGTACGGTGTGACGGGTATTTAAAGAAGGGAGCCATTACTAAAGCTATTTATAAACCTGAACAACCCTTTCAAAGTCTTCATAAAGTTTAACAATTTAAATATCCATACTGCATCTAGGTATTCAATAAATAGAATTGCATATGTTGTGCTTTTCATAAATTAAAATCCTCAAATGCATCTCAAACCAAGATGGTATTCAACATCATGCCTATTTAAAAGCAAATATAATAGATACTATTCCTGGTCACAAAACCAGGCAAATCCCCCTACCCCATTCAAAAGGCAACAATATAGTCTAGTTTCCCTACATCTAGTAAACGAGTGCTTTTCGGTAAGAATCAGGATGTGGAAAAAAAGTCAATTTTTTCCCTATGCACCACTGAGAACAAGCATAATCCTCTAAATGTTTTCTTGAAATTCCCTTACAGTGTTATTTCTTCTAGACAACTGAGTGGGTGGAGAAAGAAAAGTGATAAAGAAGACATTTTTTGATCTTGGACTTCTTCCTCCAGCCCCTGAAGTTCTCATCTGACACTCTGCGACATATGCAGAGGTGTCAGCATCTCTTCAAAGATGGCGCCCTTCACGTTGGAGCCTCTCAGGTTGGCTTCTTGAAGATCACACCCAGACAGATCACAGTTCTGTAAGACACAAACAGTCTTCATGTAACCGACACGGAGGAGATGTAACGCCTTATCCAGGAGTTCTGGGGCATAGTAGTGAGATGTGTAATTAAACTGAGTTAATTTCTGGAAAATGTCGGCCCTCATGCCCTAACGTCGGCCCTCGTGCCCTAACGTCGGCCCTCATGCCCTCATGTCAGATTTTCTTCTACCTGTATCTGTATCTCTAGTTGACACGCTGGTTAACCGACTGCCACCACAAGGGATCTTCAAAACATCCATGGAAAATTGTGAAAATCTTACAGGTTCTATGCATAGATTTCAATTTTTTTTTTTTTTAACCAAAATAAACTTGTAATTTCTATTGCTGCTATAACCAATGTAAACTTGTACTAACTTATTAGAACATGTCTGGACAGGATCTAATTTGAGGCCATAAGAGAGCTAAGACATCAATTTGAAAAGAGCCCCTAAGAAAAACATGAATTCTGCTCAAATCAAAGCAAGAACAAACACGAAGAATAGTAAAACCATTGATACTTTACAAAAGTTTATGAAGACAATTCCCCAAAGAAATCATCAAATGGAAAGCTCAATTTAAGAAAGGACAAGATAGGGCCAGGCACAGTGGCTCAAGCCTGTAATCTACCACTCTGGGAGGCTGAGGTAGGTAGATTGCCTGGTTCATGGGTTCGAGACCAGCCTGAGCAAGAGAGAGACCAATAGCCGGGCACTGTGATAGGTGCCTGTAGTCCCAGCTACTTGGGTGGCTGAAGCAAGAGGATTACTTAAGCCCAACAGTTTGAGGTTGCTGTGAGCTATGACACCACGGCACTCTACCAAGGGTGACAAAGTAAGACTCTATCTCAAAAAAAAAAAAGGACAAGATGATGTTGAGGAGGAAGCCTGCAGTGGAGGAAGCCTTCCAGACATCAGTGTCACTTTTCAGGGGAAAAAATCATCGTGTTGGTGCCTAACTGAAGAGGACCAAAGATTAACATCAGAAACAACAGGCAACACCATAGACATCTCAACCAGCTCAGGTTGCACAATTCTGACTGAAAAATTATAAGCTGGTCAACTTTTCCACTCAATGGCACCAAAAAAATTGCTGCAGACAAGAGCAAAGTTTTTAATGAAAATTTTAAACAAGTGGGATCAAGATCCTGAAGCATTTCTTCAAAGAAATGTAACAGAATGTGAAACATGGTTTTACTGGTACCACTCTGAAGACAAAGCACAAAGCATGGCTGCCCAGAGGTGGAAGTGGTCCAGGCAGAGCCACAGCAGGGGCTCAGGAGAGCACAAGTCCCTACGACAGGGCTGGCAATGCTCAAGGCATTCTGCTCGTTCACTTTCTGGAGAGCAAAGAATAATGTCTACTTCTTATAAAGGTGTTCTGAGAAAGTCAGCTAAAGCACTAACAGAACAAACCCTGGGGAAGCTCCACAGAGTCCCTCACCCTCAACATCCTCACTCTTCCCATCAAACAGGCAAGTTTTTGAGAGTTTCACAATCGGGAATCATCAGGCTTCCACTTTACAGTCCTGATTTGGCTCCTGGCTTTAGTTACCTCATTTTAAAAACTCTTTAAAGGATGCTCATTTTTCTTCAGTTAATAATGTAAAAAGGCCGCACGGACATGGTTCAATTCCCAAGCCCCTCAGATCCTTAGGGACAGACTGAACGGCTGATATCTTTGATTACAAAAGTGTCTTGACCTCAGTGGAACTTACATTGACAAATAATGTTTATGTATTTCATTTTTATCTCTGAACCCCATTTTCCCACATATTTTTTGAAGTCCCTCCTATGACTGAATAAATAGTAAGCGTGTCTCTCGTGTTTGTAGAACATATTTTGGAGTCAGGCATTCAAACTCCAGAATGAATCCCAATAGAGTGAGTATTACAGAAACAGGTTGACCACATTCCAACAACAACAAAAGGTACAAGATGGGGGAAGACTTTTATTAAAAATTTGAAAGAAATTTTGATAATTAAATTGTGTAATAGATTTTTCCATTCCCCAGCCTAACAGTTTTATAGTATCAGCCAGAGGCCAATTCTTTTTGCCCTAAAGCTGAAAAAGGCCTGCTACTCTGCTACTGAGAGCTAGCAAGAGATCAGGGCAAAACACAGGGTGGCCATAACGATTTAAAATGGTTGTCGGCACGCAAACTTTATGGCAATCCTGTGTTTTTTTAATACTATTCTCTACAATTCAGTCTATGCTGAATTTTCTCATAGAGCGTTGCTGTTCAGTATGATAACTACCAGCTACAACCGGCTATTTAAGTTACATGAATGTAGCTACTAGCCACATCTCAAATGATCAGTAGCTACACGTGGCTAGTAGCTACAGTACTGAACAGCGTAGATTTAGCGCCCACCCGCCTACAGAAAGTGCTACTGGACGGCACTGATGTAGCAGCCCTGTCAACAGCTACTGAGTCTGACAGCTCAATCTGCAAATCAAGATGATGTATAGAATCCAATTTTTATGAAAAAGACTGACTGGACAAAATTAAAATCTCAAGCTGAGGTTTATAGCCAGTATGATTCCAATTTAAAATAGGCTGAACCTGAACCTGATTATCATTTAAAATCTGGCCCATTTAATTCTGTTTGGAGTTAAATCTTATGGAAAACACAATGCACTAGGCTGCTGACGCCTCCCACTCGTCCACCTGGGAAAGACCGGTGAGAGAGAAGGGAGACAGAGTCAAGTGCAGATGTCAGTGAGTCTTCCAATCTGGAACTGGCAGCTACCGTTTGGTAACTGAATCCTGTTCTGGAATTCAAACTTCTATGAACATGCAAACGTACAGAAAACATTCCTCCGCTGTGCTGGCATGCTGCCTGGCTGTGTTACCAGACAACTGCTTTGTTTATTATTTCAATCAATTTCGCGTGAGATACTCAGTAATCCTAGGTTAACAAAACGCCTCTAAATGCTGGCACACTTACCTCTAAGTCAGTTCCTGCCAGAGTTGCTCCTCTGAGGTTACAGTTCTTCAACTTGGCATTTTTTAAGGTAGCAACTCTTAGATTAATTCCTGTCATCTGACTTCCTTCCATATCCACACCTTTCAGATTAGCACCTATAGTGAACATATTTGGGGAGTAATTTAAAAATATTTGTAGTTATCCACATAAAACAAAACTCTAAGACAACTTCCTGGATGTGAGTGATAACAGCATCTTTTTACTTTTGGAAATGAATGTAAAATCTCAGTTTCTCAGTCAACTTAGCATATACAAAGAGTTCAATGTCAGCAATTTGTCTACTTTTAGGTTAAGGTTTTTGTCAGTACTTTTGAGGTAAAAACTCAATTCTGTCTTGTTATAATTAACACTTCTATAATAAGCCGCATAAGTTTATGACAAGGGAGGTAAGTACTATGTTTCTTAAATATACAAATAAAGTGACCAGTCACAGACAAAGCAAAGCAATGATGAATTAATAAACAATACGTTAAATCTAAAAATGACAATAAAACCTTGATGGCTTTGCCACACTGAAATTCTTCCTTTTGTTCAGATGTACTTGCAAGTTAAAGATGTTGCTATTTATTAAAAATTTCATACTGACTTGGGAGTACATATGACTGGGTACAAAGTTTGCTTCTGTAGGGTTAAAGTCTGAGTTGTAGGTGTGTCCTTCACCTGAGAAGGATGTTGATATTTAATTCTTCAGCTTATTAAATAATTGAGTCTGTATTTCTTCTGAGTCCATAATTCTAATGAGCACATGACTGAGACCAAATGGAGGCATCTTACTCCTTTGCAGATTCTCCAAGTACAATGACAAAAGAAATCTATCCTTTACAGCTATCGTGTCTGCCCTTTAATAATTACTTTGCTGGGCTTTCTCCTTAATGGTCTCCTATAGATAGAATCTCACCTTCTAAATTGGCCTTCAGACCCGAAGGATCCTCGAAATTGCACAGTTTCAGGGATGCTCCTTCTGCATTAGAACAGAGCATCTTGACTCCCTGGAGATTTGCACACTGCAAAGGAAAGCGAAATGTCCTGGTTGTAAGTTCATAATTTTGTTCAAATTAGTTCAACTATTAAGAGAAAAATATTTTTTAAAAAAGAGAAAAAGCTCAATTCAACACATTCACAATCAATGATTATCTGTTTATAATAATTTTCCAATGAAAACTGAGAACGTTTTATAGAAATAGTTGTTTTAGAACTGCTCTAAAAGAAACACAATGAAATTAACAATGTGCCCATTTTACATGACACAAGGGTTTAGACAATGAAGTTGGGAAGTCAGAACTATGACATCTATTTCTTTTCTTTTGAGACAGGGCCAGGCAGGAGTGCAATGGCATAGTCACAGCTCACTGCAGCCTCAAACTTCCAGGCTTAAGTGTGAGTAGCTGGGACTACAGATGTGCACCACCACAACCAGGTAACTTTTAAAAATTTTTTGCAGAGGCTGGGCAAGGTGGCTCATGCCTGTAATCCTAGCACTCTGGGAGGCCAAGGTGGGTGAATTGCCTGAGCTTAGGAATTCTAGACCAGCCTGAGCAAGAGTGAGAACCTGTCTCTAACCATAGCTGGGTGCTGCTGCTGGCGCCTGTAGTCCCAGCTACTCTGGGAGGCTGATGCAAGAGGATCACATGAGCCCAATAGTTTGAGGTTGCTGTGAGCTATGATGCCATAGCACCCTATGGAAGGCAACAAAGTTAAGACTCTGTCTTAAAAAAAAAAAAAAAAAAAA
>NW_003852469.1:4445447-4512798 GCF_000181295.1 Otolemur garnettii | reverse complement strand
GGCTCCGTCTCAAAAAAAAAAAAAAAAAAAAAAAATTTTTTTTTCCCCCAGAGATGGCAGTCTTGCTATGTTGCTCAGGCTAGTCTCAAACTCCTGGCCTCAAGGGATTCCCCTGCCTTGGCTTCCCAAAATGCTGGGCTGGCAAGCATATATGCAGCTCATGACAATATGATGGTCGAAAGGTATAGGTGAGGGAGGCATGAACTTGTTAGGGGAAGGGATTTTCTCTTCCTTTTCACTGTAGGAATAAATAAGTGAAAACCTGATGTTCAAAGAGGCTACTACCACATGTCAACAGTCAGAAAACTAATGCCAGCAATTAAAGGGATCATTTAGATACAAAAGACTGACAAGTTGCTTGTTGGTTTTTCTGTACCATCTATTACTCACAACATTGTCAACCCTGAGTACCCAAATCACAATGCACAATGTAAAAAGAGTAAAAAGGTAGAAAATATATATTAAGAATTTTAATTACGTTTGTTCATATCAAAGGGTTCAATGCCATGGGAACCGAATTCCAACTAGCTAATTCCAACTATCTATAAAGTTGACATTAATGTCACACGTTTCTCATAAATTGTGCCAACAAAGTTAAAGATGACTGTGAAAGAGTTTTTAAAACTAAGTCCTAGTATGAATGATAATTATATTTGTATTAGTTGTTCTCATAATTAGATCAGTGAAGTAATTTAAAATCCTAAGGCTGATCAAGTCATTATAGCCATACCTATTGAGAAAAATCCTGGCTGGGCCAGAGGCGCAAGCCTGTAATCTTAGCACTCTGGGAGGCCAAAGTGGGAGGATCCCTTGGACTCAGGAGTCCAAGAGCAGCCTGAGCAAGAGTGAAACCCTCATCTCTACTAAAAATACAAAGAAAAAATATTAGCTGGACATTGTGCTGGGCACCTGTAGTACCAGCTAATCAGGAGGCTGAGGCAGGAGGACTGCTTAAACCCAGGAGTTTAAGGTTGCTGTGAGGTAGGCTGATGCTACAGCACTCTAGCCTGGGGCAACACAATGACTCTGGCTCCAAAAATAAAATAAAGACCAAGGCCTTCATATTTCTTTAGGCTGTTAGTCTTTTGCCTGCTTTGCAACTGACTGAATACATTTCAAAGGCTGAATAGATTTCAAAGATTCTTTATAGCTTTATCCCTATAATTTACTGAAGATGGAAGTCCTTAAGATGAGAACAAGAATGACTGAAAAGAAGTGAAATAAAAATAAAAAAATGAAAATGAAAGTCCTGATAACAAGCAAGCACACTATACTGAGGAGATCAGGGTCTACTTTCAAGATGTAATTTCTGATGGGTCACTAAGCCTTCCAGGTCTGTCTGTTTAGTACAGGACATCAAAGTTATAAAACCAACTCGTTTCACTTTCAGACCCTTCAGTTTTATCACCAACATAATAAATCATCAGTTTTCATGTAAAAACTCCAGTAAAAGATACAATTCCTGTCTCAAAGGGCCCCGAAGGTTAAATAGGCTAGAAATCTAATTTTCTCTTGTAACCATAATAATAACTTACATCAAGCACTGACCCAGAGAGATCAGCTCGCTCAAGATTTGCACAGCAAAGATTTGCATGTGCGAGATTACAGCGGCTTAAATTGGCCATTTTGAAGTTAATGTATCGAAGGTCCAAACGAGAAAGATCAGCACCACTGAAGTTCAAACCCTGAAATAAAGAAGCACAAACTGTCATAATCATTGACCATCTATTTGATTAAATTTAATTACTATACCTAATAACCACCAAACATTATTAGAAGTGAATGGCACCTGGAATCTACTATAAACTATGATCAAATGGGCCCCGTGCCTGTAGCACAGTGGTTACAGCACCAGCCGCATGCACCAAACCAAAGGTGGCAGATTCTAACTCAGCTGGGGCCAGCTAAGCAACAAGGACAACTGCAACAGAAAAATAGCCAGGCGTTGTGGTGGGCGCCTGTGGTCCCAGATAGTTGGGAGGCTGAAGCAAGAGAATCACTTAAGCCCAAGAGCTTGAGGTTGCTGTGAGCTGTGACGCCACAGTACTCTATTGAGGGTGACATAGTAAGACTCTGTCTCAAAGAAAAAAAAAACTATTGTCAAAAGGAACTTATATAAATTAAGTATCTTTTTTATTAAATCATGGCTGTGTACGTTAATGCAATCATGGGGTACAATGTGCTAGTTTTACACACAATCTGAAATGCTTTCATCAAACTAAATTAAGTATCTTCATGGGCTCCTCATAAAAGAAACTCCATTGATAAATATATTGGAATATAGCCTGGCTATACTTCATTTGTGTATAGAAGTTTCTAAAGAGGAATTAATCCCTATTAGTTATATAACTGATGATGAGTGTTATTTTGGTTATATCTAATTATGTTTAAATTATTTTATTAATTCAATAATTCAAGGCAGTTATATTAAGAAAAAACGAGCATTCTGTGTATGTGTGTATTTTAAGAGTCAGCGTCTCTGTTGCCCAGGCTAAAGTGCAATGGCACGATCATAGTTAACTTTTAACTCAAATTTCTGGTCTGAAGCAATCCTCTGTCTCAGCCTCCCAAGTAGCTTAGGGCAACAGATGTATGTCACTGCACCCAGAGATTGGGGGGGGGGGTGTCTTTCTGTGTTGCCCAGGCTGGTCTTGAGTTTAAGTAATCCTCCTGTCTTGACATCCCAAAGTGCTGGGATTCCAGGTGTAAGCTACCACACTCAGCCTGTATTGTGGTTTTCAAAATCTGTAATGCTACAATAAACAATGTAAAAGTATCTGCCACTTACCAGGCCATACACAGCAACTATACAACTACTGACTTTAAAAAGTATTGCAATTCCCACCCGCCCCCGGGGGTATACCAGACAGAGAAGGAGGGAGAGGGTGTGGGCAAGGAAAAAAAAAGACAAAAAGAAGGAAATTAGTGACTAATTCTTACATAAATTGTATTTAATTGGACCAAAGTACGTTACTTAAACATTAATTTTTAATTCAACATGTTAAATGTTGTTTATCATATTGCATCCTCATTTATAAGTGAAATAGGTTTGTAATTTCCCCTTTATAATAATATATTTTCTCCAATTTTAATATCAGGTGTATCCAGATTAAGTAGAATTATTTTGAAGTATTTCTTTTTCTATTGTCTATAAGATTTGGCATGATCTGTTTTTTGAAATTATCTGTTACTTTCATTTATAAATATTAGTTGTCTATTTTTTTGAGACTTTGGAAAAAACAAAATAAGAAGTTAACTGATCAAAGTATTCTATAATAGACATACTTCTATCTGACAATGTGAATGTTACTTTCTTTGCATTATTACTATTATTATTGCTTAATATTTTGTTGCAGCAATCGTCTGATTTCTTTTCTGAATGTATTTATCTTCATTTGTTCTTTATGAGGTTTTTGTTCTCAGTCCTTATGTTAAATATTTTATTGTCATTAAATTTAGCCTTTTTAATTCTGTGAAGGCAAAAGTGGAAACCTAATATACACAAGTATAAGTAAGAAAAATTAATAAAAAAAATTGCAATTTCCATGCAATACTCACAAACTGCTACATTAGGCATAATTGTACAATAAAAAGGGCTGCTGCATCTCTTTTCAGCTAACCATTTCAGAATTAAATCAATGCTGTAACCCATAATTAAATTATCTCACATGAAAAAGGAAAGTAAAGCAAAAACCAAAAGCAAAATCCCCAGAAGGATGTAAAACTTTATTCACAAATTTGCCGATACAAATAACTCGTGTAGAAGTCTGCTTTAATTACCTGGCAACGCAATTCTGACTTGGTTGGAGTTGCTAGCAGAAACCGGACAAATTCCTTTCGGGATATCGGTGAATGATCCTCTGGTGGTTGAGAGTTCTTGAAAAAGATATGAAGATATTAGGGGGTATTTAGGGAGGTATCTTCACATATGTAACATTGGCTAATGTAAAAAGAAACTTACCTTTATTGCTACTTCTAGGTGTTCAATCAATGAGTCAATGCCAAAAAATCTGGCTTCTTCTAACACACCTGTTAGAATAAAAATGATACGACTTTTACAGAAAACTATTCATTTTGATATTTAATGTTTTATGTTAAATTCTCACAATGGAATTGAACTTTAACAAATAGTCAGTGAGATAATACAGAAGAAAAGTAATATTTTGAACATATAGAATATTTGAAAATATTTGTAAAAACCAAGGTTTTTCTAAATTGTTTATATTCTAAAAAGGAAAAAATAGAAAACTAATAATTAGAATGAAAGCTTTCTCAAATATTTAAGGTGACAGATATCTTAATTATGATAATTATTGTTAAGTTATATTTATCACCAAAATATGTACATCTATTATGTATCAATAAAAAAATTAAAAATAGAATGAAAGCCTTCCATATTTCAAAGTTATTTCTGATAATCATTGTAAATAGGCCACAGACAAGAAATCTTAATACCACATATTCCTAAATCAACTTAGTAACTTCACTGTGAATTCAATAAAATATTAGTTCCTTAAATCTTAACATTTAATTGTCTTTTTTTCTACATATACATGTGTTTATTAGGTTTCCACATTTTGCCTTCACAAAATTAAAAAGGCTTCAAATTGAATAATAATAATGTTTCAGATAAGGACTAGAAACAAAAACCTTGTAAAGAATGAAGATAAATATATTCAGAGAAGAAATCAGACGATTGCTGCTTCAGAATATTAAGCAATAATAATAATAATGCAAAGAAAGTAACATTACGTAACTTTAAGTTTTATATACTGAATCAGAAAATGATAGAAATGAATAAAACTTTAAGTTGACTTCACAATAAAAGTCAAAAAAGTACAAATCAGAAATCTTTCTCCTAGGAAAATTAAAAGTTTCTTACTGATAAAAGGGATTTCATCTAGTTTTACCCTTAGGTGACTTGGTATGCTTTCTCACATCAGAGTGTGTGGGAATAAATTTGGGATCCATCATCTTTCAAATGGATCCGTTGGCTGCGTACTTGATAAAAAACTACTAAGGATTGAGGAATTACACAGAAAGTAAGAGACACAGTCCCTCCTTTCAGACAGTTTTAAGGGTAGCTAAATACAGATATGGAAAACACAGACAACTACATGGGATATGTATGTGATATGATCTTTTCTGTGAAAACCAAATTCCACCTTCAATAATCCAATTGCAAAACAAAGGTCCCTGAAGGACAGTATGTTACTAAGACAGCCACTCTGGCCGGCCGTTCCAGTCAACACCAGAGGGGCCTGATCTGTAGATTCCTCCTGCAAGGGCAGCATGCTACAAAATCTGTCCTGGTAGAAACCCATCGTAACAGAAAGTAGGGAGGAGAAGGAAGAGGTGGGAAGAAAGAAGGAGGAAGAAAGGAGGGAAGGAGGGGGGTAGGGAGATAAAGGAAGACAAAATAAATAAAAAGGAGGATCTAGTGGGCCTCACTCTCAATTTGCTAAGATTTTCTGGGTAATTCAGAACCTCTCAGGGGATGTGGTAAAGATGCTTTTCTAATTCTAGGTTTACAATTAAACCTTGGAAACTTTCCCAAAGCCTTAGAAATATAAAATAACATACGTGGAAGACTGTAGAGGAAATTAGTGCATTTTCTGCTAGCACCAGTAAGACGGGGACGTGAATCGCAGCTCTGCCACTCACTACCTTTTGGTCTTACAGAAATTACCATGGCACAGTGGCTCTCAACCTTCCTAATGCCGCGGCCCTTCAATATGGACCCACAGGTTGAGAACCGCTGCCATAGAGTATAAAGCACATAATGACTTGGGACAACCTGTAGGCAATGTGAAGAGTCTGGATGGAAGCCGTGCTCACTAAAAACAAGGCTTTATAAAATGAATCCAGGAGAGAGCTCTACTTTTTGGACAACTGAATAAATAAATGTCCGAGAAATACAACAAATTAAAAAACAAGCTAATCTTGGTAATCAAGATTACCCAGGGTAACAGAAGTCAGAGATAGCATGGATATCTATATTCCTCTGTTATTTCTAGGCAGGAATCAATGATCAACGCGACAAGGAAAAATTACAATGAGAGGAACAGAAGAACCCAGAGAACATAGAAAACTGAGGTTTAAAATGTGCTCAGAAGGGCGGCGCCTGTGTCTCAAGGAGTAGGGTGCCGGCCCCATATACCAGAGGTGGCAGGTTCAAACCTGGCCCTGGCCAAAAATTGCAAAAAAAAAAAAAAAAAAGTGCTCAGAAGAGGGTGGTCATTAAAGTGAAAAGCCACCAAATGACACAGGGCTGAAAAGAAAAGGCTGTGCACAAATGGATTATTGGTTGTTGTTACAATAGTAACTTCTGCAGAATGACTAAAATAATAAAACAAGTTGTAAAGGATTTAAAGCAATAGTAGACAGTAAAAAACAGCAGTAAGAATTTACTTGCAAATAGTTTGTGATAACAGGGTCAACTGTGATTTTTTTGCAATAGTTATATTTTAATAGGAATAAAAATATAGTCACATTGAAGTTATTAGGTGTTTTGTATTTTACTACAGAGACTGTAAGCTAGCAGTCCTTGGACGGATTCTGATCTGTGTGGCATATAATGTTTTTAAAATCAGAAAATGTCACGAGATTTTAGATGTCCAGCTCTGCTGTATAAAGCAGGGCTCTGGCCCCCTGAGTCCACACCCCAACACAGCAATGATGTGCTGAAGCTAAGACCCAGGGGCCTTCTGGATCCCTCAGTGGAGCCTTCGGACTGAGTCCAAATTTTACAGAACAAATCCTTTAAATGAAGGGATTGGTTTTGTGAAGTTTGGAGTCAGTGAAGAGGCCCCACTTGGGGATCTGGAGGGTGACGTGTCCTTGAGGCTGCAAGGTCCCTACTGCTTGATTCCAGCTCTTACCCAAAGGGTGATTCTCCTTTGTGAGGACTCTAATTCTCAACACAATAGGAATGTCCATAACCTGGAGCCAAGTTATAGTCAACAGTTCAATTAAAAAAAGAAAAGAAACAAAAAAATCCTTTAAAGTCTTTTGTGATAGGAGCAAAATCAATGTAGACTCTGAAATTGAAATTGAGAGGTTAAATATACACATATACCTATTTGGACAAAAACTGTTTACCTGAAAGGCCACCTGCCTGTGCTTCATTTATTTCTACACCTGTCTACATTCATATACATGTGAAAACATTTAGTTCAAAAAATAGAAAAGATAAGCTTTCACTTACAAAACAAAAAGCCCAAACTGATATTAAAAAACTGATAAAAACACAAGGAATTGTATAATTCTACTGAAAACTCACCCAGCAAATTAATGCCATCATTTACAATGAGCTGTCCGTGACGCAGGTAGTTCAGAATGGGTTCAAAGTACTCAGGACTTCGGTCGATTAAGAAAGCTCCTCTATGATCTTGCTTATTTCCCCAGACACCTGTGTTACCATTACAATGAAGAAAGCCCCACATAAATAAAAAATAAAGTTAGAAATTTATGAGAAAAAAGTGTGTAGCAGACCAGTAAAGTCTTTTTTTTTTTTTTTTTTGAGACAGAGTATCACTTTGTTGCCCTCAGTAGAGTGCTGCGGCGTCATAGCTCACAGCAACCTCAAACTCTTGGGCTTAAGCAATTCTCTTGCCTCAGCCTCCCAACTAGCTAGGACTACAGGCGTCCGCTACAATGCCCAGCTGTTTTTTGTTGCAGTTTTCATCGCTGTTTGGCAGGACCAAGCCAGGTTCCAACCCGCCTACCTTGGTGAACATGGCCAGCGCCCTACCCACGAGCTACGGGCACCACCCAGACCAGTAAGTTTTTACCTTATAAATACTACTGACATCATTAAAACCTACAGAAGGTCAGAAGCTATAAAGTCAACAGATACAAACTGATCACATAAAATGCAGAAAACACTCACCTTTGTCCTTAAACATGTGGGCCAGCATACTGTCAGGTTCTTTATTCACTAAAGTGCTCCTAAGAATTCAGGGAAAAAAATTGATTTCTCCATTTGTCTTTATAAACAAACATATTTAAGTCAAGAGTATACTCGATCCCAGCTGCTCTCTCAAAAAGACGCATGCTATAACCTGGTAGGAGTGGTACTGGGAGACAAAAACGTGCGGTGAGTTGCCATTTATCACATCCCTGCTAAGCTGGACTTCCTTTGACTTAAACATTGCTTTAGTTGCCTTTACTTTAAATGTTAATCTATCCTGCTAGCAAACTATTACATAACAATATCCTTCATCTTCTACACTTATATTTTACGACCCCTTTAATATAAGCAGTTATAGTCTCTATGTATTTCAGTAGTGTTAATTTTTTCAGTAGTGTTAATTCTTACTTGTATTGCATGTATATTACTCATTATCTAAAAAGCACGTTCTAATGCACAATTCATGCTTTTTATGCTTTCTCTGGAATGACTTATAACCAAGTTTTACTTTTTTCTTCAAAAACAGTTTTTAAAATGGTTTCATAGCATAGTATATTTAAGCAGCACTTGAATATCTTTTAAGGGACTCAGTAAATGGAAGGAAAGAAAACAATGGTCTAGCGTTCCTTTGCATTCTCTCTAAGGCACATCACACAGGCACACACCTACCGTGTCGTTGTAAAGTACCGCCCTCCGACGTTTAATGTCAGCCAGTCTGTGTGCAATCCTGATAATCCTTCAGGTGGTTTAGAATCTGTCTGAGGATCTAAAGATGACATACAGAAAATAATAAAATATTAAGATCAGGGATTCTGAGGAAATGGCAATGGCATAATTCTTTAAATACACACGTAAAAGCACACCAGAGATACTAGAACAGCAAATGCCAAATCCACTGACTGCGGCAAAACCAAAACTAGGTGACAAGGCAGTCTCACCAAACCAACAGCTGTAAGAGCAGCATGCTTTTAGCGTCTGTGAATGAACGTGATGAATGCCAAAGCAACCACAAATACAGGCTGCCGAAAGTCTATCTGAGAATAGCTCACTACATGTGAGAGGGGTGTCTCCACACCCAAAATGGGTGATGCAAGGTGTTTGCCGTAAGATCTGAAGGGGCTACAAATAAACTCTCAAAACCCACCTGCCAAAACTCTCCTCTAAAAACAAAGCCCCGTACTGATAAGATGCTAGAGAAAGAATCCAATTTGAACAGAAGAGAGACAACAGAGACAAAAAGTAGGAGTCCAGATAAAAGTTAAGAAGCTCTAACAGATCAGAACCTATCAATATAGAAAGTGAGTCCATATTCTTTAACACTTCACAGTATAAGCTGGAAGTATCTGAACACATATTTTATCTACTCAACTCCCTCCATAATCTATTACATTATAACTTTTATCTCTTGCTAACTCTATGTTTTCAACTTGGTCCACCAAAAGGCCTAGTCACAATGATGAACACAACAGCATACAGCCACCCTACCACCTGTATTTATCTTGAAATGACATTTTCCACTAAAAGAAATCAAAGTTTCTTGGGAAAAATATAGATCCAGGCCTGGGACAGGGAGGTTAAGATGAATATGTTGTTATTCCTGATAATAATAAAGCTGTAAAAGACTAATGAGGTGCTATTAAAAGGATCTGAAGAGGGTTCTACTGGCCAAAAGTAAGACAATATGGGCATCAATAAATGCAGGAGATGAAAACATACCAAATTTTTTTTCTTTAGAGACAAGAGTCTTGCTCTGTCTCCTAGGCTAGAGTGCCATGGCTTCAGCATAGCTCACAGCAACCTCAAACTTCTGAGCTCAAGCGATCTGCCTAAGCCTCCCAAGTAGCTGGAGTACTGATACATACTACAGGTACATATCACCATGCTTGGCTCATTTTCCTATTTTTAGCAGCGACAGGGATCTTGCTGTTGCTCAGGCTGGTCTCAAACTCCTGAGGTCAAGGGATCCTCCTGCCTTGGCTTCCCAGAGTGCTAGGATTCCAGGCTGTGAGCCACTGCGCCTACCCCAAATATTTTTAAATACAAAAGTTCATAATGATAGAACAAAAGCAAGACAGAACCTTAATTGATTACTTTTCATTCTGTTTGTTTGTATGCAGTGAACCAATTAAGTGACCAGGGCCTGCCAACAACTGTTAGGCCAATGGATAAAAGATGAGGGAAGGTTTTTGTTCACAGTTTAATGGTAGAGACAGGGGAGAGAATGCACTGCTAAGGTGCCAACTGGCTGAGCAACAATCCTGAAAACTACTTCCATTCATCAAGTACAATTAATGTGATGCTTTAAATAATAAGCAAACAAATGTGAGCTGGGTGTGACTCAGGGTGTGACTGTATAGAACCCAATAAATCAAATGCTTTTAAAACAATATTTACCTTACTTAAGCTTTAGGCTTTTTGGCTCAGCACCTGTGGCTCAAGTGGCTAGGGCGCCAGCCACATACACCTAAGGTGGTGGGTTCGAATCCAGCCCAGGCCCGCCAAACAACAATGATGGGTGCAACCAAAAAAAAAAAAAAAGAAGCTTTAGGCTTTTCTTCTTTTTTGAGATACATACTGTATAAGCTTTCTTCCAAATCAAAGAGGGGTGTGTGTGTGTGTGTGTGTGTGTGTGTGAGCTGTGTGTATAGCCGATGCCAAATCATTTTTTGACAGATTTGATCACTGTGAAGGACTGTTAAACACTACTTCTGCAAGCAATATTTGCTTACAAATATGTATTATAATACTTAAGAAAAATTTTGACAGTTACTATCAGAAAAAATTTCAAAACAAAACAGTTGTAGTTTTTAAGATCAAAACTACCCTATCATGTTATACTTAATTAGTATGTACACTTACAGAGCATTATAAAGGTATATAAAAGATAAAGTATCCATACCAAAGCATGATCATGTAATTCAAATAAAAAATTTAATACACACACCTGATGCAGACTCAAAAAAAATTTTTAATTTATTTTTACTTATTTATTTATTTATTTTAGAGACAGAGTCTCATTTTGTCACTCTCGGTAGAGTACTGTAGCATTACAGCTCACATCAACCTCCAGCTCATGGGCATAGGCGAGTCTCTTGCCTCAGCCTCCTGAGTAACTGGGACTACAGGTACCCACCACAACGCCCGGCTATTTTTTGGTTGCAGTTTGGCTGGGGCTGGGTTCAAACCCGCCACCCTTGGTATATGGGGCCAGTGCCCTAGTCACTAAGCCAAGCACTGCCCCAGACTCAAAAATTTTTGAGTGTGAAGATCTGAATACAACCAAAAGACCTTTTTTAATTTTAAGCTTATTAACCTCATTTAAAATATTTGCTATTCATCTTTTTTATTTTGGCAGACAAAATGGGTTTTTTTTTTTTTTTTTTGAGACAGAGCCTCAAGCTGTCCCCCTGGGTAGAGTGCCGTGGCATTACAGCTCATAGCAACCTCCAACTCCTGGGCTCAAGCGAGTCTCCTGCCTCCGCCTCCCAAGTAGCTGGGACCACAGGCGCCCGCCACAACGCCCGGCTATTTTTTGGTTGCAGCCGTCATTGTTGTTTGGCAGGTCCGGGCTGGGGATTCGAACCCGCCACCTTAGGTGTATGTGGCTGGCGCCTTAGCCGGTTGAGCTATAGGCGCCGAGCCTGACAAAATGGGTTGTTAAGGAAGTAACTTACCTATAAATGGCTCTCCTTCACACACAAACAAAACATCATCATCCCTGGGAAAATAAAAATTTAAAAAGCCACCATCAAAACCGAGAAGTCACATTAATCATCTATGGATGATCGGAACGATTCCTTAGAATCAGGTAAGATAAGTTTTGCTATAGATCTTCATTTTTTATTTGAAAACCATCTACAATTATGGTTTGTCTATCAATCCACACAGCAAAGAAGTGACGTTTCCAGTGCTGTAGAACCCTTCCAACTTAACTACCTCTGGATTTAAATTCAAAGGTAAGATGTACTCATCATGAAAGGACTTTTTAAATAAGAAAAAACTGCACTATGCAAATTATATGAATTCAGCTTATCACTGGAAGCTCAAAGGGTATGATTAATAGCAATAGCCAACTCTTCTTTTTTAATTTTTTACCCCTAAATAAATTATTGAGATTCTCTCTTATATCATTAGCTGCGGCATCCTTTGGGAGTAAAATAAAGCTTCATATTAAATCTAGGGAAAATGTAACTAGAAGTAACTCTGCTATAAAGCTGTACCCACAACACACCCACCATGCACCCCAAAGTGCAGTATTACCCATAACCCCCAGTTCTGGATCATCAGCATATATCCTCTTCCTCCTCTGCCCCAACCCATCACATCATTAATATAAATAAATGATCGGAACTGTACTGTGAACCAAAGCCTCATACGCAGGTGTTTTATAGCTCATAATGCTTCCCTTATCACCAGAGGACGTGAGAGGAACACACTGGGCTTTTCTAAGCAGAGCCTGTTGCTAGTGAAGGAGAGAGCAGGGCTGATGTGTATCATCCAACAGTGACTCAGTCATCCTCAGCATCTGAACAAAGCTGGGAGATACTAACAAACTAAGAAATTACCTGAACTTACTCGGATTTAAAATGTACTTGTTCACCATGCCAGTTAGCTTTTTTTAGATTAGTATAAAAGTTTATTTTCTTTTCATACAAAAAATCACCTACTAAGCTGTAGGACCTGGGCAAGTCATTTCACTTGGCAGAAGTTTAGCTTCCCTCACCTATAAAATGGAGGGACCAGAACAGATTAATTTCAAAGGCAGTATTTTACATTGCAACGTCATTCTGATCTGGATTTAAACAGCGACTAAAACGTTGTATATCACTATAATTTAGAACATCATTATCATCACATCATCAATTTAAAAAAAATGCTTTGTCAACTAAATAACTTGGGCTAAACAATTATAACTGGAATAGTCGGTACTTAATTTGTGTTCCCTTCACCATCTTATTAAGTCTCTTCCTTCTCCAAAATTCCACCCTGTGAAGATGGAATGATGGAACTCCACACTTGTGTCAATCTCCCTAGGATATCTAAAAATAAAGCCCCAACTAATCCCACTGTTGGTGTGGAGCGCTGGTGGCATCTCTCCTATGATAGAGCTCTATCCTACTGAGCTTTCACAAAAGCTGGTGTTTTATAATGTCTCTAAAATTCAGAGCATTTTTAAGAAATGAATTTAGTAATAAGCAGTTGCATATAAAAAAAAGAGAGCTCAATTAGATTTTTAAAGTTAGGTTAACATAAAAAATTGCATGTCTTATTAGGTCTCTCTAGTACCACAAATTCCTCATAGCCACGTATGAACTATGCAGAAGGACTATCCATATACTAGAATTACTAAGTGCTTTTTATCTGATCAAGATGACCAAAGTCCAAATGACTTTCATTCCAAAGGGCAAATTCTAGCAAACCACTTGCCAAAATCCTGTATACCTAACAATGGTTAAACTATTGCCTAAGGGGACCAGCACAGCACCAAGAAGGAGGAACGCAGGGTTGAGAGCTTATCAGAAGGTGAAGGTTACCTGATCAAAGCAATATCATCAATCAGTCCTCCTTTCCCGTTATACACACTGGTGGCTTTTATGCCGAGTTTGCTGCTGGCCACAGAAAGCAAATCAGATAAAGTTCCATATACAGCAACCACCTGTAAACACACCAGATTAATTTGAACTTAACGAATTTCATCACCCACAAATTATAAACCATCACACTGCAAAAAATCAGACTATCACATAAAAGGAAATTTCCAGAGGTTCCTAACAGTGTCCCTTTTTCTTCTATGAGTCATGTATTTACTTAGTGGCTAATAATGCAGAAGGAAAATTTAGAGAAAAAGAAATCCCTCAACCAAAACCGGTCTGCGATCTTAAGGTATGTTAAGCAGCATTCCAGTTCTGAAGGCAGAGCTGCACTTGAATCTAGATTCTGACATTGTCTAGCTGTTGACTTGAGATAAATAACTTAACCTCTTTATGCTTCTGTTGCTTTAAGTAGACATGAAGAAAACAGCACCTACCTCAAAGGTTATCATGAGGATGAAATGAGTTAATGTAATGGTAAGAGCTTTGTTAAGTGGCTGAGACCTATGAAGAACTCATTATGTTATTCTTATATTTACTCCACGGTTCATCTTTCAAATAGGAACGACAGTGCTGTTTATTATAGCTTTACCAAACACTACACAAAAGATAACTTTTCACCTCATTTAATTCTTCAGTAACTGCTTCAACTCATTATTTTATAAAAGCCAGATTTTAGGATCTAACAAAGAGCTGGGGGATAGTGAATTACTCTGTCCTGCCCTGAACCAGTCGTAGTCTGATGTGTGGGCAAGGTAAACGCAACCGCTTGGGCAGGGGGCTGAGTATCTACGTGACAGTGAATTTTGTGTTCTGGTCCTAAGTGCAACTATGACTCCCAGGGACTGAGTTGTACAGTTGCACCATTATCAGTTAGGACCTCTGAGAGTCACGAGTCAAAAGTAGGCGTGGAGCTAACCATGAAGCAGGGCAGTAAATGGACTTTGGCAGAATATTGTACAAAGCTGCCATGGGAAATAAGCACTGGAGCCGATTTCTTCTTACATCGGAAGGGTGAAGGCCAGAAGAATGCTGACTACTGGGGCAGTTGACAGAGAGGCTGAAGGCAAGAACTAGGTGGATCATAAACAATAATGTATAACCCAGGGTCCCTAAATAGACGATTTGGTACAAAACGATGCCATCTACATACAAAGAAACATCATTAGCTTTAAGAAGCAATGGGAAATCTGAAGACCTTAGTGAAGTCAGCCAGACACAGAAAAGAACAAACACTCTATGATTCCACTTACAGTAAGGCACCCAGAACAGGCAAATTCTTAGAGACAGAAAGTAGAATAAAATGGCAAATTTTGGTATATTTTACCACGATTAAAAAAAGAATGCAAAGCACTTGGCGCGGTGTCTTGCACACAGCAGGCATGCCATAAATAATTGAAGCCGGAGTAAAACAGGTCTCCCTTATTTCCTTCCATCTTTCACCTCTGCAACAGAGCCTGCAATTCGGTTATTGCGTGTACACATTCCACGGAGAAAGGGAAGAGAAACAGAGCACTGGGGCATTATGCACAGCAAATCTGGGGTGCTGGGCAAAGGTCACGAAGAGAGTGAAGGGAGAGAAACAGCAAAAACGCAAAGGAGCAAGAGACCAACGGAGGCAGACGCAAAAGAACGTGTACAGTCGGGAAAGGGCCACGGAGGAGGGTCCGAGCCCCTCCTCTCCAACGCCAGCGTCCCATGACTGCCATTATATTAAGAATGTTCTACGTCTTTTCAGCTCCGGCTTGGCTGCTTGTACCTGTCCACGTGGGTTTCTCCTGCCAGATGTTATCCCACCCTGGCCCCTAACGTCGGCTTTCTTCCTCCTCATTTCTTTCACGTCTATCGTCCACACCGTAAAACAGACATGAGTCTAACGTATCCGTCTATGTTATGCTTCTCTATTTAGTTTATAATATTAGAGCTGAAGACTTTAAATGAGTTACTTTTCAAAGTGTACCAAATGAAATAGTTGACTTGGGTTTTTCCTGTGGGCTAGTTGTCTTCTCATGAAAACAAAGGCCACCCACTATGTTCTAAAGCTGTGCTGTCCAAAGTGGAAGCACTGGCTACATGAGGCTACTTAATTAAAATTAACTGAAAGTTAAAACGCAGCCCATTAGGCTCAGCACCTGTAGGGCACCAGCTATATACATGGGAGCTGGAGGTTCAAATCCAGCCTGGGCCTGCCGAACAACAATGACAACTACAACCAACAAAACAGAGGGGCATTGTGGCAGGTGCCTGTAGTCCCAGCTACTTGGGAGGCTGAGGCAAGGGAATCATTTAAGCCCAAGAGTTGGAGGTTGATGTGAGCTGTGACGCCACGGCACTCTACAAAGGGCAATAGAGTGAAACTCTGTCTCAAAAAAAAAGAATAAATGCAGCCCATTAGTTATATTAATCATATCTCAAGTGCCCAACTGCCAGAGTGGCTGGTGGCTGCCATATTGAACAGTGGAGCTATGGAGCAGTTCCACCATCACAGAAGTTCTATTGGACAGAGCTGTCCTAGAGAGCAGAATAAAACCAAGACCAAAAAGAAAATCTTTTTAAATTCTGTTAGGCTTTCCCATGACACAGCAACCCAAAGTAACAAAATGAGGGGGTCCAACTCAAGACCTGTTGGTTGTTTACACAGAGGGTTGGCTTGTTGCCATTTCCCCTTGCTTCCCCACTGAAGTCGAACTGACCATGGAACAGTCAACACATACCGTTTGGCAAGGACTATTCTCTGGGCAATCAAAGCACAATAGGTGCTTCCTTGTGGGCCACAGAACTCCTGAGGAGCATAGTCTAGTATAAATTCAGTTCAACATTTATCTTACTGTCACGTAAATCAGTCCTAACACACTATCAAAGACATTTCATCAAGTATTTCCCGATCTGACTTTCTATATGGACCCTAAAAGTGCAGTAACAAAATGTAGCGTCACTAGACATATATGAGGCAAAATATTGATTTAAGAAAAGGTAGAAATACAAAACTCAGGAAAACGGCGGCCTTGATGGGAGAAGCAGAGGGACGAAAGTGGATGAGCACGTTACATTATTGGTCATATGCTGTTTCTTGGGTTTTGTGGCAGATTTAAGGGTATTATACGATTTTCCTTTTCCTGTTTATTAATAGTCCTTATTTTATTTTTTGTATATATCACATTAAGAAAAATTTAGGTTTAAATAGTGAGACTTCACTGGATTCTTATTAATGTTTAGATTTCAAGAGATAGAGGGTCACATGGATTTTCACCTATATTCAGTTCTAACGATGTCATGGGTTCAAATCTGGATACTTAATAATTCTGACCTATTATGAAAGCCAGAAAACAACTTATTTCCTGGACCAACAATGCGATCGTAGTACAGAATGAAGAACGGTTTCCTATCCCACCGTCTGCAGGGCTTGGCCTGGTGCCTCGCACTGAAAGGCACTCAGTCATTGCTGATTGAATGGATGAATGAAGACATCAGTGTATGACTCGCACAGCTCATTAGTTAATATTCTAAAGTAAGGAAAAAACCATGTTCAAGGTGCACGGAAGCTTTGCATTGACATCAGTTTGTTCAAAAGACACACAGGACGTTCAATTTCCTTAATGCCAACTTTTACAGGGATACTAAAAAGAGAACAATGGGAATTCTGAGGCACATGGAGAGGATGGGTACAGACATAACTAACTTCTCTGGAGTGCTTTAAAAAAAACCCACCTAATCTTTAAAGAGCCCAATTTTTTACAACTATGGTCTTCAAATGTTTCTGACTATACACCCCATCAGTAAAACATTTTGGGGCATGTGCTCAAACATTTCTCCATCTATTTATCAACTACATACCACTGTAGGAAAGTTATGTTTTCTTAAATCATGTGGACTATGAGTTGGCCAGTAAGAATCCTTTAAATATTTATTGTTAACTAATCCATTAATAATTAAACTTACTGAAGATTACTATTTTAGATTGCACACAAACTTTATTGCCACCCTGTATTTAGGGAAATTCTGCCAAATACAAGACTCGCTTTAAATATTAAAAATTAAAAATATATATATGTGAAGCTATTTGTCCTCATGTGCTAGAAAGTAGGATGACCTCATCCTATCACTGGCTAATATTTCAAAGAACAACGTATACTTAGGGAGAGGTTATTTGTTAATAGTTATTTGTTAACAGTACTTATTAAGTAGGACTTCAAATGGTCTTTAGAATTGGGGACTGGCTGACTTCTCAGATCCAAGGAGATCAATTCTTTTTTTAATCTCCTTCTGCCATTTCCTCCTTTACTTGTGCTTGCACAATTAATAGTCTTCAACTTGCAGTTTCTTGGAGGAAATCCTTGAAAGCCACTTGGCATTTTGGTGAAGGTAAATGTAGTTAAAACTGGGTATGAATCTTAAAGTGGCACTTGTGAGCTTCTAGGTGTGTAACAAAATACGTCAAAGCAAACGCATCAGTGACGTCACTATCAGCCAAGTCACATGACACTGCCCTCCCTTCTCAAAGCCTGGACCCCAGCTGACACTTTCAGTGACTGGAGGCACCTGTGCCTTTCTAGATCAGAAAAATCAAGTTTTCATATTAAGTTTTTAAGTATATAAAAAAAAGGTATAATATTTCTTGACACTAATTTTTTTTTTTTTTTTTAGAGACAGAGTCTCACTCTATCACCCTGGGTAGAGTGTTATGGTGTCACAGCTCACAGCAACCTCTAGCTCTTGGGCTTAGGTGATTCTCTTGCCTCAGCCTCCCAAGTAGCTGGGACTACAGGTGCCGGCCACAACGCCCGGTGAAAGGTATAATATTTCTTCCTAAACTCCAATGGATCATTTGTGGTTGGCCATTCCCCCTGGAAGTTAGAGACTGCTTATCTCTAACTCTTCAACATCTGAGACATTTACTACTCACACTTAAATTTATTTAGTATATAGAAAATTCACAGGGAGCATATGACATAGTCCCCTGAAACAACTGGTTGCCTCTACACTCTCAGGCTTCATGGCCCACAGTCTGGCAACCACAAAAGTAAGCTATGAGAGGGAAACTGATTTGAAAAAAGAAACAGAAATTACTCATACCATCAGGAAACAAAAATAGAAGCTAGGTAAAGGAGATTATTTAAGTGATAACAGATATTCCAACTGATGGATGAGAAATCAAACTCTGTTTTTTTCAGAGCAAGAACCTCGGTTATGTTTTATTTTTGTTTAACATAATAGTTCATATGAAAAAATGTTATAATTTCATTAAAATTACCATACTAAATTCATCCAACTTTTATAGAGAAATAATTTGCATTACATATTACACTCTGCATTATCCAGAGTAAAACATTTACACATAAACTCAGCCTTATTTGAATTTGAATAATCACAATGAATCGTAGCATTTATATAATACCTCACTTTAACATGTCAAGTGTGTCAATATGACTGAATTTTTTTTTTTTTTGAGGAATGGTATATTTATTTTCATCCAACTCAAAAGAAATTTAGCTTTTATTACATATACAAGCAAGAAACCCTACTAATATCAGCAGTATCTGTGAATTTACTCTACGTATCATCACATCCTAGATACTTTCTTTTTTTGGTCAGGTTAATGTGGGGTACAACTAGGTTACAATGTTTGCATTTGTTAGGTAGAGTCCCTTCTGTATTGTGTCTCACACCTGAGAGGTGTGCCACATACCCTTACACTGTGTCCACTAAGTGGGAGCACACCAATCCCCCTCTCTCCTCCCCCCTCCCTCATTCCCTCCACCCCCAACTTGAATTGAGTTTTTCTCTTATGTGGGCACACATCAGATTGTCTACTGGCTTCATATTAGTATTGAGTACTTTGGATAGTTGCTTTTCCATTCTTGTGATACTTTACTAAGAAGAATGTGCTTTGACTCCATCCAGATTAATACAAATGATGTAAAGTCTCCATCTTTTTTTATATCAAACTCTATTTGAATGGTACTTTTTTCCTGCACATTCTTAGTAAAATTCACGTCATGATCATGCCAATCTGGCTAAACAGTTATTTTATATATCTAAAAATGAAGGCTGTTAATGTATTATTCTGCTGTTTGTCAAGTAAATAGAAATTATAGTATTGTTTAATCAGCTGAAGGGAGAGGAAACACCAACATTGGCTAGGAATAGGTTCTACAGTTGAGCAGTAAGGATTATAGCATCACTTCTTTTTTAATTTAATATTCTACAGTTTGGATTTTTATGTTCTTGATAAATATAAACATTTATTTTTAATTATTTGAGATGCATTTTCCCCAATCCACTGAGATTCTCCAGCAAAATATTTTTAAAGTAAAATTTAAATCCAAAAAGCTAACGCAGGCAAAGCTTTAAGAATAATATGGAAAGAGCATCTCAATTTATCTTTGACAACAACAAAATTCAGTGCATTCAGAAGAGATTTAGAGCATAGTTTTATGATTGGATATTATGATCCAATATTTATGATTGGATCTAAAGATTCTGTCTCCCTGGAGTTACATAGCAGATATGTTGGATAAAATGGTCAATCAGAGTTTTTTTTCTGCGAACATATTAAAATTCTTTCCTTGGATATACTGAGTCTCACAGTAACAATCTAAGTTTCAGATTCTGGCTTAGAAAAAGTTAATAATGGTGAGGAATAATGTAAACTTTGTGGAACTTATGTTTGAGGCAGCATTCATGAAAACTCAAAAATCCCATTCTGTTTTTTGCATGAGTATTAAATCTCTAAGACTAGAAGAACACAAAATTACAGTCAACAGACCACAGAGTGGTTCACATTTTCGAAGCATGTTTACTCAAAAACTGCATAGTTGGAAAGCCATTTTTAATGCCAGTGTACAATTACTCTATTTAAACATTTTGTTTCCAGAACGTGCAGGAAGCGGAGCATTCTGGCAAATAATAGAGTGAGGCCAGTTTACCTTTAACTTGGACTCTAAAGGCTGTAACTTCAGAGTATCATTTAGCCACACAATCAATGTCTGCCTTCAACAGTCAAAATTTTCCAAAGTAGATGAACAACTTTCATGGGTGGGGCAAGTGGCTGGGAAGGAACAGAATTCATTTTGGCTTGCTCCGACGTTGGAAAAATATTTCGCACCACACCCTCAACAGAGGCCTAACACAGCAAAGGCTACTGTCCAATCTGTCCATGCTGGTCTGCTGTCACAGTCCTCTAAGGAACCCAAACAAGGCGACATAATAAAACCAGTACAGAAGTTTGGCGTCGGCAGGGCTTGGGGGATTGGGGCACCTAAAAGAGAGGGAGGAGAACCATCCAGGAAAGAAGTCCCAATTTTTTTAAATTTTCTATTCGACCTAGGATGGAAGAACATTTTACTTATCCACTGGTCATTTAATTCTTTCTACCTGGCCAATCTCACATGCTTTAGTTGTCACAAACACCTTCCTGGGCAGACCATTACTCAGCACCAAGGTGGACAGAGCGCCTTCCCCGGCCAGCGGTGGGGGCAGCCGGGTCTTGGGGCAAGAGGAGGAAAGAAAACACCAGCACCGAGCGCTCAGGTGACAGCGGCCCTCCCACGCCCTCAGTGCCCTCCGTCCACCACCAACACCCGCAGCCCGGATTCGGGATCCGGGGAGCGTCAGCCTGACCTGTGCTGCCCCCCTCCCCCCCGGGGCAGCGCAGAAGTTGAATGGTCGGCTCGGACGGGGAACCCTGCGGGTCGGGAGGAGGCCGCGGGGACGCCACGCTGCCCCCAGGGCGCCCCAGACCCCAGCGCACGCCCACCTCCCAGCCCCTCTGCCCAACTTCAGCCGCTGCCCTGCGAGCCGGGTCCCCGCTCGGCTACCCCCGAGCCCCGACCGCTGGCCGGCCGCGTCCCCTCCCGACCCCCTTACCTTTCCATTCTTGGGGCTGCCGTTAAGGAACAGGGTCACCCGCCTCATCGCGCTGCCCCCGCTGGGTCCTGAGTGAGCCTCCACCCTCCCACCTTGCCCTCCTCCCACCCTTTTCTCCTCCCTCCCTTCCCCTCCCTCCACCCACTCGGGATCTCCTCCCTTCGCCACCTTCCTTCTCTTATGGACACACCACACACACGCACTCTGTCCCACACCCCGGGGTTGGCCGGTCCTCCTTCCCACCCCGCCCCTAGGCTCCTCAGCCAGCCTGGGGCCCTTCCCCCACCTCTCCGAGACTGACACTGACGACTCACCAATCAACTCGCGGCGCCGGTCAGAACTCAGCCAATCAACATCCCGCGTTGGGTGGGCTCTAACTAACACTGTCGGGACGGTGGGAGGGAAGAAAGGCTGCAGGCTAGGAGACGGGAAGGGGTGTCGACCAATCAGCGCAGAACCTGAAGCGGAGCCTCGGCGCCAAGCGCTACTGAGCAGGCGCATATCAATTCTTGGGGGCGCTCATCTGCATACGAAGGCGGGGTTTGAGGAAAGGAGGTGGAGCGCTAGACGAGACTCACTCACCAGTCAACTCCTCCCCTACTTTAGCCCCGCCCACTCTACCTACCGAAGAAACGGCAGCTGTAGGGACTGACTGACTGGGTAAGAGCCAGTCGTCGTGCTGTCACGATTGGTCCAGTGGTTCTTTTCGAAGTTTTCAGCATCCAATTGAAAGGCTGGGGGCGGAGCTAATGGATAACTGAAGGGTTACTCCGCGAGACTCTCACGAAAAGTAGTCCCCGCAGTCCCACATTAGCAGCCAGTGGCTCTGGTCAGTGGGGTTGAACGCAGCTAGCAGGGGTTTTCCCCAAACCCAGGGAGCAATTTCTGTGCCTGAGACAGCGAGGAGAGGGGCCTGGGAGTGCACAGAGCCCCCTAGGACCCCAGGGGGGCGGTGGCGGCGTAGAGGTTCGAGGATAACGCCGCGCCGAGGGGCGGAGCCGGGTTTGAATCGACCGCGGCTTGGTTTGGACGGCGGGGGCTGTGGGTTGGCGGCGGCGGCGGCCGCTGGGCGAGCCCGGCGGGGAGGTTGGCCCCGGCTTCTGGCCAGGAGGGTGGCAGGGTCTTGGTCCAGGGAACCCTGCCGGAACGGAGAGCCGGGGGCTGGAAGGCTGGATGCGGAGCTTCCAGCAAACGCAGGCGTCGGGAGGGCCGCGGAGTGCGGGCCGTGAGAGGTGGGCGAGTGTCCTGTGTCGGGGTTCAGACTGGGTGGGACCGGGGTGCCGTCTCTCCGGGGTGCTTCCTGGGGGTTTGTCCTACTTCGCCTGCACCACGGAGCAGTGAGTGTCCTCTTGGGCTCCGTGCACACCTGCCGAGTTACAACTTCCGGAAATGCTCTCAGCTTCATCTTCAACCGGGTATCCCGGTCGTTCAGATGTTCCCTAAGATTGAAAAGCCCTGGCTTTGTTTTAGCTTGAACAGAAGTCCCCTCCATTTCCTTCTCTTTCAATTGGGCTTCCAAAATTTTCTCTTAACATGTGCTTTCATGCCAGTATAGATTGTATTAGAATTCAGTCTTGGGTTCGGTTCTTGATCGAATCACATTAATGTTGCTGATTGGTTTATCTTTTTTGTTTTTTTAGATGGATGCCAATTCGAAAGACAAGCCCTCTGAAACCAAGGAGTCTGCTGTTAATGATGCTGGTACGTGGTGATTTGTCCCCCTCCCCCCCCCCCAATGCCTTAAGGTTTAGGCATTCGTCTTGGTAATGAAGTTTATTTAGCCCGTATAACATGATTCTCTTTCAGAAAATGCCTCCTTCATTTTGGAAACTGGGAATATAGTGACTCCTCGTGAGTGTGTGGCAGAAGTTCCTCCTAATCTTTGCACACCGGATACTTTCAAATCGCCTTTGAACTTTTCCACGGTGACTGTAGAGCAATTGGGAATTACACCTGAAAGTTTTGTCAAGAGCACTTCGGGTAAGAGACGTTGTCATTCTATTGCAGTGATTTTGAAGTTTAAAAGTAACTAGCGAAACTCAGCTTTGTTTGAGGATATGTATTACTTTAGGTATCTAAGTTGATCGACTTTGCAAACTTGCTCTTTCAGGGAGGCTTCTGTGCACATGCGCAGCGCATCTAGTATAGCAGGAAATAACGGGGTCTCAGGTCACCAAGTGTGAAAATGTCCCTAAGTCAGAGTCATGCTTTATGCCCATACTGGACAAGAATGGTGTGTGAATCACTTTTTGATCTGACACATGGGATATGAGTGGATGTATAGTATGAACAGTAATGCGTTTTATTTTCACATATGGTAAAAATAAGGAAGTTTAAGAGCAGTTAAGAAAATATAAGATGGAAAGATTGGCGTGTCCCTTCTTCAAAAATCACAAACAGAGAAATGGACTCTGGCTAATCTCCTCTAAGCAGTAAAAATGGAATTCATCTGTGAAGTCTGACATCAGTGGAGAAGAAAGAACTACTGTATGGGAATGGAATTGGCTTAGAGCTGTGGTCCCCACCTCTGAGCTGTGGACTCATACCAGTCTGTGGCCTGTAGGAACCTGGCGACATAGCGTCACCACCTTAACTCTACCTCTTGTCCTATCTGTGGTCCATGGAAAAATTGTCTTCCATGAATGAAACCAGTCCCTGGTGCCAAAAAAAGGTTGGGGATCTCTGTCTTAGAGAGCAGCATATAGAAATGGAAACTCAGGGAGGACTTCAGAGTCATAGGAAACTAGACTAGGTTAAGACATGAATGAGATGAGGACACAGTGGCACACTGTTCTGTCTTTCCTGCTCAAGAACAGTAGCCCCTTAGACCTTTAAAAAGCTGGATTCATTCTGTGTGCTGAGGCTTATGGCCCAAATTCGGGGTAATGCTGAAGGTAGGTAGATATCTAAGAGAAACAGAATTATTTTCAAGAATTAAGAATATGAGAGTGCCTAGGTGGAGATCTTTTAGTCACTGGGGCTCCAAGACTGACTAATTTGGAAAAAGAGAAATGATTAGTCAAAAGCAAGCCATTACCCACCTCTGTGTGCAGAAAACAGGACCAAGAACACTAGTAACTAAAACGTATTCGTGTGTTTATTCAATAACTAATGAATTCCTTTTAAATACCAGGCATTGTTGGCTAAATCAGTGGGTAAAACAAGGATCCACGTCCAACTGATGATGTATGAACAGCTTTGCCAGTAATTCTCTACTTAGATTTCTAAAGTATGGGTTGATCGTGTTTTCTCTCCGAGGCTGGTGCGTCATGAGTATGAGGCACGATTAGTGGTGACTGCCTTGGTTTGTTCCAGTTTATAAGAGTGTTTCATTACAGGAAGGTCACCGTCCTCGCTTAAAAAAAACAGACGAAGGTCCGCAGTTGGTGCTCGGGGCTCTCCAGAGACAAACCATCTGATCCGTTTCATTGCTCAGCGGCAGAGTTTGAAGAATGCCAGGCGATATCCTTTGGCTCAGAATTCTCCTGCCCAGGTACGATTTTCTTCTGTGTTCTGCCATGAAGCTTCTGTACAGTGTTTCTGCCTTTTAGTGGAGCTCATGTGTTTTGAATCTGGAGAGAGTTTTTCTCCATGTCTTAATGGAGAATGTGCGGTTAGCATAAATGAGGATGTTGAGTGTGGCTATTGGAAAAGTTATGAGATCCTGGATAGAAATGGCTTTCTAGAGGAGCTTTCCATTTTGTATTGTAGATTTTTTTCTCATTAATTAATGTTCATTTTTCTATAGGGAAGTAGGCATGATAACCTTTTTCTTTTAATGGCTTAATCTCTGTGTTTCTAATTTTTTCATGACTACTATGTCTTGGTGTACAGGGGCAAGGTTTTCCCAGGACAGAATGGATTTGGGACAGCCTTATGGAAAGAAGCACATTACTCATCTGCTGATGGGAATATATTTATTTATTTTTTTGATATTTACTAAAATAACATATGCCCCTAAAAAGTCAAATACAGTCATGTGACACATGATGACATTGCAATCAACAGTGGATACACAATGGTGTTGTCATAAGATGATTATGGAGCTGAAAAATTCCTGTCCCCTAGTGATGTAGCTGATACAGCGTCCTAAAGCAACATGTTACGTGTTTGTGGTGCTGCTAGTCTTATAAAAGTATGGCACATGCAATTATGTGTGGTACATAATACTTGTGATAATTGAGTATATCATATGTATGATTGGTGAGTGAAACGAATCAGATGGTTTGTATTACTATGCTATTTATTGTTATTTTAAAGTATACTTCTATTTATTAAAAAGTTTACCATGAAGCAATATGCCGTGTGATGCTGGCAGCCACCTACACGTGGTCTTGTGTTTATTGTGTCTCACGAGCACGTCGATTTCTCTTGTGCTTGACTTAATCTCGTGTTGTTTTGTTCATCATGCCCCTAACTGTGCCAAATCTGCCAATGTTGCCAGTAAGAGGCCGTTTCAAGTGATTGATCTGGAAATGAAAATTGTTAAACGTGATTAAGGATTATAGAGGTGGAAATCAGTGATGTTCAGACATGTTCCATTCCACCCTAACTGTGATCTTGAGAACAAAGTGACAGAAGCTATTAAAGGGTCTGCTTCATTGAGGGAAACTATAGGAAAAGAAAAACAGTCCCCAAGGAATTCACCGCGAAGGTTCTGCAGACCTCAGTAAGCTCCTTAGAAAAGCTTAGAAACGTGGATTAGAGGTGGAGGACGTTCTTGTGGGACTGGGCTGTCAGCCTGGGGGATGTAAAACTATCTGCAGGTAGATAGACAGTGTCAGAATTACGTGTGGGGACACCCAGCTGGTGCCCACTGCAGGATCACTCGGTGGTGTGTGTGTGTGGGAAAAACCCTCCCATTTGATCACAGGTTTCCGTGTTGGTTGTTGAATGAGACATTGTACGAGAAACTGAATTGGATGCTGCTCTTCGTACTCCCCACCTCAGCAGAACCCCTCACACGACCTGTCCCCGCTCTCTGCTGGTGCCAGTCACTCCAGCGGGGCTTTTGTTTCTGCCACTCTGTTGAGAAGACTCTGGTCACCATTGATAACACAGGGACTGTACCTTGCAAAGTCCAAAGATTAAATCTAAGTTTTGATCTTACTCATCCTTTCTGCAGCTTTTGATATGTTTGACCTCCTTGGAATCCTTTCTTCACTGGGTTTGTGGGATTCCACACTGCCCTGGTTTTCTTCTGTGTTTCATTTGCTCCAGTTTTCCCCTCAGAAAGTACTGACGTGCCCAGGAGTTCTCTGCCCACTTCTCTTCGCTGTGAACATTATGTAGAGTGTGTGTGTTCACCCCAAAGCTCCTCAGCACTCTAGACCTACATACCAGTTGCCAAGTCAGTGTCTCCCCTGGGATGTTTGAATAAACACTTCAAACTTAGCATGACCAAAACCCAACTGTGAGTTTCATTCCTCACCAAACCCTCCATTCCACATCCCCCTCTCAGTCAGGCCATCAGCACCCCGTGGCTCAGGGCATGAGCCCACCAGTCTCCCTTTGTCCCCTCCTTCCTCGTGTCTCCTGTCCAGCCTGTCTACCACTTGGCTGTATTCTGAATGCCTGTCTCTAATTCTCCTAACGTGATTCTTGCCAGGATCAGCAACTGCTTCTTCCTAACTGGTCTTAGTTTTGTCTTTCCCTAATTCAGCCACCCTCCCACAGAGAAGTCAAAAAGATGTATTTACTTAAAGCAGAAATTAGATGATTCACCCTGCTGCTCAGAGCTATCCCGTGGCCTCCAGTGATGCTTGAATTACACCCAGACTCCTTCCTGGAGCTCCATGCCCTCCTCCCGCTCATCTCCCCATGTCCTTCCACTTGCTGGGCATGCTGGCCTTCCTTCTGCCCAGTCGAATTTCTACCCAGTGCTTGGTTCTCGTCCTTCCTTGTTCTTGCAGAATGCTTTCCCTTAAACCACTTTCTTATTATGAGCTTTGGTTTCAACTCAGATTTTACTTCACTGGGTTTTGTTTTGGCTCTAGCCAATACGATAGTGTTTTTAGGGAATTGGTTACATTACTGTTTTATCTTACTCCTTTTTTTTTTGAGACAGAGTCTCAGTTGGTCACCCGGGGTAGAGTGATGTGGCGTCATAGATCACAGCAACCTCCAACTCTTGGGGTCAAGCAGTTGTCTTCCCTCAGCCTCCCAAGTAGCTGGGACTACAGGCGCCTGCCACAACACCTGTCTGTATTTTTTGGAGACAAGATCTCGCTGTTGCGCAGGCTGGTCTCGAACTTCTGAGCTCAGGCAGTCCACCCGCTTGGCCTCCCGGAGTGCTGGGATTATAGGCGTGAGCCACCACACCCAGCACTATTTTATCTTTTCAGTAGCACCTCTTATACATGGAAGTACGTTGATAAGTTTTCAGATTTTTGTTCTAGAATATGTTTTTTCCCCCTGGATCGTGAGCCTCAGGACAGTTTCTGGGCCCATAGAAGGAATATTGACTGACCAACATCATTCATAAGGCAAAAAGCATCAAAACAATACATTTTGAATGTTTCATTTATTTGGTATATCAACAGTAGTCTGTTCCTCCAGCAGGAAATAGAGAAGAAAATGTTTAGTTGGAGAAACTTACAATTTGCTATAAGGAGCATTTCAGAGTACTCCAAGTTCCTGTGTATAGGCTATTAACCCTGCTCCTACCGTGTTCAAATAAGAGTACCAAAAAGCACATTCAGAGTAAATTGTATAACCTGGAGATAATTTCTTCTCTGTTGCTCCAGTCGATAAAATGACCATAAGCCTTTTGTGATTATTACATGCTGTTTATGTCATAAAGGTTTGCATCATCAGGCATATTTAAATTTACCATGTTCTGGTATTATGTAATAGGGAGTTTGCTTTCTGGGTGTGTTTCACTGGGAATAGAATCAGTGTGTGAACAGAGTACCATCAAATATGACTTCAGGATTTTAACTGCTGCTCCTCCACACAATCTCTTAAAGAGGTAATCTTTTACTTGGGCCTGTTGATGGAATTTTTGAAATTACCGCACATTCCCTATCAGTGGAAGTGGGTTATTAGTCTAAATGATTAAGGGGAAAAAAATCAGGATAGTGAACTTAATCAGTAACGTATTTTATATGTAAGCAGAACTCACGCCCTGCTAGAATAAATTTCATTTTAATCCATCCTTGCCTGAACCCTGTGAGCTCCTGTGTTTCCGGCATCTGACTCTGTGTTCTAAGTGAGTGGCTGGCTTCAGCCCTAGGGAAGTAGCATCCCCAGTCCCGTAAAATCAGGAGCCTTTAGCTGGGGAGAGAAGATGTGAGTGTGGGCATCTGAGAGCGTGTGCCACTTCGGGGGCTGCTCTGGCCTCTTGGGCTGGCTGGCACTGGTGGCCCAATGGTGAGTGGAGACCAGTGTGGACTGAAGGAGGTACGCCAGGACGTTGTGTGACACGCGTGCTGTGTAGATGATACTCGCAGGACTTTAGCACACCTTTGGTGGCGTTTCCAAATAGGCAGGTTCCTCCTGTCCCTTCTTCCTTGCCTTATCGCAGGATTTAGCTTTTTTTTGTTGTTGTTGCTGCTTTTTTGTTTTTTCTGGCCAGGGCTGGGTTTGAACCTGCCACCTCGGGCATATGGGACCAGCGCCCTACCCTTTTGAGCCACAGGCGCCGCCCCAGTTGTTGCTTGTGTGTGTGTGTGCCTTCCATGTGTTCTCCATCGGGCCTTTCAGTGTTTTTGTGTTAAACATATTTCCTTTTCCTTTTAAATTTGATTCACTGAGGTGGAAGCTAAGGAATGAATGAGAGTCCCTAAACCCCTCAGAATCCTTCCAAGAGTAGGTCACTCCCCACGTGATAGGGGATACACTTTGGGTGCCTTCTTAAAGCATTTTCTGTAGCGTGACCCACCGACTCCTCAGCGTGTAGCTGTACGTCTGTCCGGGTTGCTCACTATTCCTCCATGCTCAGGTTTGCTAAAAGCTGTGGGAGGCACAGAGGGGACAGTCAAAGGTGACTGGGGCTCACCAGCTATTCAGAGTGGAAATGTGTGCGTCCAGGTGGAAGAGGCCCCGCACACGAACTCATCCCCCGTGATCTTCAGAAACCTTGGAGAACTATGTTTAGCCTTGAGTTCAGTGGCTGTAGGCCTAGAACCTGGGAACTGGGTTTGCTTTGATTTCTGATCCCCTCTGTGTCTGTGCGCTTTTACAGGGCAGCCCTGTGCTGTATCGAAATGTCAACTCTTTAAGGGAGCGAATGTCCGCTTTCCAGTCAGCTTTTTACTCCATTAAGGAAGACGAGAAAATGGCTGACTGTCTGGAACCCTCTGAGGCAAAAAGAGAGTGTGAGACAGCAGACTTGAGTGAGTACAAAGAAGTCAGATCTGTCAAGTGTAGAACATAAGTGTCTTAACGCAATCATCAAGTAAATGAGGCGAAAGCCATGTTGATTGGCTTGATGTAAGCACATCAGATTGTATAAAAAAAATCAACACATTGTACCCCACAAATGCATAAATGTATTCACGGTCTATGTGTATTTGACTTAATAAAAAATAAATAAATTTAAAAAAAGAAGTCACGCAGTTTTGATTTACAGAGATAAGCTTCTAGGATGGAACACAACTTACCTTGTTCCACAATGGGAAAGCCATCTTTACAGAGCCCAGAAGTACTTTTAAGTGGAGCCTAACATTAAAAATTGGGGACATTTAAAACAAAAATAGGGATTTCTGTTTGCTGTTAAAACCTTTAATGTCAGGCATTCCTGATCTTACATTTCCACCTATTCACAATTTTAAGTTTTAAAATATCAGCGCTAATTCGCTTATTTCACCTATAGAATAGAGCTCCTGGTAGATTTGAGTTTATAAATTTTGATTTTTTAGGTTTGGTAAGCATTTATACCAAACATCCAACCCTGTAGTTAAAAACAAATGTATCCAGTCCGATCTAGACTAGATCTGAGAGCCCAGATGTATTTTGACTCTTAGATTGTAGTTCCTTTGGCTATTTTTTCAGTCATTTAAAAAATTTTTTTAATCCTAAAGGATTTCAGACACCAGAATTGGACAAAATCTTGGTTTTACTGTAATCATTATAACCATTTCTCTGGTGCTTTACATGCTAAAATTTCACATGGTTTTGTTTTGATTTCTTGAACCATCTTCAAGTGCATTTCAGTGCCTCCGTGTCAGCAGTGCACTGCTCCCCAGACGAGCCCCGTTGGTCTACCTCTGTGGGGCGTGACCCATTCAGATGTACAGTTTGTATTTGTAGTTTATAACTTTTCTTCTTGCTTTTTCCCTGAGTTTTAAATTTTTTTATATCATTGGTATAACGGTGCAGACCATAGCATTTCTTTTTTGTAGCTAGAAAGAACTGAGACATACTGTGGTTGTATTTTTTTCACAAAATCATAGAGTAACTACATCTCTAAATCACAGAGAATGTAACTATATCCTTTAAAATGTTCAAAATAAAGGTTTCATCATGAATTTAAAAACAGATACAATATCAGACACAGAAGTATATATTGGTATATCTTTGCATTTTAAGATCCAAAAAGACTCCATTCAAGATATTATTAATATCTTTTCAGTAATCATGTTCTCTTGCCTTCTAGTTAGATTTCTGTTTTGAAAATATATCCTATATTTTTCTTTTAGTTGATGATTTCCACCAAAGCACTAAATTTTACTTAAAATAGCTGTGATGCACAAAATTTTAAAATTATAATGTTAAATATTTATGCCATTTTTTTTTTAATTTTTTTTTTTTGTGTGTGTGTGTAGCCAAAAAGGAAGATCTTCCGGAATATCAGCAGTCTGGATTCCCTACGGAGTTATCATCCAAACGCCGGAGAATCTGCTCTGAGAGCAACTCTGATGAAAATCTAACTGATGGTGAAGAAAAAGTAATTGAGCTTCAGCTGTTCAGTATCGATACAGACAGACTAGGTGCCGCTGAGACGCCTGCAGATCTTTCTCTGGTAATTCATTTACTTTGCACATAGGAAAGTTAAGCTGTGGTTTTCTGCGTAGGCAACTTTTAAGGTTGTCAATACCTTTGATTTTTGCACTTCTGCCATATTGTAGCTGGGGTTTTAAAGTGTGTGTGTGTGTGTGTTTCCTGGCAGCTAATTTTATTGTTATTTGTTGGTTTTTTATTGCTTATAGAAACAATATGTTATTTGTTGGTAATAATATTGTTGTATGTTGGTTATTTATTGCTTATTAGAGGCTCAGCGCCTGTGGCTCAAGTGGCTGAGGCGCCAGCCACATACACCTAAGGTGGTGGGTTCAAATCCAGCCCGGGCCCACCAAACAACAATGATGGCTGCAACCAAAAAATAGCCAGGCGATGTGGTGGGCGCCTGTGGTCCCAGCTACTTGGGAGGCTGAGGCAGGAGACTCGCTTGAGCCCAGGAGTTGGAGGTTGCTGTGAGCTGTGATGCCACATCACTCTACTCAGGGGGACAGCTTGAGCCTCTGTCTCAAAAAAAAAAATTAAAAATTTATTGCTTATTAGAATAATATGGATAGGTATGTTGGTTTGGATTACTAACTTTACTTAGGAAAAGGTCTTTGTGGGGAGGGTAAGCCTGGTCGTCCTCCGTAGAAGGTGAGGATTTAACAGGGCCTCTTTGCACACCTTCTCTGTCACTTAGCTCCAGCCCTCATCCTGCTCATCTTACTTAGACCGGCTGAACTCTAATTTGACAGTCATTAGCGTTCTTCAGGGTCCTGTGCGTTTAATTTGTAACTCAGAGTTGCTTATCCTCTCTGAGTTACTACTCAGGCTAATATGAAATCGCCATCTGACAGAGGAAATAGTAATTTTTGCTTATCAGAAATTTGATTAATTGTATGGACATACACCTTGATTTAGAGATTATTTCTGAATGGTGTGGATGTTTCCTGTCCTAGCTGTTAAGGTTTTTTCTATTCGAGCTATTGGTATCCTTTGGCATTTGATGAATAATTATATAACACTTTTATTTTGAGAATTTTTTCTTTCAAGACTAGCAAATGACACAGCTTTTTAAGCTTTGATAATAAGGCAACAAAAACGTGTCCTTTAAACTTGCCCTAGGGGGTTGGAAATGTGCTGTGGGCTGTGTAGGGCGCAGTGAGGGCGGACACGGCCTCATCGGGTCCCTGTGTGCTGTGAGTTTGCCAGGGAATGAGGGCAGCTGATTGAACCCCAGATCGCCAGGTAATCCCTGATGCTTCACAAAAATATCAGTAATGGGGTGGCGCCTGTGGCTCAAAGGAGTAAGGCACCGGCCCCATATGCCGGAGGTGGCAGGTTCAAACCCAGCCCTGAACAAAAAAACTGCAAAAAAAAAAAAAAAAAAGTATTGCTGTAAGTAATAAAACTAATACTTCATTGCTCTTTACATGTTTTCCCCAAGAAATCATCTGAACTGGGTTCAATGCAGTCTGGAAGTTTAGTTGAAGCGTCTGTTCCCCTTACAGAGTTCACAGAGGCTTCAGATGGTGAGTAATTTTTCCTTAGCAATATGCCAGTTATTCCATACAGTAGACATTTACGATTAGGGTACTTGTTCCCTCATTGAGGAAACGGAAATGGTTCTCGACTTTTTAGCGTCTCTCATCCTAGTAGAAATGTGTTAGAATTCTCGTTGGGTGTGGGATAGTCTCTTTTTGGAGCTGCTTTCAGTACGAATTAGTGAAGAATCCCAAGCTGATGGAATCTCGCATAAGGGGTAGGGCCTGTGACTGTATTAACAGATACGTTCTGTTGAGTGAATATCATGTGTACTTTTTTTGTGTATTTCTGTTTTTAAGTGTGAAGTTTTACCAAAATGTAAACATTATTTATCCTTTCCCTAAGCCAGTGTTCTCGTTTTGAGTGAAAGTTCTAGCAGAGTTTTATGTTTATTTTTATCAGACCTGTCTTTATCTTTAAAGTGAAACTCATACACAAGCATATAGGTGGATCTTACTTTTTATCCGTCCTGATAATTTCTGCCTTCAAATTCAAGTAGTTACCTTGCTAATATTGTATGTAATTATTGATGTGGCTTCACATCTACCATTTTATCATGTTTTTTGTTCTGTTTGTCTGTTTCTCTGTTTTTGCCTTTGGGTTTATTTTAGCAGTTTTTTGTTGTTGTTGTTTTTGGAATTGCATTTGCGTTTGTGTGTTACCTTTTAAACCTAATAACTTACTGCATTTTTTTAAGTTGTTGCTCTAGGGATTAGAATATATCTTTTTAAGTTTCTACAGTCTACTTAGAGTTAGTATTGGACAATGAGTCTCTTATAGGAAACATATGATTAGATCTCAGCCTATTGTTTACTCTGCAGTTCAGTCTTTTTACTGAAGAATTTAATCCATTTACCTTCAAGAAAATTGTTGATAGATGAAGAATTGCTACTGCCACTTTGTAATTTGATTTTTGATTGTTTTGTGGGTTCCTTCAATTCAAAAAATTACATCCCCAGAGATATTGTACCCTTGAACCAGACAAGTTAGTACACTATGATTCTAAAAATAACTTTGACGGGTATAAAAATATGCAAAAACAAAGATTTATAAATAAATGGACACAAACCAGAATATAATCTTCAGCATGCCATCTGGAAGAAGATGAAGTCAAATTCAGTATGCCAGTTTAAGAAAAGAGCATTTTGCCAAGACTTCCGTTTATGATACAAGGGTTCCCTTATGGTCTCTGCCTACTTAAGCAAGGCACTTAGAAACCAGTTCTGCTGTAGAACAACTGTCTTCCCTTTGACACCATGCCCTTTCTTTTCAAGGCCTTTGTGTCAGAGTTCCCTCTCGTTTCTGGATTACCTTTTCTGACCAAGGTACAATATAGTGTAACAAGTATTTTCTCCCATCTTAAACTTCCCTTCCCTCCCAGCCAGAACTTCATTTCTTTGTGCTCATTTAGGCCAAAAGACTTGAAGAGAAGATTGCACTCCTTCTCCTTGCCTCCCGTTTTCTCTCTTGTTTTTAAGTTATTTTTTGTTTTTAATTATTATGCACACATACTAGTTGTCTCTCTTTGTGAAGTACATGTGATGGTTTGATACAGGCGTGCGATGTGAATGAATCACATCTGGGTAGTTGGATTTTCCTCACCTCAGGCTTTATCATTTCTTTGTGTTAGCAACATTCCAGTTTTCATTCTTTCAGTTCTTTTAAAGTATGCCCTGACTTACTGTTGACTATAGCCATTTTGTTGTGCTAGCAAATACTGTACATTCTAACTCTGTCACTATATTTTTGTACATATTAACCATCCTCACGTGTATTTTCCCCAGCCTTCTACCTTTCCTCGTCTCTGGTAACTCTCTGTCTCCAGAGAGTTTTACATTTTTAACATTTAGCTCCCACGTGAGAGTGGAAACATTCAAGATTTGTCTTTCTGTGCTTGGCTTATTTCACTTGCCATCCTGTTCTCCAGTTCCGTCCACATGGTTGCAGATGGCAGGATTTCATTAATTTTTGCAGCTATCTAATATTCCATTGTTTGTTTGTACCGTAATTTTTTATTCGTCTTCCATCAGTGGACACTGATTAATCTTGGCTGTTGTGAATGGGGCCGATCAACTGGGGGCAGATAGCTTTACATTGAACTTGCGTCTTTGGGCTATATCCCGAGCAGTGGGATTGCTGGGTCACATGGTAGGTCGGTTTCCAGTTTTTGAGGAGCTTCCATACTGTTCTCCATAGGGGTTGCGGTAACTTACCTTCCCGCCAACAGTCTGAGGGTTCTTCTCCATATCCTTGTCAGCATTCATGATTGCCTGTCTTTGTGATTAAAACCATGTTACCTGGGGTGAGATGGTAACTCACTGTAGTTTTACCTTTCAGGTAAAACTGACTAAAGATGTGGAGTGTTTTTTCATATGACTGTTGGTCATTTGTATGTCTTCTTTGGAGAAATGTCTATTTAGAGCCTTTGCCCATTGTTTTTAATTAATTTTTTTTTTATTGTTGGAGTTTCTTATCTAATCTAGTTATTAATCCCTTTTCAGGGGAGTATTTTGCAAATATTTTCTCCCATTTTGTGAGTTGTCTCTTCCTTTTGTTGCTGGTGTCCTTTGCTGTGCAGAAGCCTTTAGTTAACCTGAGAGTTAATGAAGTTAATCTAAAAGTTTAGTGATCCCATTTGTCCAATTTTGCTCTGGTTGAACAAGTCCTTGCCCAGACCAGTGTTCTGGAACATTTCTCTAGTGTTTTCCTTTAGTAGTTTCCAGCCAGAGGTATTATATTTTTAATCCATTTTAATTTGATTTTTGTATGTGACGAGAGGTGATGGTTTAGTTTCATTCTTCTGCATGATGAATTCTTCTCCATTCTTCTGTGCTTATCTAGTTTCCCCAGCACCTTTTATGGAAGACAGTTCTTTCCCCATTGTATGTTCTTGACTCCTTTGTGGAAGATAAGCTTGCTTGCTATAGGTGTGTGGATTTTTTTTGAGACAGAGTCTTACTATGTCACCCTAGGCAGAGTGCTGTGGTATCATAGCTCATAGCAACCTCAAACTCTTGGGCTTAAGTGATGCTCTTGCCTCGGCCTCCCAAGTAGCTGGGACTATAGGCGCCCACCACAGCGCTCAGTTTTTTTCTTGTTGCAGTTGTCATTGTTTAGAAGGCCCTGGCAGGATTCAAACCCACCAGCCCTGGTTTATGTGGCCAGCGCCCTAACCACTGAGCTATGGGCGTGAGCCTAGACGTGTGGATTTACTTCTAGGTTCTCTTTTCTGTTCCATTGGTGTAAGTGTCGGTTTTTATATCGGTATCATGTTTTTGTTACTACAACTCTCTAGTATAATTTGAAGTCAGGTAATGTGATTCTTCGAGTTTTGTTCTATTCTGAGTCTTACACGGTTGCATATAAATTCTGGGATTTTTTTGTCCATTTCTGTGAATAATGTCATTGGTGTTTTGCTGGGAATTGCGTTGAATGTGTAGATTGCTCTGAGTAGCAATTGAGTAACTACTCAGCAATAGAGTAACTATTGATTCTTCTAATCCGTGAGCATATAATGTCTTTCCATTTAATGTCTTTCCATGGAAGCTCCTCAAAAACTGGAAACCGACCTACCATGTGACCCAGCAATCCCACTGCTCGGGATATAGCCCAAAGACGCAAGTTCAATGTAACTACTCAGCAATAGAGTAACTATTGATTCTTCTAATCCGTGAGCATATAATGTCTTTCCATTTTTTTGCATCTTCAGTTTTCATCATTATTTAGAGGTTTTTTTCTCTTCTTTGGTTCAGTTTACTAATAATATGGTATCTTATTTTATTTGTAGCTCTTGTCCTTGACCCTTGTTCTGAATTTATTTCTTAGCTTCTTTTCTCTGTCACACCAGCCTTGCACTTGGCTTTGTGTTTGTAATGCCCTTCTCTAGATCTGTGGCTCGCCCCATTTTATTCAGATACCTGCTCAGGGGGGTCTTCCTGATTACCCAGAGTGGTAACACCCCCTCCCATTTTATCATACTCTGTCCCGTTAGTGCTACATTATTTTTCTTAATTGCCTATATTGGTACTTGTTGTTTTATGTATATATATATATATATATATATATATATCGGTTTCTTTAACTTTTTGTTTTGAGATGACTATAGCTCCACATGCAATTGTAGGAATAATATAAGCAGATCCAATATTGTTCTTGCCCAGTTTCCCCCAGAAACATATCAAAACTAGGAAATTGATGTAGGTACAATCCCCCAACTTGTTTTCAGATTTCATCAGCTTTACATGCACTCACTTGTGGATATACTTAGTCTGGAAAGTTTTATCATGTGTGTAGACTCTGGTGACCATACTGCAGTCAAGTTACACAACAGTTCTGTCCCGTGGACCCCTTGTGCTCCCCCTTGGAGCCACCGCTGCCTCCCTCCTGTCACCCCTCCCTGTTGTCAGATTTTATATTGTTGATTCTGTGATGGGGGCTCTTTCTGTGTGTTGTTCATCACAGCCTGTCCTGTCACCTAGGGGAGATTCCATCATGTCATGCATTTGTTAAGTGAATCGCTTGGTCATAAGACAGTGTTCTCTTCTGAGGAAGAGCTGAGGGCCGAAAGCCTTGCCTGGTTTTGGGGCAGATACTGTACATTTCTCGTGTGGTTTGATAATCTTTCTTCTCACTGATCCCTTTCCGTGTTACTCCCACTCTTGAGGCTGAAATGCCTCTGACACCAGCAAGGAAGTTGCTCATTATCGAGCAACTTAATTTTATGGTGCTGGAAATCAGTGTCATGGGTCAAGACAGACTAACGGGTCGTAGCTTCTTCTTTCAACCTCTGACTCATATTTTTAACGGCGCCAAAGCGCCTTACCTTTACCTCGAGTAGTTAGATTTGAATTCTCACCTGTGCCTGGTGCCATCTCTTTACCTCCTCTTTGATTTCCAGATGAAATTGCAGATGTTTCTCCTTAACAGGATGTATTAGATTTGAATTTCTTAATAGCACGTCATTATCTTTGTAGATATATGACAGGTTTTGGGTCTAGAACAAATTTGGACTTTTTCCACCTATGTTTCCATTTTTATCTTGAAGGACTCAAGGTTGCTGACTGTGTGGAGGACCGAGGACCGAGTGATGGCGTTTCACCTGACATCTTCCCTGCGGGTGCAGGCTCAGACACAGCCCCCGACTTGACGTCACCAGTTACTCCAGTGTGGACCAGGGACTTTCCTCCCAGTGAGACCTTTGTACTGCGTTCTGTACTGAAGAAACCCTCTGTCAAGCTGCTTCCCGAGAGCTTACAGGTAATAAGAGAGTTATATTTCCTAAAGCAAATAGGCAAAAATTCATTTTGGTCGACAGCAATACTCTGAAATGTCATTTATCATACTGATTTAAAAGAAAGTATCTTACGGTAAACTGGTTTATCTCATCTTTTTCATTTATAGTACTATGTGGAAGTTCTTTTTATTCTGTTTGATAATAAAGAATGGTGTGGGCGGCGCCTGTGACACCAGCTCCATAAACCGGAGGTGGTGGGTTCAAACCCGGACGCAGCAGAATATAACATAAATACACTATAATTTATAAATGGTTCCTAATCTTAATTATAATTATTAATGTATAAACATATTTTACCAATTAATTTTTTATAATTCTTTAATGATGCTGGTTAACATAATTAATGTGTCAGTCTATTACCTGTCTGCCCAAAATATTTGGTCTTAAAAATATGATTTTTTTCCCCTAAGCTGAGTTAATCTGAAGAAAGAGGAAGTTGATAGGAACTAGCAGTTACTCAGTAGTTTCTCTGGACAGTTTCTGGCTTTATACAGCAGTACCTTAAGAAAGGTGTTGGCCCCATTTGACACTTAAACTTGCTGGTTTGTTAAGTCAACTCAGATAAGTCTGATGTTAAAATTCATGACAGACGTAAATCTGTAAGTGATGGAGAATATGGGCCGAGAGGACAAAGTGCCTAGTTCAAATCCTGACTTAGAAACGCATCAGCTGAACATTTTTGTGCCTGGCTGGCTTCCTGATCTAGGGTAATATTTATTAGTAATTACCTTACGCATAATTTGAGCATTACATGGGATAATAATAGGAAATCACCATCAGGCCCTGGCACAGCAGAAATATAAATCACTTTTTCAAATTGTAAGCATTTTAATATATCTATGTCTACACATCTGTCTCTAAAGCCAAAATAAACTAGGTTACCTTCCATCTACATGGGTAACTGGTGGTGAATTGTTATTTTAAGTGTTTCAACAACTTTGATTAAGAGCTGATTTAGATACAGTACTTTAGGGAAGGTATTGGCCCCATCCGATCCAGCAAATGAACTTACTACCATATGAAGTTAATATTTATTAGCAATTTGATACAGTGAACATCAAGTCTTCTCATTAGAATTGTGTGAGGTTGGTTACAACATATTAACTTCATATGGTATTAACTTTATTTGCTGGATCAAAGATAGAATGAATTTAACCAACATTTGTTGATTTCTATTATTTTAATTTTGGCTTAGAATACCATCTTCTAAAGTAATACCTGGAGAACCTCATTTTTATTTATGCCTGATACAGTGTTTTAGCCAGAACACTTCATACACATAATCACCAGTACTAACTTGCCTTTGGCAGAAGAAATTAAAAATTGCCATTTTTCATTGCGATATATCTCTCTTTCTCTCTCTTTTTTTTTTTGAGACAGAGTCGTATTTTGTGGTCCCCGGTAGAGTGCTCTGGCGTCATAGTTCACAGCAACCTCAAACTCTTGGGCTCAAGCAATCCTCTTGCCTCTGCCTCCTGAGTAGCTGAGACTACAGGCGTGCCCCACAACCCCCGGCTATATTTTTTTATAGACAGCATCTTGCTCTTGTTCAGGCTGGTCTCGAACCCATGAGCTCAAGCAATCCACCCACTTCATCCTCCCAGAGTGCTAGGATTACAGGCATGAGCCACTGCACATGGCCCTCTCTCTCTTGTTTTTTGAGACAGAGTCTCACTCTGTCACCCTGGTAGAGTGCCATGGCATCATCATAGTTCACAACAACCTCCAACTCTTAAGCTTAAGAAATCCTCTTGTCTCAGCCTCCCTGGTAGCTCGGACTGTAGACTTAACGCCACCGTGCCCAGCTAGTTTTTTGTTTTTGTTTTTCTCTATTTGTAGAGATAGGGTCTTACTTTTGCTCAGGCTGATCTCAAATTCCTGAACTCAAGCAATCTACCCACCTTGGTCTCCAGAGTGCTAGAACTATGGGTGTGAGCCACCGCACCTATAGTTTGCCTGTATATATATTTCTATCAGTAAATGTTAATTGATGTTTATTTTGTTTAGGAGCATTGTAACAACCTTTATGATGACAAGACGAATTCAAACTTACTCTCAGATCCTGCAAATTGTTGCAAAGAACAAATAGTGGGTAAGAAATTCACATTTATTTTTAAGTCCGAAGACATCATTTTAATCAGATCATAAAATCTGATTAGTGTATGGAATTTTCAACAATCTGTTAATAATGCATTAATGCTTCTGAAATTATGTGGGAATGAAGAACAGTGGGGAGGGATAGACTCTCCAGAGAGCCTCAGAATTGGCCTATCCATTTTACTTACTGGTAGACCTTGTAAGGGTAATTTACATTCCAATTTTGTAAACTTTTTAAGGTATTCATGCAAAATTTTACTTTAAAATCTATTACCATATTTTATGGTGGGACCACACCTATGGAGCATATTGCAAGGGTACAAGTCAAATCTATCAAGTATTGAACACAAATGTCTTAACAGTGTGATTAAGTAAATAAGGTAAAAGCTATATTAATTAGTAGGATGTAAGCACTCCAATTTGTATAAATAATCAACACATTGAATCCCACAAAGGCATAAATGTATTCATGATCTATGTATATAAGACTTAATAAAAAAAAATCTATTACCATATTTTAATTGGAAAATTGTCTTTTCCATTTTGAATTTGTTCTACAAACTTTTTTACTATACAAATAATAACATGATAATTTTTAAAGATCTAGGATATGCCTTTTGGATAAGAAATACAGCTTAATTTTTTAAGGTCTTCCCATTTATTTACAGAAGATGAAGAAAGTTATAAAACACCAACCTTTGTTAATATGAGGAAAAGAAAGAGAGTGACTTTTGGAGAGGACCTAAGCCCTGAGGTGTTTGATGAGTCTTTGCCGGCAAATACCCCTTTACGTAAAGGAGGAACCCCTATTTGTAAGAAGGACCCAAGTGATACCGATTCTCAGCCGCCTGAAATGTCACTGGTTCCCGAGATACTACCTCAACCAAATTTTGATGACAAGGGAGAGAATCTTGTAAGTGTGGAAAGTATGGAATGAACTTTCTCATCTTTTTATCAGGCCTCATGTGTTTCACGTGAGCAGCAATTGTGCTTTGAAGTCATTACGTGGACTAAATGATATGCCAGGGTTTAATCTATATTTTATGGAGGTTTTTACCTGTTTCGCCCTATTCCAAACAATCCTTACATGACTTTTTGTATGGACCAGATTTCATGGAACCTTCATTATAAAGATGATTAGTAAATACACACAAAATATACTTTGTGCATTTTTCTATCAGATATCTTTGTTTATTATTGACTATTCTCTTTTATAGATTGTCCAACTTTATGCTTATTACAGTTCCTCCTGTCAAAATAAATTCTTATCATTTCTATTTGAGGCACATTATACAGTCACTGAATTTAATGATATCTACGTTCTTTTTTTCTTTGTTTAGGAAAACATAGAACCACTTCAGGTTTCCTTTGCAGTTCTGAGTCCTTCTAGCAAGTCTCCAACCTCTGAGACTCTATCAGGTAGTAACTTTTCTTTATCTTGTCGTAAATGTTGTTTCAAAGTGAGGATGTATGACACTTAAATCTTTTAATTTTCTTTTAGAATTTGTGTATTTGTTACAGTAATCCGTTCTTGGGTTGGCTTAAGAAACCTAATGGAACTGGGCACAGTGGCTCACGCTTGTAATCCCAGCAAGTTGGGAGTCGGAGGCAGGAGGATTTGAAATCAGGAATTCTAGACCAGCCTGGGCAATATAGTAAGACCTCTATCTATAAGAAAAAATGAAAAAAGCTAACAGGTGTGGTGGCATGTGCTACTTAAGACGCTGAAGCAGGGAGGGTTGTTTGAACTCAGCGTTTGAGGTTGCCGTGAGCTTTGGTCATGCCTCTGTACTCTAGCCTGGGCAATACCCCATCTCAAAAAATATAATAAAATGAAAAAAAAAATCTAATAGTATAGAAAAGGGTGTTATCCAGCCCCCCTTTTTTTTGCAATTTATTTGTTTTTAATTTATTTTGTCATATTTTTATAAAACAGCAGAAATGCAATAAAAGCTGTATTTCAACAGTGCCAGAGTCAGAGATGGGCAGGGGAGTTGGGGCCTGGGGTGGGGAGGCTTTGCACTCAGAATCGGCATGAAATCAACTACAATTGCTTCTGTTGTAGACAGACAATTCTCTCAAAACACCTGCCGCCTTCTGTTACCTCTGTCCATCGTCACCGCCACCACAGTCCCCTCCTTAACTTCCCTTTCTTTTTTGTTGAGACAGGGTCTCACTGTTGCCTAGGATAGAGTACAGTGGCATCATCGTAGTTCCCTCGAACTCCTGGGCTCATGTGATCCTCCTGCTCAGCCTCCAGGCACGTGCCACCAGCTACCATGCCTGGCTAATTTTTTTTATTCCGTAGAAACAGGATCTCACTGTTGCACAGGCCGATCTCTAAGCTGCTGGCCTCAAGTGATCCCCCTACCTCAGCCTCTCAGAGTGCTGGGGTTTCAGGCATGCGCTTCCACGCCTGGCCCGTCCATCCCTTATATTATTCCAAGTCTGTGTTCCATGCTTTATGATCACTCACATTTGACTTTCTTAAGTACCCTCACTTTTCAAGTTGCTATAAGCAGCAAAGTTGCCTCTCAACTCTTAAGTACAAACAATAAGTTTTATTTGTAGTTTGCACTCCTGGGATGACCTGCATTGTAAGGGGTCATTCTTAAGTATCCACAATTTTTCATGCACGTTAATTTGGCATTTTTATCACATATACTTTCTAAGGTCTTTGTATTTTTTTTTTTTAATTTCAGATTAATATAAGGGCACATGTGATTAGGTTATATTCTTTGCGTTTGTTAGGTAAAGTCCAAGTTGAAGTTGACCCTTCACCCAGTAGGTGTGCCGTAGGTGCCTACATCGTGCCCGGTAGGTGAGAGCATACCAAATTCACACCTTCCTCCCAAATTCACACCTTCCTCCCAAATTCACACCTTCCTCCCTCATCTCTGGACTTTTTTATGACCATGACATGGCAACAGAGATCTCTGCCCGCTGTTCTGACAAACCAGGATTTGGCGGCGAATGTCACGGGGTAGGCCCTTAGGATGGGACCTTTTTATTCATGTATCTTCCCTGGTCAAAATCTTTTAATGGCTTCTTGTTGACACAAACCACGCTCACCAGCACAGAATCCAGGCCATGTCTTTTTAAGTTAGAGCTAAAATTTGTGTCATAGTCTATCATATTTTAAAGCTTGTGCTCTGAAACACATTACTACCTTAAAAGTTAAAGTTTTCTTAAACTTTGTAAAATTAAAGTATTTTCATGGATATCTTAATGCCCTTCATTGCAATTTCATTGTGCAAAAGGAAACGCACATGATAACGTGTTAAGCAGTCACCAGGCAAAGTGGTGAAAGTTTTTGAGTATTCAGTAAAGCTGTTTTAAAAAAATGGATTTCAAAATTTATTCCTTTTAGTAATTGTTATGTATAGATATTATATTAAAAGCAAAGATGGGTATACAGAAGGCTGTCCAGTGTATCTGAATGGTGATGCGTGCTGTAATTTTGTGTTCACTGCGTGATTCTGCTTACTTCTTCCTTACTAGGCACTGATTCTTGCAGTCCTTCAAATAACCATGAGAAAACTTCCTCTTGTAAAGTTGGTGCTATAACGCGGACTTCCAACAAAAGAAATGTAAGTGCTTGTATTTAACACAATATATTTGCTTTTAAATGTTTCTGTTTACTTTTTCTGTTTTTGATGATCCCACGCTAATGGGGAAAATCTTTGCTTGACCCGTGTCATTAAGCACTGATCCTTTAGCCGACCTACCATGTTACCTAGGGTGATAATGCTTTCCTGATTTTATTTTTATTAATTCTCTTAGAAGAAAAATCCAATAAAATAAAGTGCTCTCAGAGTTGCGTTAATGTGGAAGGTAATCTGGAAATTTTGTTTGGGATCCATATTATTTTATGAATTTCATTGAGGTGAAAATGGAAAAGATCAGCATGGAATCAATGGAGCCCATGACTCAAATATAACCTGGTTAGGTTGTTCTTTGGTTTGGTTTTTAACACTGGATTTGAACAACCAGTGAATGCATGCATGTTTTACTATTTTTTAAGCTAGATAAAACATGTCGTATTGTGCTGTTATAATAGAGATCATAGAGTTCTGAGCTGATAAGGTTAGATGATAAACCCAGAATTTAAACCTAAATAATCTAAAAGTTCATGAGTTTTTTTGTATTTTTTTTTTTTGCCCTGTCACCCAACAACAGTTAGGTGCCAAATTGTGGTTGCTTAGCATTTGATAAATGATTAAATTAACTAATTCTTAAGCAGTTTCTTAATATATCATTTTTTTCCCTAATGATAATTGGGTAGTGTCTGTGTTTCTGCATCTATATTTGAAATATCAGAAATGAGGGATTTTTTTCCCCACTTGAATTTTGGTTAAAATGCTTCTAATGGAATTTGTCAGTTATGAAGGAACAGGATTGGGCGGTGTCTGTGGCTCAGTGGGAAGGGTGCTGGCCCCACATACTGAGGGTGGTGGGTTCAAACCCTGCTCCTGCCAAACTGCAACAAAAAAATAGCTGGGCGTTGTGGCAGGCACCTGTAGTCACAGCTACTCAGGAGGCTGAGGCAAGAGAATCCATAAGCCTAAGAGCTGGAGGTTGCTATGAGCTGTGTGACGCCACAGCACTCTACCAAGGGTGACAAAGTGAGAGTCTGTCTCTACAAAAAAAAAAAAAAAGAAGGAACAGGATCTAAAATGATAGCAGCATCTTGGGAAGAAAAAAGTGAGGGTTATACATTAAACTGTAACCTCCTGTGCTTTGTGGTATCCTCACTTGACGTTTTCTTTATAGCAGTTGATCAGTTTTGCAGAAGATAGCGCTTGCGACTTATTTGATACAGAAGCCCAGCCTTGTAAAGAAAAGAAAAGTAATAGAAGGAAGTCTCAAGAAACCAAGCACACAAACAGAGCACTGCCTAAAAAGAATCAGGTAAATGCGTGTTGGAGATACAATAAAGAGTGAGGTGATGGATTTCTTTGTTGTATGATTAGGACAATATTGAAACAGCTGTTTTCTAGTTCACATAAGACCAAGATTATTAAAATCATCTTTTCCTAGAATAGCATGATCCATAGAAGTTATATATTTCCCTGTTAATTAGCTAAGGGCCATTGCTGCATTTTCTTCATGTTTGGGCTGCTTGTATCTTGCACAGTAAATAACAGAAACTCAAACTGGAAGTTGATTGTCATCTTTGAATCTAATCTAACTTCTCACCCTCGTGGGAATCCTCCGATACTTTAGACAGGAGTGAGTGTGTCCTCCGCTATTTGTTGAACTTCTAAATTGAAACTAGCCTTCAGTCTTCCTTAATACTTCCAGTCATCTTGGGTGCCTTCCCTGTCCCTGGGGTTATGGCTGATCTAGCACCTTAAGCCAGTACCTTTGCCATTGTGATCTAAAGCCCTCACTCCCTCTGCCGTTTCCACAACTTGTACCCAACACCTAACTCCTTCCACTTGTGTGTGTGCACGTGAATGCAGCTCATTCTCCGACCCCAACCTGCTGTCCTTCCAGCCCTCTCACGCCCTTCTATGGACTCTACCCTGAAATTAGTCTTCAGCCCTCTGTGTACACTCAGACTTTCAGATCCTCCTTAAGTTCACACTCCCTTCTTCATCTTGGACGGCATTTGATGTTTTCAGCAGCTCTGTTACCTGCCTACTCCGCCCCATCCATCCAGCAGAACATGCACTCTGATGGCTTCTCTCCCCGCTAACAGGGCCCTGCAGAGACTGGCCGGGTGGGTGGGGCTGGTGCTGCTTACACATTCATTGCTTCAGTTGCTGTCTCACGTCTGGCCTCATTTTTCTCCTCTTCGCCACTTCACTTTATTTTCCAAGTATTTAGTAACTTTGTCACCAGAATCCAGTGCATTTTGTTCCGTCCTCACTTGGCATCTCATCACCATTTGACATAATTGAACATTCCCTTACCTATTAAAGGTTGTAGTCTCTATTAAAGGTTCATTTTCTTCTTATCCTTAAACGTATATGTTCCCCCCAAATTCTACTCTTTGCCCTTATAAATTGTTTATTTTCTGGGTGATTTCATATGCAGCATGGTTAATGACCACATTTGATGACCATCCTGAACTGGAAATGTTTTTAACTATCTATTAGATTTTTCTTTTTTTTAAGTTTTTTATTTCAAATTAATATGAGGGTACAAAGTTTTAGGTTACATTGTTCTCAACATATTTCTTCTTAAACCACCCTGTGAGCCCTTCAAAATCAACGTTTCCAACACTAATCAATTTTAGCACCAACCTCCCACCCCCACCCCGCCACCACCAAAACATTCCATAAACTTCCTCACTCCCTCCATGAAATGAAAATGATGGCTTTTCTTGGCTGAATGGCACTGATATCCTTGAGTCATCAAATCCAGAAGAAGCTGCATGTTTTCCTGATTTACTTCCTGTTTTAAGTCACACATTCTTGATGAAATGAAAGGTCCTGTTGCCAAAAGACTACATATATTTTTAAATATGCAAACAACTTATATTATTGCACTAGACATTGACTTCTTTTATATATTTTAAAAAAGGTATTACAAGGAATTGTGTACCTATTTCTTCAAATAAAATATATGGCCTGAAAGTTCAAGAAGGATTGAGCCTTAAGTTGCTCTGATCCTTCCCAGGACCCTGCTGAATTACTATAATTTGAATAATAAAAGGAGTAGGTATAGAACAGCAATGAGGAGAGAAAGGCATGAGGAGGGGTATTAAGCAACAGATGATGACGGCCTTCAGCGATTTCCTAGAAGACAAAGCAGATGGGAACATATTGACAGATAAGAGAGGTGGAAAGATTTACAGCTCAGATGTGCTAGGAGGGCGCTAGAGGAGTTGGGAACCAGCCTGCTTATGGGACTCCCAGGAGACCCGGGCCCAGGATTGGCAGGTACGATGGATGGTGAAAGTGAGAAGTGGTACTGAAAAAAAACCCAACAGATTAATTGAAGTCTTACATATGAGGCAGTGTGTACCAGTTGGGATGCCACACCTCCGCCCCCACCCTGGTATTCAGAACAGATGTTGTCATCTAGGTTAAAGCCTGCATCTGGGAATCTGGGAAGTCCCAGTCTTGATAGCCAGCTCTTGCCCTAAAGCAAACCCCGGCAGACAGCTGACACTTCCTGTTCGCCGTGCCCTACTCTGCCCAGAGTTCCTGGGTAGAACTTTCATGCAGGAAGGAGACTGCGCTGGGAAACAGGAAATGCACACCAGTTTAGCCAATGTTTTCTTAAGAATTAGATGACTGAGAAGAACTAACAGCATGTAAGGAAAAAAGACCAGAGTTACTGAGTTAGAAACTGACTTCAGAGAAATGAGTTATTCACGGAATGGGAGGAGGAGGGTGCGTGTGTATGCACGCACCTGCATGTACACACTCTGATATACTCAGGTTTAAGGAAATGCTATCTGTATAAAATTAAGAAAAGGATGTACGAAAAAGGAACAAAAAATAATTGTAAAAGTGTAAAATGTAATTATTGGACTAGAAAATAGAGTTAAGGAAAGTCTTCCAGAAAGCAGAGCATAAGGAAGACCCATCTAGGAGACATCATGGGAATCTCAGAAAGAAGGAGAAGACAGAATGGGAGAATTGTCCAGAAGAGGATTTCCCAGAACTGAAGAAAGGAGTCTGCAAGTTAAAAGAGCCCAATGAGTGCTTGGCACAATGAAGAAGGCCAGGATTTAGACATGCCAATGTGAAGCTAAATAGGAAGGTTAACAAGAAAAGTGGACTTTGCTACAAAGAAACAAGAATCAGAGTGTATCAAGTTAAATAGTGGCCTGAATGCTAGAAGATCATTCAACAGGACATTTAAAGCTTGGAAGGAGCCCGGGGTGGTGGTTCAGCCTGTCATCCTAGCACTTTGGTAAGCTCCAGCTCAGGAGTTAGAGACCAGCCTGAGCAAGAGCGAGACCCTGTCTCTACTGAAAGCAGAAAAACTAAGTGTTGTGGCAGGTGCCTGTAGTCCCAGCAAGGTGAGGCTGAGGTGAGAGAATCACTTGAGCCCACGAGTTAGAAGTTGCTATGAGCTATGATGACACAGTACTCTAGCCAGGGTGACAGAGTGAGAGTGTGTCTCAAAACAAGTAAATAAAGCTTTGAAAAAAACAATTTCAACGCAGCATTCTAAACCCAGCCGGGCTGTCAAGTAGTGTGAAGGAAGAAATAAAGACATTCGGGCTTCCCAGGACTCTGAAAGTCGTTCTCCTTTCTTTGGATGTTAACTGAAGGAAAGACTTGAGCAAAATGAGGCAGCAAGCGTGAGAATTGAGGACACGCTGGGTCTAGCTGTCCAGGAGGGCATTTCAAGGGGAATCACTAATTCCTCGGGTTCTAGGTTCTTCAGTGGACAACAACAGAGTGGTGGGCAAAATGGTGGTGGCAATGGCAGTTACATAAGAAGGTTGTGTCACTGTCACTCTAATGAATTCACATATAAGTCCTAGAATAACGTCTGGCCACAGTAAGCCTTGTGGCTGTTGTCATAACTGCCAGTTAACGTCATAGATAGGGTTAGGGTTAGGCTTGTGGTCAGGGTTAGAGTTAGGGAGGTAGGACTAGTCTTACATTAATCATAGCAGTTTGTTTTGGCAGCTACTAGGTAGAACTGGTCTTAAGGTTCTAGCAGGTAATTTCAGTAGCTGGCGGGCAATGTCCCCGGTGCTCTGTGCCCCAGCCCTTCCCTGCTCCCATCTCTCCACTCTATGGGGTATGGTAAGTTAACTCCAGTTCATATAATTAATTGTCCATCGCCACTAGGAAAACAGTACGGGGTTTTCCAAAAAAATTAAAGTGCCATCAGATGGAGCAGTACCACTTCTGAAGAAAGTGAAATCCGTATGTTGAGACACCTGCACCCCCACGTTCATTGCAGCTTTAATCCCTGCTGAGAAAGGGACTCAGCCTAAGGCTCCACCAGCAGATGAACGGGTGAAGAAAATCCAGCAGGAATGTGGTGACATAGTGTTCAGTCTTAATGAAAGAAAGCGCTCCTGTCATGGTGACAATATGGGTGGATCTTAAGGACATTGTACCAAATGAAATAACCTGGGTGCAGAGAGACAACTAAAAGATGTCACATGAGTGGAAGCAAAGAAAGTCAAACTCAAAGGAAGCCAAGAGAAGAGTGGCTGTTGCCAGGGGAGCTGGGGGGTGAGGGGCTGAGGGCTGGGAGATACTGATGAAAGGGTTCAGGGTTTCACTTAGGTAGGGCGAACACGTTCTGGAGATTGGTTTTACAACCTGGTGACTAGTAACGTGTGTGTGAAAACTGCTAGGAAATTACATACTGCATGTCACCACAAAGTAGGCGAGGCACTAGTTACGTTAATCGCTTTGATTTAATAATTTCACAATGCATATACCTATCAAGAGATGTAATATATGCAAATTTTTGTCAGTTTCACCAATTAAAATTGATGAATCAAAACTGGATCTAATGAGGCTTCTAGATCTAGTTACCAGTTTATAGGACACACGGGATAGAGAAACATGCGGACGCCATGACTGTTGTCACCCAGTCCAGAGTTTGGCTGAGTCTGTGCGAGGATATCTCAGTTTATTTGCAAATTGTTTGGGATTCATTGAGGGTACAAAGAAATTAGGTTACACTGATTGCATTTGTTAGATAAGGTCCCTCTTAGACTTGTGTCCCACCCCCAAGAGGTGTGCTGTACCCCGTGACACCCGTCCCCCTTCCTCCCCTCTCCCTGCTACCTCATTCCACTCCCCCCTTGTATTCGCTCATCTACTGCCTTCATTGTGTGGCTCGTTGAAAAATTTTAAAACTATTCTCTGAAAGCAATTTGTTGTCATTGTGCAAATAAGACAGAAAATAAACATTTCTTTCTGTTTTGTGACCTTTTTCACTGTGTGAGCAGTATCTGTGATTTTGGAGGAAATGGGGTTTCCTTTAGGAGTAAAAACCTTCCCTTGTTCTTTGCTCCCAGTCATAAGTTAACCACTTCCCAACCACTTCTAGGTTGAATGGCTGCATCGAAGTTGTAGTCATACATAGCTGCTTTTGTTTATTAACCATAAGCAGTGCTTTTATACTGTGGTAAATTCACATTTTCTTAAGTTTCTGGTCATATGCTAACAAAATCTTCTTATGGACAAGATCAGCGCTGCTAGATAAATGTTTAGGACAGACAGAACTGAGGTGCTTTAATTATTATAGGGGGGATGCGTCTGTTGGCCACGACCATGAAAAAGCAGAAGTTTAGACTTTCAGTCATACTTACCAGGTTGTATATAAGCTGAATTGTACTTCCTTGTCTTTGATATTTGATCATTCGTTCACTCATACTGCAGAGTGGCCACTGTGTGCCCAGCGTGTGCCCAGCACTACTGTCGGTGCAAGGGACATTCATACAAAGATTTCCAGAATCATGCTAATAGGGAATTTTTTTTCTTACCTATAAATCAGACTGTTCCAGAGATTATAACCTATTGACATTGGCCATAATGGAGTCTCAAGTTGTCACCCTGGGTAGAGTGCCGTGGCGTCACAGCTCACAGCAACCTCAAACTCTTGGGCTTTAGTGATTCTCTTGCCTCAGCCTTCTGAGTAGCTGGGACTACAGGCACCCGCCACAATACCTGGCTAGTTTTAATTAAGAGACAGGGGTCTCACTCTTGCTCAGGCTGGTCTCCAACTCCTGAGCTCAAGTAATCCACCCCCCTCAGCCTCCCAAGCAGCTGGGACTACAGGCACCTGCCACAACTCCTAGCTATTTTATTGTTGCAATTGTGGTTTAGCAGGCCTGGGCCTGGCTCAAACTCTCCAGCCTCGGTGTATGTGGCCGGCGCACTACCCACTGAGCCATGGGCACCGCCTTGGCCATAGGATCTCAACCACCTAGAGCCTGTGTCCTAAAATAATACTAATATAATTTGGTGGTGAAAATTTAAAGTTTGCAAGGTGATAGATATGTTAATTAACTTGATTTCACCATTCCACAATGAATACGTATATCAAAATGCTGTGTTTCTTACCATAAAGATGTATGTTTTTTGTCAATTAAAAAATTTTTTTTAACATTTTTTCTCCTATTCTCAAAGTAGTTAAAAAGAATAAGAACAGCTAACACATTGCTTTTACTATGGGCCAAGGCTTATGTTAGCCGCGTCCCATGTTAACTCATTTACCCTGCACCACAGCGTTATGTAATAGGTGCTATTGTGATTCCTGTTTGGCAGAGAAGGAAGTTGAGGTAATTTGCTTGGAATTATAAAGCAGGTTAAGTGGCAGAGTCAGGGTTGAAACCCAGAGCATCTGGCACCAGAGGCCACGTGTTTCTTTCTCTCCTGCATTTCATCCGTGAACCCCAAGTTAGGATTTTTCTTTTCTCTCGGCTTCCGCAGCCATTGACCAAGCCAGCATCTCCCCAACCATTCCATGGCATGTCAACAGATGTTCTATGAAAAAAGACTTAATGGAAAAATATTTAGCCCAGCATTTTCCTAATGCACGAAGAGATTATTTACACTGAGGACTTCTCAGAGAACTTCATGTCCAATGCATATTGTAAATCACCGAGAGGAGCATTCATCTTGTACAGTGCTAAAATTATTTCTCTATGGAATGTTTTGTTTTGTTTTTACAGGATATCTATAGATATCTCCAGGAACTCATAGTTCTCTGCCCTTTCGCGTTCTTGGATCTCACCATTAGTTTCAACCTAAATCTTCCTTGTCCCCCCAAAGGATCTTCCTTAAATGTGAGAAGATGAGCTGCTGCTCCCTGGGTCCCTGTGCAGGGCGCCCTCAGAGCTTTCGTGTGATCATTCTACTCAGGGGCTCAGCCTCCCGTGGTGCCAGTGGATCCTCTGTGCACTGCCATGGGCAGCCCTCGGCCCTGTGCCCTGTCCCTCTTTGAAAAACCCTTCCTCCACCCCCATACTTAGCTAAAACGGTTCTCCCTTGTTTGAGACATGCCTTGGACATTCCATGTCTGTGGAGCGTGTCTTGAACACCCCCCACCTCCGCGCACCCATCTTCCCAGCCCACAGTCTGTTCTCCTACTAAGTATTCTGACTGTTTGCCTAGACCTTGAATACCACCTTCTCTTTGTTTTTAGATCCCACACCTAGCAAATTACTACCTGGCACAAAGTGATTTCTAAATGAATGTTTGAATAACTTCCACTTTGTGGCAGTGTCGTCAACAACAGAAAGCATTTGATGTTGACCTGAAGTCCAGGTTTGCCCCCGTGACCACCCTGAATGTATGTCGTTGCTTTTGCTCTTTCTAGGATTTCACTCTAGTGTTCAAATTTCCTTCAAGTCTCTTCCACATGAAACTTTTTCTTAAGTTTCTTATATCTCAATTGCTGGTATGGCGCGCGCAGAGCTGAATGTAATGCCTCAGTCTGGACGTTACTGAAGCAGTTTTTAGTTTGTACGGAGACCCACATGTTTTCTATTAATTATCGTCAGATATTTGTATCCCATGTTTTCTCCTTGTGCTTTTTAAAATCCACACTGTTTTGATATATCCATCTTAGTCTCGGTTGACTCATCTGTTATTTGAATCAGTCCAGCTAGCTTGGTGTTATTTTAACATTTTACATCCACACCTATTGTTTCTTCGAGGGACAGAAAGCGGTTTCCTGTAGCGCTACAGTAGGTGGTTCGCCCGGGTTAATCCTGCAGGATCATGGCTACCACCTACTTATAAATACCTCGCGTCTTAACATCTGTTCAGCTCTACAGCATCTAATCTGTTTTTTCCCTTCCCCAGCTCTTGTTTGGGGGAGTGTTTTGTAGAAATCGAGAAAGCTTCCTTCTGTGTAATTTATAATTTACGTATTGCTTTCTAATTTGACTTTGTGTTCACTTGCCCAACCCTGACCCCTGACTCAAATGCCTGCAGGGTTAAATGGAGTAACTGATACTGCACTTTTTGTGTAGAAATAATCTTTTAAATAAACCCTGTCTGAATGATGATTAGAAACGTTCTAGAAGTTCAACGGTCCAACTTGTACAGGTGCTGCCTCTTTCTCAATGGCCGTGTTTTCATATGTTCTCAGGTTTTAAAAAGTTACAGAAAGAAGAAAAGAATGAAAAAGAAAAGTGTTCAGAAATCCTTATATGGAGAAAGAGACATTGCTTCTAAGAAGCCCCTCTTAAGTCCTATTCCGGAGGTGCCAGAGGCCTCCGAGATGACCCCTTCAGGCCCAGGCTGCCGGTGGATGTGTGCAGGTATCCAGTCCTTTCCTTCTTCTATTTTATCTCTTCTCTTCACCCTGTTTATTGTTACTTCACTTTCCCCCAACATTTTCTCGTGTTACCCTGGGGATTTTAAGTGAGGGAAGCACTCGTTTGTAACTTGAAGGTGGCTTAGACCCTTTTCAGCATCTGACAGAAGCTCTGGATCCTCTCCCCAGAAAACTGAGACCCAAGAATTTTACACATGATTTCAGCGGAAATCATTTCCACTCCTCCTATTTATTTATGCGTTTTCTTAAATTAGAATGAACTCCCTTTGCTTGTGTAGTCCACCATCATTTAAAGCAGACAAGGTGATGGTTCAGTAATAGGTATATGAGTTAAGGACAAAAATTTTAAACTAAAAAATAAACCTCAGCCCACTATGTTTCATCGGAGTTAGCACTCCTAAGCATCTTCTAGAAATAGTATTTATAAATTGAGCTCAGTGGCCCTGGAAGTTTTATTTGTAAATGAAAATCAAGTCAGTTGATATCTTGGATAGATAAAAAGTGGAGTCAAGTTGCTTCTGGTTTGTAATGCCTGAGTTTTAAATGGACTGACTTATGCTGAAAATAGTAAGGATATGTGTCTGTTTGGTTTGTTGATTTTATATAGAATCATTTTACAAACAGCTGCCTTTGTCACTTATCAGATGTTCATAGCCTGCCTTCCATTTGCACTACACTACATAGGATTAATAAGAGGCTCAAGGACAAATGCCGTCCATGCCGCTGGAGACTCTTGGCTTTTTTTTTTTTTTTTTTTTGAGACACAGCTTCAAACTATCACCTGGGTAGAGTGCCGTGGCATCACACAGCTCACAGCAACCTCCAACTCCTGGGCTCAAGGGATTCTCCTGCTTCAGCCTCCCAAGTAGCTGGGACTACAGACGCCCGCCACAACACTCGGCTCTTTTCTGGTTGCAGCCATCATTGTTGTTTGGCGGGCCCGGGCTGGATTCGAACCCGCCAGCTTAGTTGTATGTGGCTGGTGCCTTAGCTGCTTGAGCCACAGGCGCTGAGCCAACTCTTGGCTTTTTCAATGCACTCTTATCACCTGGTTTTGCGATTATCTCATTCCTGTATTCACTCCCACACCCAAAATTACAGTCTCCTGGAGAATGGAAACTAAGTCTTTTTATGTCCCTAGCTCCTAAAGAGAGTTTTTAAAAAGATGATTAAACAATTAACTATTGGTATAATTTTCTTTCTTTTTTTTTTTTCTTCAGAGACAGAGTCTCACTCAGTGGCCCTGAGTAGAGTGCTATGATATCACAGCTCACAGCAACCTCCAACTCCTGGGCTCAGGTGATCCTCTTACCTCAGCCTCCCAAGTAGCTGGGACTATAGACACCCGACAGCGCCCAGCTGGTTTTTTATATTTAGCAGAAGAGACGGTCTTCCTCTTGCTCAGGCTGGTCTTGAATTCCTTCCTGAGCTCAAGCAATCCACTTAGCTCTGCCTCCCAGAGTGCTAGGATTACAGGCATAAGCTACCACTTCCTCCTGCCTGGCCAATTGGTATAATTTCATATCTTGCATCTGATTAGAGAATTTCTTTTTAAAAATATCTTTTTAAAAAGGGTCGCGCCCGTGGCTCAGTGGGTAGGGCACAGGCCCCATATACCAAGGGTGGTAGGTTCAAATCCGGCCCTGGCCAAACTACAACAAAAAACTAGCCAGGCGTTGTGGCGGGCACCTGTAGTCCCAGCTATTCAGGAGGCTGAGGCAAGAGAATTGCCTAACCCCAGGAGCTGGAGGTTGCTGTGAGCTGTGACGCCACAGCATTCTACCAAGGACGATAAAGTGAGACTCTATCTCTTAAAAAAAATTGTCTGGAGCGGGCTTTTTTTTTTTACCTAAGCACTGGTATTACCTGCTACTTGAGTTTAAAGCAGTGATTCGCAGCCTTCCTAATTCTGCAACCCTTTAATACAGTTCCTCATGTTGAATAATTATTATTTCAAGTAGCAGTGAAAATAATTTTATGTTTGGGGGTTACCACAACATCAGGAACTGTATTAACAGGTCACAGCATTAGGAAGGTTGAGAACAACCTAATGGTTTAAAGCAATTTAGTTAGTGGCTCTGTGCCCATAGCTCAGTGGCTAGGGCACCAGCCACATACATGCGTGGCTGCTATACCAGGCCAGGCCTGCTAAACAACAACGACAACTACAAAAAAAATATCTGGGCGTTGTAGTGGGCACCTGTATATAGTTCAGCTACTTGGGAGGCTGAGACAAGAGAATTGCTTAAGCCCAAGAGCTTGAGGTTGCTATGAGCTGTGACACCAGGGCACTCTACTGAGGGTGACATAATGCGACTCTGTCTCAAAAAAAAAAAATCAATTTAGTTACTTCCTTTCTCCCTCTCCTTTCTGAACACCTTCCCTGGCTCTCCTTTACCTTCCCTAATATGATGAATTTTACCAGAAAATACATAAATGCCAATTTCTAGAGCTGTTTAAAAAGCCCAGTTTTTAAAGCTGTATAAAAGTATAAAGATACCTTGGTTGTCCCTAAGTGTACCTAACCAGCCTTAACCTCTGGCTTTACGTAAAGTGCATGATTTTAAGTAACCTAATCATGGATATGTTTTCAAATTGAAACTTTATATTTGTATATTTTTCCTTTCTATTTTGTTGAAATACTTTTCAATAGCCATTTGACTGGCCACGTAAAACCATGATTATCTGAGGTAACAAAAGCGATGGCATCTAATAGCACAGGCAGAGAATTCGTAACGCCTGTGTTCATCTGCGCTGTGTTACTACCAGTCTGAAAAACCCGGAGTTGAGGATGTTTTTTTTCCACCTCTGATATGTCAGAAGCAAATGAAAGGCTCTAGGCTGTCTTCCCAGAGGATGCAGTTTAATCAAAGATTGAGGAATAAGGGATAGGTTTTTAGAATATTGAAACGTGGTTATACTTGAGAGGACAGTGCACTTTATAGTAATTTTTAACTGAGGGCATGAGACCTGAGTGTCGTCAGGCGTGCCCTCGTAGCTACTAAGCCCTTAAATTACTCCAAATCCTAAATTCCTCTGTTCTGTTTCAGTAGATACAGTGATACCAAAGTTGCCCGTTTTCAGGGAAATGGGAGATGTGGCCTCACATTAAAAGCTTGTAACGTGCAGTGTTAGAATGGAGAAAGCGATTGTAGACACTCTTCTCCTTCTCATGGTCTGTGGTTATGTGCTCACTAATTCAAGCATTAAATACCTATTTTCTTAACCTGTGGGTTGGAGAACAGCTAAGAGAGGAGGAGGGTGACAGATGGGGACAAGGACCGTGTAATAACATGTCTTGTGACTTTCAAAGCTTAAAACAACAGAACAGGGCTCCTGTTTATTTATTTAAAAGTAAAGTTTATTTCCATTGTTAAATTTTAATTGGACTTCAATTTACTTGTATATCTATGTCATAGATGATTTCAACTCAAATGATAAACTTGAAGAAGTGAAGATGCCTAAACATCCGGTTAGAAGAATCAGTCTTTTGCCTCAGAACCTGGAAGATTTGCATCTGAATCAAGGCTTTGGTAAACATGTTGTTTCTGAATTCTGCTCTTCCATTGAAAGGTCTTCCTTACTTGATAACGCTCCTTCTGATGAAAGTCCAAATATAAATGATGAAAATAAAAATATCCCCAAAGCAGAAAATACGTTGGAAAGTAAAACTGAGCCAAAAACTGGGACTGAGACTCACATTCCTTGTGTGTCTGGGACTGAAGAACAGGCTGCATCAGATGATCCAGAACTTGATTTTATCACACAGGGTCAAGAATTTGCTGCCGCTGGTCAAAACGAGGAAACCCTTTGTCAAAGGTTGAAAATGTGGGAAGATTTAAAGTGTGAAAAACAGGATGACTGCTTAGTAGCTGTGGAGGGGAGACTTCAGCACAGAAGCTTCCTGTCTGACACACAAAAAGAATCGAATCGTGTAGAAGATGCCCTCCCTGAACGTAAGAAAGAATCTAAAAGCCAAAAGGAGGATTTGGGAAGCAAATGTGCACAAAGCAGCAGCCTTAGGAATTGTAGAGAAAGGAAACACAGAAGGTACTCTTCGTGTCATTCCGACGCTCAGGGTTTACAGGGGGAAGAAAACGCAACTCCCAGACCTTCCCACCACGCGGGCAGCTCTGCAGAAATTAGTATAGAAAATTCTCAACTGTATAAAGATTTATCTGATGCCATCGAGCAGACCTTCGAGAGAACAAAAAGCGAAACCAGAGTACGACGGAGCACAAGGTTGCAGAAGGATTCAGAGAACGAGGGGCTTGTGTGGATTCCACTTCCATTTCCTGCCCCTTCCCAAAATACCAAGAGGAGAACAATATGTACATTGGACAGCACAGGATGTGAAAGTCTGTCTCCCGGAAAAGGCACCGTGCCCTCCAGTCAGAAACCGTGCCTGGCACCTTCTTTCTCCGATACAGAAACTATCCAGGGCCCTGCAGCTGATTCCTCTGCTTTACCTGGTAAGAGGAGGAAGAGCTTCTGTACTTCTACACTTGAAAATGCTAAAACCTCCACCCAGTCAAAACGCTGCAGAAGAAGAACCTCTGTCTGTGCAAAGGAGGGAAGCTCTCTAATGGACTTTGCTCAGAGCGGAGACCCCAGCAGGAATTGACCCTTCCTACCTGGCATTTGGGGAGAGAGAAGGTAACACCCGTGCTGGAAAGATTCATCTAGCTTCCACCCTTTGTTCAACTTCAATGTTTTAAAAGTTTGAAATTCATTAAACAAAAGTTTCCAAAAATCAGATCATTTGAGTTGAACCTACTTTTAAGCAGAAATAAATGTCTCCATCGTTCAAAAAGAAAATATTCTATGAAATACACCCTTGTCCTCCAGAAAGCAAATGCTTTATTACCCTTTGGCTGAAGTGATTGTTTCTAGACCTAACATGGTTTCTGAATTTTTATAGAGTTCTATTTTCTTAAGGACCTATCCATCTAAATCCATGTTTATCACTGAAAGTTGAAACACTGTTGTAAAAGCATCTTTTAGAATGGACTGATTTTATCTGGATCAGAGGGTTGAGGGGTTTTTTGATTTGTACAAAAACCAAATCGATAGAATTAGTAGAACTTTATGAAAATTGAAGGTAATATACATTTTTAAAAAGTGGAGTCAGATGTGTATTTCTTATGAAATATGGCACAAAAAACTGGTTAATTTTTTTCTGACAACTAGGGGAAATGGAAATTATGAAACTCGTTTTCTTTTTGGTTAAATTTAAAGACAATTTTTGATGACTTGCTTTATCCGTCTCAAACGACATTTTTTCATTTTAATAGTTAAATTCTGAACATGAGATTTCAGAAAATTATGTCAATAAACAAAATTTTATAAATCTGTCCTTCTAAATGAACGTGCAATTTTAATGTGAGGCCATTTTTTTCCTTCAAAAAAAAATATTCCTGTATGCTTTGTTGGCTGTGTATGGAAGAGTTGGTTTTGGGGCAAAAATATAACAGTTTGGTTAAAGGTTGGCCTCCCAGATAATTCTGATTAGTCACAGGCAATTTAGGATTTAATTCACGATCTTCCACAAAAACGTGAAAACCAGAAACTCACTTAAAGAGACCCTAAAAAATTAGTTTACTAATGTGAAGCCGGGCAGGTCACTGATTTAACAGCCTGGCTTCTAAGCGGTTCTAGCTTTTTATTTCGTCGGGTCCGGTACTGTCCCTTCCTTGTCTGGGTTTCTCTGGTTAAGTTTTTGCAGGATCTCCAATGGCTGTTTTGGTGATCGCCGTTTGAAAATCTAAATCGCTATATGTTGGGATTTCGTGAATGTGTATAAATCATTATATCATTAAACAATTGTCTTGGAAATCCTTTAAATCATTAAACTTTCCCTCTCATGATAGCAGAAACATGTTAACAAATAGAGCTCTCTATAAATAACACACCGGGGAAGAAAGCTCCCGCTGAGCGCCCATTTCCCCTCTTTAGATAGAGACTATTTGTTACCTTCTTGGCACCGGCACGTCTGGAACTCCTGCTGCTAAAGACTAATGTATTTTACATTAACACTCAAAGTGATCCCCGATTTCTTCTGCTCAAGGGTGGATTGTTTTAAAAATACTTTTATCATTCCATGTAAATTATTAATGGACTTTTTTCCCCATGTATAGTTACAGTTTGGTGTGGTTGGCATGTCAGTGCCATTAAAAACAAACTAAAAAATCTAATTAGCTGCTTCTGAAACTTTTTGGTTTGGGGAATTTTCTTCTTAAAAAAAAAAAAAAAGAAAAAAACCTTTCAGAAGCTCAAGCTGTTTGGAGGTTTTTGTTTTTTAATTTGTGCATTTCTTTAACAAGACAGCTAAGAACTATGGATCATGATTTTTCACCTTTTTACTGTCTAATGATAGGTGATCTCAACTGTATTTGAATTTTTAGAGTTTCACGTGCTTTGTTTGATTTCTCAAAAAGCACTAATGAGATTGAGGGAAACCTGATCTGTGATTTTTGACCTGGTTTTTTTCAGATGCAAAATCATTCTCATTTTCTAGCAATAGTTAAAATTACAAACTTTACAAGTTCTGTTAGTTTCCAAATGTTCCGTTATAAATATTTTGCTGGTTGATCGTACATAATACACAGATCTTCTTCCTTAAAAGAGCAGATCTGAAAAATCCAAGCGATTTAGAGTTCTATCCCCCAGCTTTCATTTGTCCGAGATTCGTGGGAAGTTAATCATGTCTGTCTGATCATGCTTGCTTGTCTTTTCAGTTTCTTTTCATTAATGGTTAAATCAAACACTTGACCTCAAAACCGTCCTTCTGCTACCCTGTCTGTTTTCCTGCAGTAAGTAACCAGCCGGGGATGGCTTACCTTTGACTGTCTTCTACTTAACATGACGTTTCTGTTCTGTAGCTTCTTGATTCGTCCAGCAGATGGCAGCACGACATCTGAAGTTTTTCCTTCTCTGCATCACCTCCAAGCCTAGGCCACGCTCAACCGCTGCCGCCTTAGCGTCCCTCTGTTTTTACCCATTTTTATCACAAAAATAATATGCGGTTATTGGGGACAAAAAAATACGAGAACTGTACAAAATTTAAAAGTAGAATAAATGCACTTGTTGCTTTTCTGCACCTCTCACAAACATCATTCAGCCAAACATTCCTCCCTGTGCATGTTCCAGACCTTAGGCAAACAAGAGTATGTTGTCTTGTTATTTTCTAACAGAATATGTGCCATTCTGAGACCTTTCTTTATTATTTATTTTATATTATTCAACAAGATAATCACGAGTATCCTTCAGTCCCATTATTCACCCTTCGTGCTACCTTGGTGTTTTAAACCCCTGCATAGAAGCACACACCTGGATACCTGTGAGGACGGTAGCCGTTTCCTTAATAATGGATTTGAGTCGTCTCCAGCTTTTGGTATGGAAAATTACAGCAATGTTTTTATATTACAGCAAACAAGAAGCCATACTGGGCTTGTTGAAAATGTCTATAAGATGAATTCTCTTCTGTAGCTTTTAACGGTAAATTCCCCTGACAAACGTCCTCCCATCCTTGCCCTCTTTCTGCTGCTCATTCTCCCCTACCCCTTAAGGCCACTGTGTTTCTACCTTCTCTGGCTGCCCCCCACTTCCACAGAAGTCGCCGTCTCGATGCCTGAGTCTTAGAGCTGGCGTAACAAGGAGGAAAGGGTTAGTAACGCCTGGTTCACGTATTAACTTGAAAGAGCTATACTTTGTCAAGTTTACTGTGGTATAATAAGCCTATGATCAAGTTCACTTTTTTTAAGCCCACAGTTTGAATTTTTGCAAATGTATACAGTCCTGTAAGCAGTGCCTCTTACAGTTAAGTAAGAGAATTTTCCAGCACCCCAAAACCTTTCCTTCTTTCTCTTTATACTCGGTTCCCTCCCCCTAGTCCCACATAGGCACAACTGATGGTCTGATTTTATATCTCTGTAATTCTGTGTTTTTCAGAATGTCATAAAAATGAGATCATATGATACACGTCCTTTTGTGCCTGGCTCTTTCAACTTAGCATAATGCATTTGAGGGTCCTCTGTGTTGTGTGCTGTAAGTAGTTGATACCAGTTTGTCACTGAGTGGTATCACATTTTATATGTGTGCCAGTGTATCCATTCACCACTTGATATTTGGATTGATTCTGGGTTTGGGCTATTATGAATAAAGCTGCTGTAAACATTCACATATGGATCTTTTTTTATAGACATATTTTCACTTATCTTGGATAAATACCTAGAGGTGGGATTCTGGGATGTATGGTTGAAAAATGTTTACCCTTTTAAGAAACGGCCAGATTTTTCCGCAGTGGCCACACAATTTTGCATTCCCACCAGCCACTTGTGAAGGTTTGTTTCATGTGTTTACCAGCGTCTGATGTCATGAGTCTCTTTCCGAGAGCCATTGTAGCATGTGTGTGGTGATGTCTCACTGTGATTTTCTTATTTATAGTTCCCTAATGACCTTGAACGTGTTTTCCGGTCCTTATTTCCATCCTTATATTTTCCTTGTAGAGATGTCTAATCTCATCTCCATGGTTTTTGTGTGTGTGGTTATTATTAGAGTATTGAGTTGAGAGAATCTGTGTGTATTTAGATCAGGGGTCCTCAAACTTTTAAAACAGGGGGCCAGTTCACTGTCCCTCAGACCGTTGAGGTCTGGACTGCGGGCCCTGGGATGAGTCGGCTGCTAAGCAGGACAGGCAGCAGTGGCAAAAACACCCAGCGGGCCGGATAAATGTCCTTGGAGGGTCGTAGTTTGAGGACACCTGATTAGATAAAAGTCCTTTATTGAATATGTGTCTTGCAAATATTTGTCCCTAGTCTGTGGCTTGTCTTTTTATGTTTGTTTTGTTTTTGAGACGGAGTCTCACTTTGTCCCCCAGGCTAGGATGCCTTGGTGTCATCACAGCTCACAGCAACCTCAAACTCGAGCGCTCAAGAGTGCCTCTTGCCTCAGTCTCCTAAGTAGCTGGCACTATAAGCACCAGCCACCACATATGGTTAGTTTTTCTATTTTTATAGAGATGGGGTCTTGCTCGTGCTCAGTCTGATCTTGAACTCCTGATGTAAAATTGTGACCCTGAGTCATTGAAAGATTGAGTCATCAAGAAATCTCTTTTAGACATTGTATTCTAGAACAGAAAATAAAGCAAGGGTGACTATAAAGCTAAAATTAAATTGGCTAAAAAATATCTAAAAGCCCCATCGTTTTCATAAATTGAGATTTTTATTATAGTTTGGGTTAGTATAAGTATTAAGAATTGTTGCTCTTGGCCACACGCAGTGGCGCACACCTGCAATCCCTGTACTCTGGGAGGCCGAGGCAGGTAGATTGCTTGAGTTCAGGAGTTCAAGACCAGCCTGAGCAAGACCACATCTCTACTAAAAAATAGAAAAAAGTAGCTGGGCTTGGTGGTGGGGCATGCTTGTAGTCCCAGCTACTTGAAGGCTGAGGCAAGAGGATCTCTTGAGACCAAGACTCTGAGGTTGCTGTGAGCTACGCTGATGCCACGGCACTCTATTCAAGGCAACAGCGTAAGACTCCAAAAAAAATTGTCACTCTCCTTACTCAGAAAGTAACTTTAGCATTTGAGAATTATTAACATGGGAAAATTTCCCTGCCCCAGGTCGTTCAAGGCAGGCAGATCATGGGTTCCTGAATACATTTGCCAGTTATTTAACAAGTAGTCTGTGCCAGGTGTTAATTTCTAAGTATGAACACTGCCTTAAAGATGCTCAGATTTCTCTAAGGTGGAATCCCAGCACAGGACGCGGTTAGACGGGGATCCCCAGACCTACCAGTCCTCCAGGGAGCACCAACTGCAGATCAGGTAAGTTTGTTTTGTTTCGTGCTAGAAGTGCTGCTCGGGCAAAATTCGCTTTAAAAAGGTTTAAAGGAATGGAGATCCAAAAGGCACATTCCATTCAAAATGCCCTTTCATTGTTACTTAATAATGATTTAAAAATGTGTTATTCATTGTACTGAGATGAGGCAATACAGGCAGGCTATCATTCTGAGGTATTTTTTCTTAACTTCCATTATAGTCTAACCTATAAACACATCTGGAGACAGAGCATGGGTTTGACGCTGGGTTCCTAGATCAAGTGAATGGAATTGGGATAAAATGATGAAATTACAACAAATAATGTTACATTTAAAAAGAAGAAGGTTTCCCCCACCTTGGGTTTTGAATGTTTTCGAGAATTATTTCATGGCCTTTATTTGGCTCTTGAATGAACTAATTGCCGGTGTATCATGGCCTAACCAAGTTCATCTGGTATTGCACTGGGGGGTTCCTTTTTGTACATTATTTGATGCTTTTCTGTGTTTTATGAAATTAGGACAGACTACACATACTGGAAGAGCTTAAATGAGAGATGCGTAATTATTGCCTTTCAACTGATAACATATTTTTGTTTCACATCTTCAACCTTCAATTTAATTTATTTTCTTAAATTGGGAATTTAACGATTTATTAGTAATGTTTTTGGAAATTTTTAGAAAATTGGCAAGCAAGTATTTTTTAGAGTTGCTGGGGTTTTTTATTTATTTTAATTTTATTCAGTCAGATACAGATCATGAATACATTCGTGCATATGTGGGGTACAATGCTGATTTTTTCCCTTTTTTATTAAATCATAGCTGTGTACATTAATGCAGTCATGGGGTACAGTGTGCTGGTTTTATATACAATTTGAAATATTTTCATCAAACTGGTTAACATAGCCTTCATGTCATTTTCTTAGTTATTGAGTTAAGACATTTGTATTCTAAATTTAGAAAGATGCACATGTACCCTTATAAGATGAACCATAGGCGTGATCCCACCAAGCTGCTGGGTTTTTTTTAATGCTTTAAGCCCTGTATCACTTACATGAATAGAGAAATAAGAGACCAAGCACATTAAATAAAAATGTGGCATTTTCTAAGCTGTAGGTTGGGATTTCATCACAAAATTTCCACTGTCCAGTTGGAGGCACAAATTGCCTAAATGGTTAAATTTACATTTTGTGATAAAAAGTGGCCTACATGGATGCAAACAGCCGGCATTTTTTAAAGTTCCAGATTCTTAAGTGTATATGTGTGACTTTTTAGACCCTAAAATTTAAACGTAACTATTACATACATTTCCTACATCTCATTCTTTATTCTAATGGGTTTACTCATCCGCTTAAGATTTGATTTAAAAAATTCTTCCACTTTGGCAGTGTTTCATAATCTAGGTAAGTGATTTGATGGTGGCATCGTTATTTTTGCCTTTGAAAAGCAAACAGCATTTCCAGTGTTGGTGTTCTAATATCCCAGGTTCTCTTTGGGAAGCAGAAGTAAATGTCCATTTCTTCTCAGTTTGGCCACACCCAAGAACTGGTAAGTAGCAGGTGTTTGCAAAAATCAATTCTTCCAAATGTCTGATTCAAATGTATTTTTTTCGGTATAAAAATTGGTGTCAAACAGATGAAACTTTATACGGAAAATGAGCAAAAGTATATCTTCGGTTCAACTAAGTTTAGGTCAGATGCTGGGTGCTGAAATGTAAAATGTAAGATTTTCTGCTTGAAGTCTGTGTGGAACACAGTGTGTCCATTTTCTAATTGTTCATAACAGAGCAAGACTCTAAGGCAGTCAGTCTTGTCTTGTTTTAGGTGTTTGCTGGGAATGGAGATTGCAGAAGTATTCCCTGACTCAAACCTGAGAACCCTGGTGTTAGTCTTGGGCTATTTCCCGTGACCCTCTGCCTCCCTTCTTCCTGCCCCCTGTGTAGATTTGGAACTGGGCAGCCATTTTTGTTTTTGGAAGGGGCAGGAGACAGATATAATGAATGACTTTTATTGTGCAATATTTCAAACTCTCTCGAATGCATTCGGAGGGATGGAAACTGTTCTGCCCTGTGTCACAGCCAAAACAAACAAAACATATTCCCTCAACCTGGATGTGTGTTTCTCTCAAACTGGCAGTATGAGGGTTCAGCTCTCAAACAAGAATTTGGTTTGACAATTTTTAGCCCTTGTTCAGCTGAGTATTGGGATAGGTCACAGCCAAAGCAAATACTGTGGGGGAAAATTAATGCACATATTTACAGCTTGCAGGTGGCATTTTTTCTGAAAAGTTGGAGATTTGTCTTAAGGAACTGCGTTTGTGGTAATACTTTTAAATAGACTCTCTTTTCTTTGGCTAATATTTAAAAAATGAACTCCGATGATAGTAACTCCAAATGGAAATAAATTCTGCAGAGGTCCCTGAAGAGTGATAAATGCTTGAATTTAAGTATTTAAACATTTAGAGACCACTAAAAATCTGAGAATTCTAGGAACATCAGACCTAGCAAATGCACGCTAAAACCCCCTTGATAGTAGCCTTCTCTGACCCCACCCCGAAGAATCCACTCCAGAAGCATCAATGGCTCCTTTATGACTCAGCCCGTAACACTGTTTACTGACTCCAGTCCCCCCCACTTAGGTTGTTAAGTATTCCCCCCACGCCGGTCTGTGGGGAGGCAGTCTTCTGCACCATCAAGGTAATTCATTTCGTAATGTGCCGTTGTGCTAAATGACCCTGACAAAATATTATTAGTAACAATAATAACTGAATTTATGATTACCTATAACGAACAGGCTCCGAGTTTCTGTCTTAACCCAGAAATACTGAAAACAAATGTAGAGACCAGGCGATCTACCTCTCAGAATGAATGGTAGCAAAGATTTCAACCTGCCCCCCGCCTTGCAGGCCCTCCCTGTAAAATATGAAATTTTAACTTTCATCACTTGTTCTACTGAGCAGTATACAACATCTGTGTGAATGGAAATAAGCCATTGGATAACTCCGTTGGCTGCTAACTTCCCATCTAGTAAACACTCCAGATGGAACATTGCCCATGTCTTGCATCTCAGACACGCTGATTGCACAGTGATTAGAGACTCTGCACCCCAGCACTGGGAAGTTCGGTTACATTCCCGTAAACTAACCTGGCTGGCGTGTCCAGGGCAGGAGTCAGTTTCAGAAGTGGGTGTCTAGTTTTCCGTGTTTTGTCACGAGTGGGCAAGTGGATAGTCCATGGCTCCTGGGCTGCCAAGAGGCCAGTGTGAGAAGGGAAAGGCACTAGGGTCTCAGGAAAAAGCAGACTCTTATCTCGCAATTTCCAAATGTTGCTCTAAGTTCTTAATACTCAAATATGGTGGATACGTGGAGTTCTTTCTTTGGGTAACAGGACTAATTGAACTCTCTGGTTTGCCCAAACTTTTTTTTTAACGCTTTGAGAGCTGAAGGTTTCCTTTTAACCTAAATAAATGTATTTTGGGATTTAAAAATAATGTACCTTCTCCAATCAAGTTATTGCCTCTTAAGTACCCCTGTGGCTTTCCTTCCCCTCAGAGACAAATTACCCAACCTTTCTGTAAATAAGTAGCCTACTGGCTTATCACTCTTACTCTATGCTTTGTCCCTCTACTTTTTTCACTTTTTGTTCTTGTTTTTACAAACCACACAACAGTAAAACATACAAAGCCCCCTTCAAAGATACAATCCTGTACGTTGCTCTCCCTGGAAGCCCACGGCAGCTGCCCCCAGTGCAGCCGGAGGCCCCTGACCCTCAGCCTGTGGCCTGTTGTATTTCCAGCCCCTCGCTTTTTTTTTTTTTCATTTTTTAAGAGACAGAGTCTCACTTTGTTGCCCTTGGTAGAGCGCTGTGGCATCACAGCTCATGCCAACCTCCAGCTCTTGGGCTTAGACAATTCTCTTGCCTCGGCCTCCTGAGTAGCTGGGACTACAACTGCCCACCACAACAACTGGCTATTTTTAGTTGCAATTTGGCCGGGGCTGGGTTCGAACCCACCACCCTTGTATATGGAGCTGGTGCCCTACTCACTGAACCACAGGCGCCACCCT
>NW_003852469.1:4415251-4445427 GCF_000181295.1 Otolemur garnettii | reverse complement strand
CCCCCCCCCCCCCCCCCCCCCCCCCCCCCCCCCCCCCCCCCCCCCCCCCCCCCCCACCCCCCCCCCACTTCATAAGGAAGCCAGGCAGTTTGGTTACTTGTTGGCTGTTCTTACAAGAGTCTGGTTGGAGGAACCATTGCAATCAATAGCTACAAAAGGGCTTTGGGAGTGGAGAGGGGCCTGGGAGTGGGGGAAAAGCCAGAAGCAGCTCAGTTTGAACCAGAAGCCAGAGCTGCGTCTGCCTTCCGCCACCACCACTCTGAACAAGCAGAATTGCAGCCCAGTCCCTGAAGCTTGTGCCTGGTACCCTGCAGCTGTCCCGTAAATGTCCAAGTGGATTTCCACGCCTCTGTATTTCTCCAAGAGAAGAAAACAATCTCAGGCATATCCCGAACTGTTTGGAGGCCTGTGACCCTTCGACATTGCCCTGCCTTCCTGCTCTGGCTCCACCGTCCACAAGCAAAGCCTGTTTCCACCAGGCCAAAAGCTGTAACAATATTAAGATGTTTTCCTCAACCTTGTCCCCAGAAAGATACTCTCTTTCCAGAAGATTGTTCTCCCCTGGGCATTACATCATGAATTGATTCAGTTCTTGGAGGAAGAAATTGGACAAAATATAATAGATGACCTCCTGGGGAAACATACTTAGGTTGTTAAGTATTCCCACCAGAAAACTCCGAAATCGCTTCTATATTACCACGCTGTCCACAGTTAACCTTTCACCCCACTGCAGCTGAGCACCATGCTTTTTTCTGTAAGGGTTTTTGTTTTAGTGGGGATCAGAGAGTGCATTTCTCCTTTATTTTCTTAAGAAATACAAGAATTCTTTGTTTTTGCCCTTACCCACTCTTTCTCCATTTCAGGAGCCAGGGCGCGCCACCAGACCCTGGAACAGGTTGTGTGGCCGCAGCTGCAAAAGGGTGTCACTTCACTGTGTGAGTGTGGCCTCCCGGGGAGTCGGGAGCAGGGAGGGGGCGCTGCCGTGGGGAGGGCCGCTCAATATTTAAATTTCCTTTAGGATTTTTTGGCCTCTGGGGCATCATGGCCACCAGAAAAGTGCTAATTGAACATTTGGAAGGCATCACCAAGGCCGTGTGGATGGTTATGGCCTTGTGAGCGACGTCCATGCTGGAGAAAAGGATCAGATTTCGTCTGTCTTGGGAACTGGTTCTCAGAGAAAGATGCTCAGGATTGATGAACTAACTCCCATCCAATAAATAGTGCAGTAAGAAATGTGGGAGCTGTTTTCTTTTCCAAGTTCACAAGTTGGAGCGGAGAAGAGGCGAGGTGGGATTGGCCGTACGCATCTGCTGGCCTTGGAGAGTGGTGACTTGGATGGACGAGCTAAGGAACTGGTCGTAACAGAAGGCCTTTCATCACCAAGTGCCCAGCTGGTGACTGGAAGCGTGTCAGTGTCCAGGGCCTAGTTAACAGATTATAGGGCGGTGGAGCGAATTGGCCATCTTCACTGGCAGAATCAGCGAAAACTAAATTGGTAGGGCCAGTTTCCTTTGCCGAGGCAGAAGCGTTTTAACCATTGTCAGCAAATCTCAGTATTGTCTCATAGATCTCCAATCAGAACATTAGCACAAGCTCCCCCACACGATGAAATATATCTCTCTATCCTGATGAAAGCCCTCCAGCGGCCCCAGCCAGGCCCCCAGCTCAGCCCCAGCGGGTCCAGCTCCACCTCTGAGGTGTGGGCAGGGGGAGATGGCGCCGTCCCGGTTGGACCTTGGTGCCGTGAGACGCAGCCACAGAGGAAATCAGGTGAAGGGTGCACAGGCCTGTGTACTACTTGTGCAACTTCCAAAGAATTCATAATTATTTCATAATAAAAATGTTAAAAAGTAAAAGGCTCAAAACAACAAAAGCCTGTTAGCATCCCTCATCTGTAAAGTGGGAATAGTAATAATACTTGACGTGGCCACTGGGAACATCAAATAATACAGACGTTCTGCGTCTTGCTTTCGTCAGCTCGGCCCCCTCCGCTGTGTTACAGACGTTCATCCCGCCGGCATTGTCACCAGAAGAAGCAAAGTTCTCTCTACTGCTCACCTGCAGTGTGGTCACTGCAACAGGCGTTTTCCTGCCATCCTTGTCTTATGTGATGTCATGACAGAGAAGGACGCTGAGACTTTACGAGGTTCTGTGACTTGCCCAGGATTACCAAGCTAGTCACTAGGCTTGCTGTCTGAGACCTTACCGGGCATCCTCAAATTACGGCCCACGGGCCACATGCGACTCGCCTAGGACATTTATCCGGCCCGCCAGGTGTTTTTGCCACCGCTGCCTGTCCTGCTTAGCAGCTGACTTGTCCCAGGACCTACAGTCCGGCCCTCCAACAGTCTAAGGGACAGTGAACTGGCCCCCTGTTTAAAAAGTTTGAGGACCCCTGCCTTAGACCATAGCCTCATCCTGCATTTCTTCAAAGGAGTCCATCCCAATATCACGTACATATCAACTACTGCCCCACCCACGGCTCTCCTCACTCCTAACGTCCATCTGTCTTCATCACACTGTGCAGAGGTTACAGGGAACCATTGGGGGTTGTCACTGGGTCAGCCCGTGTGGAATCCACCAGCTTTGTTAAAATTTTATACCGTTTTATTCAAAATCATGACCTTGCTCGAGTTTTTCCCTAGCCATGGAAATCAAACACCCAAAATGCCTTGACCTCCACTTTCTAAGCTCCCTGTTTTCTCATCCTCTGTAAACTCTGCTTAGTCCCATTGATGCTGGTCACCAACAGGACCCTGTGAGTCAGGAGAGTGAGATTGTAAGTGTGACTTAAATGTAAATCTCAGTGCCCCAACTGTTATGTTTGCTAAATCCTTTAACCTCCCTGAGCCTGAGTCGTCACATCTGTAAAACAAGGATATTCGTAGCATATTTTTCTCTTATGATTGTTGAACTACGTGGTGATAAAGTTTCCATAGTTCCTTATTTGGTGTCCGGTATGTGATAGGAATACAGTAAGGCCATATTCATTATTTACTTTTTATTTTGAAATAATTTCATACTTAAAAGTTATAGGAATAATACGTGTTTATTTCCCTAAACCTTAGCATTTTACTAAGATTGCTTTCTCTCTCTCTCTCTCTCTCTCTCTCTATATATATATATATATTTTATATGTATGCGTATATATTTTATACATATATATATATAAATATATTTCTAACTAGCTATATATATTTTTTTCCTGAGCAATTTAAGTTGCAGACATGATGACTCTTTACCCTTAAATACATTAGTGTACATGTGTATTTCCTAAAAATAAGAGAGAACTTATTTAAGGCGATTGACGGTCCAAGGTTCATGATCATAGCAATGGCAGTTCTGGAAGTAGTTCCACGGTGTTTCTCTAACTCAGATTCACATCATGACTCAGGCCACCATTACAGAGCACAGATTATGTGCCAGGCATAGCGCTAAATGCTCTGAAAATTCTTTCCCTAAATTCTCTCCACCGTGTGGTGAAACACCAGGTATTAACTCCATTTTGCAGATCGTAGCAACTAAGACTCAAGGAAAATTACTAAATTGCTCAAAGGACTTCAGTGAAGTGGTAGTAATGGGATTCAAACCCAACTAACTCTAGTAAAAGTGGTGCTTTTTGTTACCCACTAGATTGGTGACCATATGCTTATTATAAAAAGAGATATAAAAGAAGATCATTTAAAGAAAACAAGCAACTCTCCTGGGGCCCTTAGAGTGTGCTCACCTCCACTGTCACACACTTTGGTGGCCTGAGCTGCAGGGCCTGGGTTTGGTTCTCACAGGTCTTTCTAATCCTGATGAGCTCTTCAGAATGATATTGCCAAATAATTGGAAGCCTTTTGCACTGATTTGTTGCTGGCAGGGAGCCAACTCTTGTGTTCAGATGCCTTTAGTCAAGGTATTTCTGAAACAAAGGTTTCTTTTCCCAGAGAATACTAAGGGTACAGTTAATATACGGGGTGGCTGGATTCACTTTGGGACCCGGACACGTCATGTGTTGTTGGCAAGCCTCTGGATCTGCTCTGAGATTCGAGGAGCCATGGAGAGCTGTCCACTTGGTCACTCATTTCCCAGGTAAATGTAGTTGATTGGTCTGGCTCAGTCCTCTTAGGCCTAAGCACAGAGAACAAAAATAGTTCGATACTTTGGGGTGATCTATCCTGTAGAGGTTTTTAGTACTAAGGAATTCTGGTGGGACACATCTGGTACCATGATTAATTCTGCTTGAATAAAATCCTGTGCTTCAATCAGCAGTCCTTTTTTTTTTTTTTTTTTTGAGACAGTCCCACTATGTTGCCCTTGGTAGAGTGCTGTAGCATCACAGCTCACAGCAACCTCAAACTCCTGGGCTTAAGCAATTTTCTTGCTTCAGCCCCCCAAGTAGCTGGGATTACAGGCACCTGCCACAACACCTGTCTATTTTTTTTGCAGTTGTCATTGTTGTTTGGTTGGCCCTGGCTGGGTTCGAACCTGCCAGCCTTGGTGTATGTGGCCAGTGCCCTAACCACTGTGCTACAGGCACTGAGCCTGAATGAAAATTCAATGGGGAAAGCATCTCAATTTATAGACCATACACTTTGCTAGACAAAGAATTCCAAGTAGCTTGGGAACCATCTGTCAGGGTTGTTTGGGACATTGAGAGAGTGTCTGGGAATATTTGGGCCCCGGGCCTATGGAGCTTGGGAACGGGGAACCTCCACAGAAGTTCAGAACTTAAGATCAGGGCTCAGACTGGCCTGGATTTGGATTCCAGCTTCAGCACTTAACAATGTGACCCTGAGCACGTTAATCTCAAATTCTTTGTCTGAAACGATAACAATGTATACTTTCCAAGATTTTTTGTGAGATGTAGTGCAAGTAAAGCACATAGAATAGACCCTGGCCCTTAGAAAATGCTCATAAAACTTGATGGTTAATTTTAGTAACAATATAATTGTTATTATGGTTAATATAATGACAATCAACGTGAGTGGGGCAGAACTGACTTTGTGTCTACTCCCCTCCTTTCTCTCCGTTATTCCTTTTGTCATCTCCTTCGGTTCTTTCCCTGCTCATCCCACATTCTCTTCCTACCCTCTTTTCCCCTTAGTCCCCACTCTGTGGATGATCTAAAATAAGATGTGAATTATTAAAGACCATCCGGTTCTCGTACTCTTTGTAAAAGAAATCAGTGATGTTAAGGACCCTGAACAGTCACTGATTCGTGGTCTTAATAAAATTCAACAATCAAACAAAACGCCTTTCCCCCCCTGAATCATTACGCCCCATTGTTCCTGAACATCTGGGCGGAGGGGAGAAGCGCCTTCACTGGGGCCTCTGGGACACAGCTTCTCAAGCTGTAGCTGAGTCTTCGTTTCTGCCTCATTTGGAACACAAGCCATCAGTCCAGGATTCCCTTTCTGGAGCTGCCACTGACTATGTGGGTGACTTATTTCCCAACTTTGAACTTTGGTTTTTAAACTGGAACAAGTCAGAGGAGACTTGATGTAATTGATGAAAGTCGATAAAAACACCGCTCAGATTTAAGGCTTCACTGTGTGCTCGGATGCTGTTTCCTGGGTATTCATCTCCTCTTGACAGCAGGCTCCTCAAGCAGGGGGACAGTGTCCCAGTCCATAGGAAAGAGTGTAGGTTTGGAAGTTAGAGGCCCCGGGTTCAAGCTCCCCCACCCCCAGCTACCTGGTAGGCCATGCCACCCTTGGTGGGTCACTGCATCTCTATGAGATAATAATTAACACGGCCCTTGATGTTAATTATTATTGTTTTTATTGCCCACACAGCTTACTACCATGCAGTGCTCATAAGTTTTTGCTGAAACTCATCTGTTTTAAGAACAAAGCTAAGGAGGAGGGTGTGGTGGCTCACACCTGTGATCCTAGCACTCTGGGAGAAAGAGGAGGGAGGATCTCTTGAGACCAGCCTAAGCAAGAATGGTATCCTATCTCTATTGAAAACAGAAAAATTAGCTGGCCTTGTGACAGGTGCCTATAGTCCAGCAACTCAGGAGGCTGAGGCAAGAGGATTGCTTGAGCCCAAGAGTTTGAAGCTGTTGTGAGCTATGATGACACTAGAGCACCTTAGCCCGGGCGACAGAATGAGCCTGTCTCAAAAAAAAAAAAAAAAAAAATCTAAGACTTTTGCTATTACTGATTCAAAAATCACTAAGTAATAATAGTATTGGTGGATAATTAAAATTTATTTCATATCCAATTCAAACATTTTGAACAAAAAATATATGCTCTCAAGAGAAGAAAAAGCTTTGAGTGATATTTTGTAAATAATATTGATGTTAGTAATCTCTGGATGCCTTTAAGATCCATGTGGTAAGAATAAATATCCAAAGTGAACCTGAAATGAAATAAGAATGGTTGCAGTGGGATTAATTCTGTTAGGTTTTCTTTGCACAGTACATGGTTCTGCTTAAATTTGCACAAATAACTTTATTAAAAAAAACGTTTTCTAATTATATAGATAACATTGGAGCAGACAGTAAATGTGTAAGTGGAAAAACAATTGTGAGAAAGTCACAAAAATGTCCATATGCCTATGATTTTTCACTTATAAAACATTTGTAAGAAAACCTATCTTGGATATATAAAAGACACTGTCTTAACTAAATGAGATGAACATGGTCCACAACTCCCATCAGGGTTTTCCAGAGCAACAGAACCAACAGAGGAAAAAAAAAAAAAATATATATATATATATATATGTGTGTGTGTGTGTGTGTGTGTGTATGTATATAATATACACATATATAAAAAGGTTTAATGAAAGGAATTGGCTTATGTAGTTATAGAGATGAGAAGTCCCAGCATTTGTTATTGGCAAGTAAAGACCCAGGATAGCTGATGGTGAAGTTCAAGCCTAAATTCAAGGCCGGAGAAGGTTGATATTCAGCTCAGAGACATTCAGGCAGATTCCCTCCTGTTCAGGCCTTGTGTTCTATTGAGTCCTTCAACTGATTGGATGAGACCCACCCACAGTAGGGAGGCCCATCTGCTTTATTCTGTGCACCTATTTGGATGTCAGTCTCATCCAGAAACTCTCACAGACACACCCAGAATAATGTTTAACCAAATATCTGGGCACTCTGTGGCTCACTGATGTTGTCATATAAAATTACCCCTCACCCTAGTGTATAATATCTGGGAAATGCAGCAAAGAAGATGAAACTCCCCCGATTCTGGTACCCAAATATAACCATTATTAGAGTTAGTACATTTCCTTCCAGTCTTTTTTTTTTAATGTGTCACAATGTTTTAATCACCCATTCCATTTGTTTAGGGATTTCACATTGTGTCTTATTTAGTTGGGAAAAATCACAAAGAATTCCATTATGCCTCCAATTTTCCACTTACAAAACAATTATTAGAAAGTTTGGTTTGTATACGTAACAGACACTGTTTTTATAACCAAATAAAATAAACATAGCCCACAACTCCATCTCTCTCCCAAGCAGCAAGAAATGTTTCTCTTCTACTTTATAAACGCTAACAAGGGAGGTAGATGTTTGTGGTTCTCAAGAGACACCCCAGGGAATCTTCTCTGCCCTCTCAAAGCTGATGTCCACCTATGTCCACCATCCCCAGATGTCCAGTCTATTTTCCCCGATCCAGCACTGAAGGCGTTAATATCCCCACCTTCCCTGCAGCCTCAGGCTGGAGGTGCCAGTGACTCTGGAAACCCCCCATAAATTAAGGGTGGCAGCTTTTCTGAGGAGGGAGAGGCGGCTTGTTCAGCATTTTAAGCTTTTTAGCTGGTATTCCTTTAGCACTGATTGATTTATTGGATATTTATGCAGTGGGCAGGGGGATTTGAAATATAACATAAGCGCTTCCTGAGATGTCAGTACTCTAAGGTTAGTGGTCTGAACAAGGATGTAATTCATATCTGCAGGTGCTTACTCTAGTATCAAATACTTCAATAACATCATGCCTGTGGAATCCACTCTTCCCTGGGGCCCTATTTGTATTCCGATATGCCCATGTCTTTTCCTATGTGTGTTTTCCTTTCTTAAGGAGCGCTCATTTCCTTCAATAGGATATGTTTTATTTCATCCCTTTTCCTGCATTTACTCATATTAATGTCACCGCATGTGCTGGTAATAGCTGGGCCTGGAAATAACCCGCATAGCCACGTAAATATTCGCCTGAAACGCACCGGCTGGGATGCATTATTGAGAAAGAATGGAATGGCACCGGGTGGGAGGAAGGGTTTCCTCTGGAGTTCTAACCAAACGCAGCCCAGTGAGAGGAGATGCGGAGGGAACCATGGAGAGAACGCAGTGGCCTCTCCCCAGCTCTGGCTGGGCTGGGAGTCAGGAGTGAAAATTTAGAGTTCGAGACACTTCACTTCCCGCTAGGAAGTTCTTGGTTGATCCATAGAAGCAATAGCACAGTCAGAACATCCTTTGGGGGGTCCTGTTTCTTTTATTCCTTTGTCATGGTGTAATTAACTGAATATTGCCAATTGGCTGAAGCAGAAACTTAAGTGTTAAGACCTCTGGGTCTGCAGGGCTGGGCTGTGGTGATAAAGTGCTGTCTTTTGGGCAGGGTTGGAGGCTCTTCTCTCCTTTCTGTTCTTATTTATTTATCTGGGAGCCTGGTTTGCTTGGCAGAAGGAAATTCTGCCTTTGGCCTCAGGAGAATTTGTTTTGTTTCTTTTTTGCCTGGCCATTTTTTTTAGTTGTAGTTGTCATTGCTGTTTGGCAGGCCCAGGCTGGATTTGAACCCGCCAGCTCTGGTGTATGTGGCTGGCGCCTTAGCTGCTTGAGCCACCGGTGCCAAGCCTCCTCATGTTTTTCATCTGTGAAATGGACCTAGCATTTGCCTGTTATTAATATTGTACAGGACTGGGCTGCGCCTGTGGCTCAGTGGGTAGGGCGCTGGCCCCATATACCAAGGGTGGCGGGTTCAAACCTGGCCCCGGCCGAACTGCAACAAAAAAATAGCCAAGCATTGTGGCGGGTGCCTGTAGTACTGGCTACTCGGGAGGCTGAGGCAAGAGAATCATTTAAGGCCAGGAGTTGGAGGTTGCTGTGAGCTGTGATGCCACTGCACTCTACTGCGGGCAATAAAATGAGACTCTGTCTTAAAAAGAGAAATTAAAAAATATTGTACAGGACAGCATAGAGAGAAAAGGGTATTTTTTGAATGTCACACACTATGGTATACATATTCTAAGCACATATGAAGAAACAAAGGGTCATAGTAGTCATAGTCAAAGTTATTCCTTTAGAACACAAAATAAATTGCCCTCAGGAACTATTTTATGATGTGGGATGAAGATAATTACTACACACCTCTAGTATTAATATGCTTACAGATTTAGAGATGCTATAATTCAAACAGAACAGAGTCACTCTTTTCCTGTGTCTGTTAAATTCCCGTTGTATCTGGTAATATAAGTGTTGGAACAGGGATTCCGGGAGGGAAGTCTTGAGGGAACCGGGAGATGGGCCAGGCAGCCATTCATAGGCCTGTGCTGTTAATATTTAAGCTGTTTATAAGTCAGGGAACACGATACACAGTGTGCTATATTATACATTATCTATACATATGCACATCATTTTGTATCATCTATATGTGTGTGTGGGTCACGTAATCTGATATAGGCTGTGATCCCCGGGGTTTGCAGTGGGTGGGCAGCTTCCCATCTCAGACCGATGGTTTAGAAATACTCCCTTCTTGCAAGAACCACCGTGGTGTAGGCTGGGAAAAGACAAGGGGTGCAGATACCGTGAACTTGAGCCTGCCAAAGAATTAGTCCTGGGATCTTGGAAACCTTGAGGAAAAAATTAATTTAAAACATGGGGTCTTGAAGGAACTTCAGGACAAATGTTTCTTGGTTGTGGGAAAACCAGCTCAGTGGAAACTTCGTTTTACAAATAGAATCTAAGGATCCTTTTCCTCTTTGAGAGTATGGTTTTCAAACAAACTGGAGGCTCTAAGAGGAGAGACTGTTCCGTCTTCTTTGTAGGCGAAGTTTTACCTCCACAGATTATTTTCTTTTTTAGTACAAAATTTTATTGTACAAGGTGGCCATAAAATTCTTGTGTGATTTCAAGTGGTTATTGCACACAAACTTTATGGCCACCCTGTATATATCTAGAGGGATCTTGTCGTCTTCTTGCCAAAACTGACGTGGGGTCTTCATGAAGCCGTTCCACAGTGGGTGATCAGAGTAAACAGGTTTGTTCCCACTATACTATGTTTTTCCCCAAGACACTTTGCATTTCATAGTTAAAGTTAGTAAGCACTTGTTAAATAAGCACTTGACTGGCATATATTAAGAACAACTATGTAAGGCATTATGACAAGCACTAAGGATTATAACTAAGGATTGTGGTCCTCCTCAATCAGGTGACCGTCAAGTATGTCATGTGAACAAACAGTAAAACGTGTGGTGCCAACAGTCAACACTGGGTGGTCTGGAGGGAGGACACGGACAAGCCAAGGCTTTTAAGAATCTAGGGAATTTGGGTAGAGGGAGAAGAATGAAAACTTTAGACATGGGGGATCAGCTTAAGCAAAACATGGACAGTTAGAAACTAGCCGGGGATGTTTGGAGGATCTGTGAGAAAATCTGTCTCATCAGAATAGAGTTTCCTCTGGAAATAAGGGGAGGTGAAGTTGGCCAGATAATGGAATCCCTCAAATGTCTACATGTAGTAAGGAAACCTTCTTAATTGGAGGAATGGTAAAGTGCTGCTTCAGAAAACCAAAACCAAAGCTGAGGTCACCACACTGTCCAGGTTTAGAATCCAATGACTGGGGAGTCACTTCCTCTGGTGCGGTATATTCTTATTTCAATTGATTCCTAACATGCTTTTTACATATGAAGGAGAGTTATTCAACTACTCATGCAGTTTATATGATCACACTATGGTAAGACAGGTTTCCCCCTTATTCTCATTCACCCCCTTCTTGAAGTTCTGGACATCTAAGAAATGAAAGAGGCCTTTGGTATTATAAAAAGAAATACACCATCCCACATAAGTAGATAAACCTAGTGGGAGGCTAATCTTTACAATATAAAAGATGTCAGGATCTCTTCCTAACATCAGTGCTAGAGGCTGATGTAAACATAAACCTAATTTAAAAGGAGGTGGACTTTCAGGCCAGGCTTCAAACTGGGAGACAGGTAGTAGGCATTGGTGGAGAGTAACTTAGATCATGGGTATCTTCTTCCATTTTCTGTTGCTATAACAAAATATCATAAAGTGGTAATTTATGAAGAGAAGAAGTTTATTAGCTCACAGTTCTGGAGGCCGGGAAGTCCAAGAGCATAGCACTGAAGCTAGGGGGTATTATCCGGTGCCAGAAGGCGGTAGCAAGTACATAAGAAAGAGCAAAAGCTTGTAGGGCAGACTTGCTTTATACCAACCCATTCTCAAGGTAACTAAACTGCTCCAGAGAAATGATGACATTTATCCATTCATGAGACTCTGCCCCCATGACCCAAACACGCCCCCAACTATGCCTCACTTCCCAACACTGTGGCCTTGGAGATCAAACTTTTAACACATGATCCTGGGGGGACAAACCCTCAAACCACAGCAGGGAGAAATGAGCGATGAGAGAGGGAGAGAGAGAAAGATTATCCAGTGAGACGCTTTCTACTTAACTGGGATTTGGCCAAAGGGTTTGTTCTGAGAGTTGTTTTCACATACAGGTTTTGAACCTCTTCTGTCATATTTATCCCTACGCATTTCGTATTTTTATTGCTATTGTAAATGATATCACTTTAAAATTACAATTTGTGATTGTTCATTGCAACCATAAAGAACTACGACTGATTTTTGTGGATTAATTTTTCATTTTGGAACCTTGACAAAAATCATGTGTTACGACTAGTAGCTCTGTTCTCACTTTGGTTCTTCTAAAAATATCTTCTGTGTCTCCATTTAGTTTGTTCTATCTTTGCTCTGGTGTCTTGACTATATGAAATAGAATTACAAAAAATTTTAATGCTGTCACTGTGTCATTTAGGGGTCCAGTGTCATTGATTATTTTTTCCTCCTCATTATGAATCATATGTTTCTTCTTATTTTCATGCCTGGTAATTTTTGACCGGATGCCAGATATTGTGAATCGTACATTATTTTGTGCTAGATATTTTTGTATTACCACAAATAGCATTGAGCTTTGTTCTGGGATGCACTTAAATTACTTTAAAGTGGTTCAATCCTTTGGAGTCTTGCTTCCAAGCCTGTGTATGTAAGATGAGAGTAATGTTCATTCTAAGAGTACTTTCTGTCCATTAGTGAGGCAAGGCCCTTTTTTGTACTCTGATGCCTTGGGTACTGTGCGATTTTCTACTCTGGCCTATTCCTGGCCCTGCGTATGCTCTGGGCTTTGTTTCCTTTAATCCTTTCCTGTTCTTCTGGCCTCAGCTGGTTCCCTCATTCAGTCACCTTTTCAATGGAGACTCTCTGCAGGTCTGCCGAGTTCTCGGTAGTGCTGAGTGCTGCTCCCTCAGCTCCGTTACTCTGCTCTGCACCCTCTCGTTGGCTTTCCCTGACTCCCACCTCCACTTCCCCAGTTCAGGGGAACCACAGGGCTCCGCCCCATCTATGCAGCAGATCAGAAACTTTCTCCAGGCAATCAATTTGGGCTAACATAAGGCTCACCTCATTTGTTTTCCATTACTCAGGGATCACTGTTCTTTGTTTTCCTGTGTCCTGTATCTTAAGAACCATTGCATCACATATACTATCTGGGGTTTTAGTTGTTTCGTGAGTGAGGACAGACTAGTCCCTGTTGCTCCATCTTAGCCACACGTGGGAGTGCATGTCCACTCTCCCAAGGCCGAGGCCGGCACAAATCCACTGACTTTCTGTGGGTGAAAACTACTCGTGTGACCTCACTTGGGTACGATGGTGATGGGGAAATGCAGGTCTGAGCTGAGCGGTTATTTCCCAGCACTGAGTCTGCCTGGGAGTGGGGAAGCACGGCTTTCGGCGGCCAGCTAGCTGTCCACAGCGTTCTCATCCTTATTTTACAGATTAGCAAACTGCGGGAGGCTCAAGTAAGGAAACCGCCTGGCGACGGCCATGGCTGCACTTAACTGATCCTCAAGGCCTCGGCCTCATAACTCATGTTTCTGTTCAGGGGGCTCTAAAAAGCATAAAATCAGTTGACCTCACAAACTATCTCTTAGAGCCAGGAGGAGTCCTTACTGCGAAAACAATTCTCTCAGCACTCCATGTGGGATTGCGTATGTGGGGAGAGAAATCTTTAAAGTACAACGGAGTTCGACTTCTAGGGAGCTGAGGTTTGTTGTCTTTGTTTGACTAAAACTGCAAGTAAAAGAAGGCACTGCAGTGGGAATAATTAGCCACAACGGGTGGGTATCAATCCAGAGAGAAAAATAATTCATCAACTTTAAAGCAACTCATTTAAAACCGCGAGTGTGGTTTGTTTGACCTGCATTTGGGAGCAAATATTAATGAAGAAGTAAAAGCAGCTTATGGCTTTTCAGCTCTTTCATTTCCCACTAGATGCCTTTGATAGAAACTAATTATCAATGCTCTTGATTTAATTTGGAAAAAAATTGGATGAAGGCTTTCCTGAAGTCCCATGTCAGCGTTCATAACCCTGGAGAACTAAAATTCACCTCTGCTCCTTCCTTGGCAACTGCTCCAGCCAGCAGAGTCCAAGGAGCCCACATTCGAAAACAAGAAAAATTATTATTATTAGGGTGATTATTGTTTTTTAAATAAAAATTTCTTGTGGGAATGCAGAAAAACTGGAGGAAAATTGCCCAGAGCTGAAGCTTCTTTTATTAACCCATTAAGCAGACACCACAAAACTTTCATTAATTGAAACCCAACCAAATTGAACTCATTTTTTTGTGTGTGCCGGCATTCTACTTCCAAGAGGAAAAAGAGTCAAAGGCAAGAACACTGAATGCTGTCAGGAACTTACCCTAAAATCAACTTTCAATACCATATCTAGGATGCGTTTCGTATGCAGCCGAATCATGTATACTTTCCAGATCATATATGCAATTTGTTCTCTTCTCTTTTTTTTTTTTTTTTGGAATATATTGAGTGTCAAATGCAGTTTATTCTCAATTGTTTATGTTCTTCGGAGTTAATATCTCCAGTTCTCTTCTTTCTTTTGGTTTATGAGTGAGATGGGCACGGCCACCATCTTTGGTGACCTCATCTGTACAATGGGACAGGTACTAACACCTACTCATAGGATTGTTGGGTTGAGTAAGTTACTACGTGTCAGGTGCCAGGGCCGCTGGCATGAAGGAAGTGCTTGGTAAGTGTTTGCCGTCATCACTACTGTTATTTTGCATGACATTCCTGGCTGGCACTTTGCCTCCTCTCTAGCTATAGCACCAACTCTCGTTTATTTGCTAATGCTGATGGCACACAAAGAGAAATATGAAAAGGTGCAAATGTACATGTGTGTCTGTGGCTATGGCTGTGTCCTGTGGTTTATGTGTTGAGCCTTTCTTTTCGTTGATCAAGTAATCAGGCCTGTAGATGGGGTTCCATAGCCTTCGCATCCACCACTGCAGGACGGTGTCATGCTGCCGTTGAGAGCTCACGTCTTCCATTTTGACTATGGCTGTCTTTTTCTGGTGAAGTTAGAATCGTCCTGCAGACTAGGCCTCCTGTGCAAGTGGAATCCATCCAGGCTCTGGAAGACTCGAGGCCCAAATGTCCTTCTCTTCATCCACCGAGGGACAGCTATGACACACTCTTACAGAAAACGGACCACCAGTAAATCCATCATGCTTCCCCTCCCTGTGGTCCTTGGTTATCATCCAAGATCCTTTAACTTTCTCTCATCTTAGAGCTCTCTGCTTGCTCTCTCCGGCCCCACCTCCTCACTGCTCTCTGTCCAAGCTCTCCACTGGCCCCACACTGAGCAAATTCTCTGCAAATTCAACCTCTTCCTTGATGGCTCCCTTGATGTCCAGGCCTTAGCTGAATCGCAGCTGCATCCTAAGGGCTGTGCTCCTCTGACTCCACATGTGCCCAAAGATAGAAAGAAAAGCCCCTGCTCTTGCCTACAGTTTTTGCTATAGGTTTGTCCCTCTGACTCCTGTCTCCTCATCCTCCCACCATGGGAACCCCTGGCCTGGGGCTGCTTCTCCCACTTGCCACTGTTATTCCTGATCATCTCCATGACATTCACTGTGCTCCCAGCCTCTCCACAGACATGCACTGCACTTTATTGGAACCCACAACTGTCCCATTCCCCAGAGAACAGGGGTGGGCATGCCCGGCCCCAACCTGGAACTCCTGATTGTGCAGCTCCCTCATCAGTTACACCTGTTCCAGGTGGACCTTGACCTTAGGGGCTCTTGTTGTTATTGTCCTTTATCTCCTGAAGCTCAACTCTTTCCCTATTCAGCCTTTATTTTACTTTCTACCCTTCTTAGACGTAGTTCATTGTTTCCACATTTCTCTTGCCTATCAACTTCCTCTCTCACATGTCCTTTTTTTTTTTTATCATATCGACCCCCCCAAACCCTGCATTAATGTGTCTAAATTCATCTTGCTAAAACAAATAGAACTGTTGTATATACACTCTAAATTCATGTTTTCAGCCTCAACTGAGCTTTCTTGTTCTCCCAGTTGATGACTTCAAAGCATTTTCATTCCTCTCCACACAACACCCTATCTTTTAGGCCCGCTGACCTCACCTCCTATGGTTCTCATACTCGCTCACACCTGTCCGGCAACATTGGCCTCCTTGCTAAGTGTTGACCATCATCTCCGACGGTCAGTTTGTATGTCAGTTTGACTAAGCTACCTAGTCCCCAGGTAGTCAGTCAAACACTAAGTTGACATTGTTTGACTTGGCTTTCTCTTGATGCTGGTCCTCCCCTCCTATGATTTGCTTTCCTTTCTCTTTTCTCATCACCATTTTACTTAGATGCTGGGTTTCAGCTCAGGCACACTCTGTTTATTGATCTCGGCAGGTATCACACAGTATCATGGCAATTGTGGTCAAGGCTTTGACGTGCCTGTGGAGCCCCTCATTGGAAAGCTCCCCAAGGGTGTATCTTCTGTGGTTTGCATCCAAGGCATGAGGGTTGAATCTTTTTGTATTTTACTATTTGAATTCTGATGAGAGAGAAAGGCTGACCAACCTAATTACCTGTTGGGTGGAATGTTTCGTGCCAGACTCCCTCACACGGTGGGGATCAGCCTGCAGATTGGCCAACCTTGGATCAGGTGCCCATTTCTGGTCCAGCTTAAAGACTATCTCTCATTCAAGGAATATCTGCCATTGCTTGGGGAGTTTGGGTGCCGAAGGCCCCACAGAAAGAGCTGGTAGGCTTGTTAAGCATTCTGAGTGGCATGTTCAATTTATATAGCAGCTTTAGAACAAGGCTCTGAGCTTGATTAGTCCACCTACTGGTTATTTCCTAGCACTTACTCTTTCCCAGAAGAGCAGATTTGGTTGGGTCAGGTTGCTACCATTCGATTAGAGCACTTCCGTTGAGGGGTGTTGGCCTCCCAGCCCACCCCAGAGGTGACTGGCCTTCCTTGTGCTTTAGAGGATGGCTTGCCCATGCTTTGCATTGATCTCTGGTCCTGTGTGGCCCATATGGGTTCACTTAACAGAGAACACACATGTAAGGAGGGCAATCTATAAGGGAAAAAACCTCTTGGGCTTTCCTTCCCTCCCCTCAGAAGGATGGCAGCCCAGTATGTAGCATTCTGGGGCTCTCTGTTTATCAGACATAATTAGAAAACAAGGGGTTCTATGTCAGTGAATCTTCCAGACAGCTGAATACATTCCATTTTAAACAGAGAAACTTAGAAACAACACAACATTTAAAGCACCTTACGAGAATACAGTAGAACCTCCATAGTGAACCACCTCCCTATATTGACCACCTCCTTAAGTGGACCTCATTTTCACAGACCAGACATGCATCACACGTACTCGATGCAAGTTCCTTATGTTGGCCACCTCTGCATGCTTACCAGTCTGTTACAGCCCCTTCGGTGGTCAACTTACAGAGGTTCTACTGTATTTCTAAAAAGTGTTTGTTATTTTCCAGCTTTCATTAACTGAGAATATTGAAGGTCATTTAACTTTTGTAATATTAGGTGCATCAGTCATTGTTCTGGGCCCTCAGGCTTTTGAGCTGTGAAGAGCTGTTTGTTCCAGGAGTAAATGGCCTCAGTGCATTGGCTTTTATTAGTTTTGCTTTTAATCATTATTCAATATCTTCAAACTCAGTGTCTTCTTGAAACATCTCTGTTGCATCTTCTTCTCTTCAGATGCGCTACACTCCATCCACTGTTGGCTGAGAGACCAGAAAAGCAAGATAGGGAGAGATGCCTGTTGACCGTCAGTCAGTGCTGAGTGAGGAAATTCCCTAGAGGTGGTTTCTCCCTACCTACTTCACATAGTATCTCAGATTCTGTGGCCTAAACCATATTACCCCTGTGCTGATGTTTAGAAAAACCTAAAGTCAGTGTTAACTAGATTTGAAAGAGTCTCTTACCCTGGCCTCACGTCCCTTAACATATTTTAGGTTCCCTCTAGTGCCTGCTCCGAGTATAGCTGAATATTCTTTATCTTGTCTTGTTTCCTCAAGGGTTAAAAGAAGCACTCAGGGATCTAAATGTAGACCTGCTATTTGATTCTGCAATTCCTCTACTAGGTGTATATCCAAAAGACCAAAAATCACTTGGCAACAAAGATATTTGCACCAGATTGTTCATTGCAGCTCAGTTTATAATTGCCAAGTCTTGGAAGAAGCCCAAGTGCCCATCAATGCATGAATGGATTAATAAATTATGTAAGGTGACTAGATATCCCGCTTTTGGCAGGACAGTTCTGATTTTTAACAATTTGTCCCATGTCCCTCGGTGTTTTTAAAAAGTCCCGATTTTTGGAAAGAATGCACGACAAGCTAGGAAAGGGAGGGAGAATGGGAAGGGAATATACAGTTTTTTCGGCTGCCGAAAAGGTTAATGTAACTTCATTTGGAAATGAAGAGGTTAATGTAACTTCATTTGGAAATGAAAAGGCTAATGTAAACTCCCTGCTTCCCTCCTGGGCAAGGTCACCCAGGTGGAATGGTATCAGAAGGATACTGGCTCCCTCCCTTGCTTCTAGGCAAGGACAATTAGCTCAGAAGGAGCCAAACTGTCTGGAACAAACAAGTATCCCCCCCTCTCTAGAGGGTCTCTAACCATAAACAGCTCAGCCAATTGCCCCCCCCCCACTGTCCCCTCCCCCCATCAGTGGTGTCTCACTTTACTAATGTTAAAATCTGGTCACCTTAAATTTATGGTGTATATATATATACCATGGAATACCATGCAGCATTAAAAAAAGATGGAGAATTTACCTCTTTTATGTTTACATGGATAGAGCTGGAAAATATTCTTAGTAAAGTATCTCAGGAATGGAAAAAAATATCCATTGTACTCAGTACTACTATAAAACCAATTTATAATCACTCACACTTTCATATGAGAGATGAATCACAACTATAGCCCAGGATGAAGGAGGGACGAGGAGAGGGATAGGAAGGGAGGGGGGATGGTTCAATAGAGGGAGGGTTAATTGTGGGACCACACCTATGGAACATATTGCAAGGGTACAAGTCAAATCTATCAAGTATTGAACACAAATGTCTTAACACTGTGATTAAGTAAATGAGGTGAAAGCTATGTTAATTAGTAGGATGTAAGCACTCCAATTTGTACAATAACCAACACATTGAATCCCACAAAGGCATAAATGCATTCATGATCTATATATATATGACTTAATAAAAAAATATTAAAAAAAAGAAGCACTTTCCAGTATTGATGCTGTAAATTTTTAGGAGATAGGGGTGATAACGGTAACAGTTACAATAACCATATCTTCCCTGTCCAAAGGCAGTTGTCCAAACTAGATCTTTCTCTCCTAGGTAAAAGATGTGTGGTTTTGGATCAGAGATCTTACTGATGCAGCCAGGGTATTTGGGAAGAATGGCCCAGGGGTGTGGGAGAGAGGCAGGGAGTTACCTCAAGGCTGTTTAGCCAGAGAGATGGGCCCAGGAATGGAAGCCAACCCAGCAGTAGATGGCATCTTCCATGTGGTCATCCCTCCTTTCTCTGTTCCCCTTATCATCTCACTGTGAGACAAACCAGAGTCAGTCGGGTCATTGGTGCATGTTCCAGTGCCTGAGTAAGCACGGCCCCTCCACCAAGCTTGGCCACAGTGTCCTGGAATGGTTCCCATCTGTGAAGAAGAAGGCTTGGGAGACAAACTGACCTGTTGTCCAGAGTCTGATAACAGGACAGGATGGAGGTCATATTTCAAAGAACTCCAGGGAACTGGGGTGAAGGCAAGGATTGTCACAATTAAGAATAATTCTGGAGACCCCAGCAGATACTTACCAGCTGTATCTTCAAGCAAGAATTTATCTTGGTCTTTTCTAATTTGTCTCTGTCTGGCCTTACAGACTCAAAAAGAGACACCATATATCTTCTCCAGAATATATTCTTGGAATAGTAGATGAGAAGAATTAGGAAATAACAGCCCAAGTGAAATCAGATATGTAGTTATAAAATCACGGGTCTATGCTGTAGAAGGCTTGGAAGATTTTCTAGTGAGCTACACACTGGTTTGTGCATTCCTGCTGTAACACTGCAGATAACAGTGTATTCTGGAGCACCTCTAATGACAGGGAATTCAGAATATCCTAAGGAATCCTGGGCCAGTCTTGGACAGGTCTAATTCTTAGAGATTGTTGTGAGGAATGATTTCCTGGACATTTCACCTATTGATGCTTGCTTTATCTCATAGAAATGTAACTCCAATTCTTCTTCACATGCCAGAACTAAAACCTGTGGGTTTCAACTTGTGTTTTATTTTATTGGTTTCAAACTATTAGGGTCTTTCCAAAGCCAAACATTTAAATTTTTGCTGGGTTTTAAGGCAGCTGCCTACATCCTAAAATCTCAGGGTTTCAGGCAGCTGCCTGTGTCCTCAGTTCTTGGAGCACTCTTGGTCGAAAAATGACCACACACCCCAGAGTAAGGCAAGAGTAAAACAAAGTTTATCAAGGAAGAGAAAGGTTTACAGAGCAAGAAACAGGTTCACAGAGCAAGATATGTTCACCGTAGACAGCAAATGGACCTTATTGTCATAGCAAGTAGGCAAAGAGGCCTAGGTTATAGCCGGAGCTTCCATCTTATACTGTCTGAGTTTATCCTACTTTGTGGTTCAGAGATCACCTTGGAAACAGAGTCTTATTGTCTTGCAGACCTCCCTAAGCCTCTCTGAGAGCCCCTTACGGGTGTGTGTGGACTGCAGTGTAGATTAAAGCTAATAACATGATAATTAGCCTTCAGGCTGTTACAGGGCACCTTCAAGGCTCCATTGTGCCTGTTTTTAGGCCAGAGTGTCTTCTACCTCCTTTTGCAGTTGGCACACTAAGTCAGCCTGGCAGATTGATTGGGAGGGTGCTCCTTCCTCCCCCAAGGTGTGAGCAATCACTTGGGGAGGAATTAAGGTGGGCAGCACCAAGATGAGGAACTGGGGATTCGCCTTTGTCCTTTTCCCTGGGAGAGCTGAATTTCTAACTAGCTACCCAACAGTTTCAACTTATGTTTTATGTTATTGGTTTCAAGCCTCTTCACTCTGCTAGCCATTTTCCTCCAAGGAAGTTTTGATTCATCACTGTTTGTCCATGTGGTACCAAGCATGGCCTACTCAGTATGGGGGTGGGGGGTGAGGCAATCACTTCTCCTGTGATGGACTCACTATCTCCAATATGCATAGCAGAGCTTGGGATCACATTGATTTGGGGTTTGCAATCAGTCAAACGCAAGCTATTGTTCCAGTGTTTGCATTAATGGTTTTCAAACCCAACAAACTTTGTCATATCTCACAGAGGTCTCACTCTCAAAACGATAAGGGGCAAAGCACAGTTGGTGAGACCTTCAGATGGCTTCAGAAATCAAGCTAAGCCTGCAGGATGGAGGATAGTGCAGCTTCTCACAACAAACCCAGGATGGTCACTGAGGACCTTCGGGTTACTCCCTAGGAAGGGGAGCAAAGCACTGGGGCTGTAACTCTAGGTTGAAACTTGGAAACATCTTCCTGGGGAGCAGGGTGCCAAGACAGAGACTGAGGAGTCATCCTGGGGGCTCATCCTCACAAGAGCCAAGGGATGAGATATGCTGACCACAAAACAAAACCAGTCACAAAGAGTCTGGAAGACAAATCGTTTCTGGGGGTCTAATCATAGAAATTAAAATGGTGGAAGCCGGGTTTTAACCACTCAAGGAAAGCTTTTTTGGCTTCACCCCATCTCGTCTTTTAAGGAGCCCAGGTCGTGTTTGTCTGCATGGACTAGGGCAGTTACTCATGTTGCAAATTTATGAAAATTGGCCCATTGTCTGAGACTGTATGAGCAGATTAGAGGCTGAAGTCTGTTGTGTATCCCCCCTAGTTTCCTGTCATCAGCTGACTTAATAAACATACCACCATGGTCTTCATCTAAGTCACTGCAAATGTTTAGCAGAGGAGGCCAAGGACAGATAGTTCTATGGCAGTGACATAAAGCCCTCCCTTTTGGTTGACAGTCATTTATTAATTAAACTCTTTGAGGGTAGCCATCCAAGGGTTTGCTAATCTCTCTGGCGGTACCAGCATTGAATTCAGATTTCTAAATCTGGTTCATCAGCATCTAATGAGGAGACTCTGTCAAATGTCTTGCTAAAATGTAATTTATGATGCGATTTGCAATTCTGTATGCCAAAAGGAGAATGGAAGTGAGACGGGCATGATTTATCCTTCGTGAACCCATTCTGACTCTTGGTGATCCACCACTTCCCTTTCAAAATGGTGATCATCGCTTTCCTTTAAAAATACACCTACAAACCCTTCCTTTCAAAGCCCAATTTTAAATCATTAAGCCCACTGGTCTTTAATTTATAGAATCTTTTTTTCTACTTTTTTTTTAAACATTGGAAAAATATTCAGTCCTCTCCAGCTTACTGAGACTTCTCTCATTCTCCCAAATTGTTCAGAAAGTACCCATAGCAGTTCACTTTTCATTGCTTCCAATGGACTCTGGTGGTACAATATGTTAGGACCTGGAGATCTGAGCTCATTGAGAGCAATGATAACCAACTCTGGCTTTTCTCTTCGAATGCTTGTGTTAACTTTTCTAATATGAAAATCAATCGCCTTAAGATAAGATAGAAAAATAAATTAGAAAACTAGAACTGAGTAGTTCTTTTTCCAGCCATAATCAATTAATTTTCAGCCTCTGCCCCAAGCATAAGACTTCCTTATTCTTCCTGGTCTTAAGAGACCTTTACAAGTTTCCTTCTTGGTCACTGTTGGTTCTTAGCTGGGGCTAAAACCCAGAAAAATGCTTATACAGTGTTTACAGGGCTCTGACTTCAAGTTCTTTTGATTTTTTTAGTGGTTAATATGCTAATTTATTTTTAATTATTTTTTTATTTTTGTAGAGACAGAGTTTCACTTATAGCCCTCTGTAGAGTACAATGATGTCACAGCTCACAGCCACCTCCAACTCCTGGGCTTAGGTGATTCTCTTGCCTCAGCCTCCCGAGTAGCTGGGACTACAGGCGCCCACCACAATGCCTGGCTATTTTTTTATTGCAGTTTGGCTGGGGCCGAGTTTGAACCCGCCACCCTTGGTATTTAGGCCCAGCACCCTACTCACTGAGCCACAGGTGCTACCTGCTAATTTATTTTTTTTTTATTGTTGGAGGATTCATTGAAGGTACGGAGAACCAGGTTACACTGATTGCATTTCTTAGGTAAAGTCCTTCTTATAATTGTGTCCTGACTCCAAGAGGTGTGTCACACACCATGACCCCCTAACCGTTCTCTCCACTCCCCCCTTCTCCCACCCCCCACCATGTACTAGGTCCTCAATTGTCCTCATATCGGAATTGAGTATACTGGATTCTTGCTTCTCCATTCTCGTGATGCTTGACTAAGAATATGTTCCATCTCCATCCAGGCTTAGGCAGAAAAAAGAACCAGAGATAGAGAAAGAAATAAAAGATTCCACATACCTGTGAATTTCTCTCCTCTTCATCTTTGTGTCTCTGCTTCCACTTTCTCTGAGTCAGAGAACGACTCCGAGGTCACAGGTCACAGAAGGAGGAAGCAGAGATGGAAGGGAGGAGAGAAGAGAAAAGGGAACCGGGCGTTGTGTCAGAGGGGCAGCGCAGCATTTCAACCCCAGGAGGGACCACAGCGTCCATTTGGCCTAACTTCTTCATGTCATTGATGAAATATGAGCATTTCATTTGGCGTTTAATACAAATCTGCTGGAAAAAAAAGAAAAAAACATGAAGAAATTGAGGTCGAAAGACATAGGTTAAGTGACTTGTCTAAAGTTACAAGGCCAGTGAGTGTCAGAGCAAAGGCTAGAAGCCAGCCCACCTATCTGGTCATCTGCCACCAGACGGCTCTGCTCCCCTCCTCTGAGGGTGGTGATGGAGGTCTGTGGGGACCAGCAGAGAGGAAGGGAAAAGGCAATTTGTCTGTTGGCCCTTGGCCCTTGGCCTCCTGTGTGACTTTATTTTCTCTATGCAGAATAAAGTTTATGGCTGCTTCACCTACTCAATCTGAACTTCATGATTTCCCCATCCTTCCAGAGAGTTCTAGTTGCCAGGAGGCCTCCACCAGGCTGTAGGGTGGCAGGTCTAACTGCAGGACCTGGCAAGGTGCTGCTGGGTTAACTCATGCTAATGGGTTGCACTCAACCTTAGTAACCATGGGTCTCCATGAGCTTGGTCCAATCCATACTATTTCCTGAAATCTTTTAGAGTTCCTAAAACCTAAAATGACCTAGCCTAGAATATGAAAACACATTGAAACAGAATTTTATTTATTTTACTATTTTTTTTTTAATACAGAGTCTCACTTTGTTGCCCTTGATAGAGGGCTGTGGTGCCATAGCTCACAGCAACCTCAACATCCTCTTGGCTCAGCCTCCCAAGTAGCTGAGACTGCAGGTGGGCACCGCAATGCCTGGCTATATTTTTTTAGAGACGGGGTCTTGCTCTTGCTCAGGCTGTTCTTGAACCCATGAGCTAAGGCAATCCACCTGCCTTGGAAGTGCTAAGGTTGCAGGCAGGAGCCACCGCTCCCGGCCCCTGAAACAGAATTTTAAACAGAATCTAAAGTGGATGCTGTTCAAGGGAATCCCCCACCCCCATCTCCCCGCCTGCTATTTCCTGATCCTAGATAATTGAGAACTACAGCAGGTTTTCAAAAATGTTTCACATTCCCTTTGCTTCTCACCTCCAGAAAACTCTCCAGGTCAAGAACTTTGGCATCAGGGTACAGAGTTTGAGGTCATACAGATCTGATTTCAAACACAAGCTGTCACACATTTGTGATCCCATGGGGAGGGGACTTACCCCCTCTGATACAATTTATATAGCAATAGCAATGGGAAGGACTGGGGACACAGTGCTTGTTGTGATGTGGGACCACAGTGCCTGGGAAGCATCATGGGATGCACGTGTGTTGACCACACCTGGGCTTGAATCCTAACGCGTCACTCTCTGGCCGCGTGAACTGGGAGAAAGCTACTTGATTTCTTTATGTCTCAGTTCTCTGACCTGTGATAAGGATATCTGATTACCAGTATCTTACAGGGATAGTAACAGTGACCCATAAGTGCTAGGACAAGTTGAGGTAATGCATGTTTCATGCTTCATACAGAACCTGGCACATGTTAAACATTAACTACCATTCAGGTCCTAAAGTCGTGTGATTTCTTTATGAACCCGTTGGTGTCCTCTGGGGCACCAAGCAAGCGGGTTTAAAGTTCTTGGTTAAAACATCTGCCAAGCGCCAGTCCTGGCACCGCTCTTGGGATAAATGTCTTCACTCCAGCCCAGCCTCGGCTGGGCCAAGGAGTCAGGCATCAGATTTTATGGGTCTGACGAAGATGTTTGAAATATTGTCGGAGACTGTCAAAGAATACTTATACCCACTCCGAGAAAGGGCCGTTCTTAATTTTCATCTTTCCTGCAAGTCAGAAAGATATATACTCTCCAAATAATGGCAGTTTCCTCGTCCTGAAGTTACGGCAGCTTGGTGATACAATAAACAGCACCCTGTCACAAGGACCGCATAAAACATGGTCTGACATTTCTTTAAAAGTAAAAAGAAACACGACTGCGGCAGATGACCTTCCCTCCGAGGGCACAGCTGTTTTGTGTGGTTAGCAGGACCCGTGGTTTCATACTTAGGGGTTAGAATATACGACTGGCTTTTCACAAAGTGTTTCCATGAGAAATTACAGTGCGTTCCAAAGGGGAGCCCCGATTCTGCTGCGCGCACAGCAGGCAGGGGGAGGTTTCTTCCTCTTGATGTTTTCCAAATGATACTGTACTGACTTTCGTTAGTAGAAACTTCTTTGGTGTAGGCAGTGTGAGCAGCTTCGAGAATTCCGGGGTGTCTTCTCTTCCCTGGGAGAGATTAACAATGCACCTGTGAGCACCCCTGTATTTGCGAGGCGTCACCCAAAACAAAGCTGGCTAAAAATTTCTGCAGAAAATTTCAAATAGTCACTTTGTCAGAGACAGTGGGCGATTTTAATTTCATCTGAAAACGTTTATTCCTCCTGTAAAATGTTATTTGGATGGTGCATCAAAACAGTAATGGAAATGTGATAAGTCTTAAAAGAAAAAAAAAAAAGGACTTCTAATTGTGCTGTACTGTGTTGGTGACCCCGGATTTCTTCTTTCCTCATCCTTCAAATTATCTCTATTATGTTTTTCTTTTCTTCTTGATAAAAAATGAAATTAAAAAGAAGTGTTACAAATCCATTTGATTTTTGTGATTGCATTTTCCTAGGCATCAATGGTAACTGAAAACATTCCTGTTAAAGCCCCGGGCCCCCCAACTCCTATCCTCTAAATTAGAATAATAAGTCCTTTGAGACAGAGTTTGGCAGCCTCTCTGCAGGGTGGGGTGGAGCACACGCCAATTACTGATGCCTGTGGTTCCAGAATAAAACTGTGTTCTCATTGCTCATATCCAGAGCCCTGCGGCTGACCTGCCAACAGGGGGGCATGGACTACACAGCCCAGTGTGGTGGGAGATTTGTTCTCATTCATCTCTGGTCTCTCACTTTCTCCCCGTGTGACCAAAGCTGGGCATATGCAAAATGGCCGGCTTGGTTGAGAAGTACAAGCCGAGGCCCCGCAACAGTTGACTTATTGGTAATTAGACCACACTGGTATTGAACCCGTGACCTCAGCGTCATTAGAGCTGCATTCGGGCCAACTGAGTTGACCAGAAACAGATTCAGAGCGGTGCATGCTAGAGGTCTTTGGTGCAGGGTGAAAGGCCTGTTTACACTACCCAATCACATAAGTGGATTTTTATTCTGCTGTATGAAAAGAGAAGCAGCAACGGGCGAGAAGGCCCAGTGCACGGGTCACTGGTCTCCGCTTCACGTGTGTGTGTGGGTCCTACAGCGTTGCTGTTCTGGCCAATTCTCACCTTCCTTCAGCCGGCTCTCCCTGTAACTCAAGGGTTAAAAAGGGGAGAGACAAGTGTTTTCACAGGACTGTCCCACTCCTCACCCCCAGGTGCTAATGGCTGAAGGTAACAAAAACACTAGGCTTAAAGCAGTACTTCAGGAAGGAGTTCCATAGAAATGACACTCTCTGATTTAAAAATATAAAGGGTGTCTGAAAGGGTGTCCACGGTTAATCATTATTTTCATACTTTGCTTTTCAAGGACATCTAAACACAGGTGACTAGTCCTCCCTTTGTGTAGAAAAGGAATCAGTTTTCCAGCAGTGGAGAAGGTTTAAATGGAGAAGGCAGGATAGAGACCCTGGGTGCTACATGCAGGAAATGGAATAGGAATAAATTCAAAATATGACAGAATTTCATGTGTGATAACCCCAGCATTTCAACTCACTGGGAAGAGAATGGATTGCCTTATAATGGTCAACTATTTATTTATTTTTTGAGACAGAGTCTCACTTTGTTGTCCCCAGTAGAGGGCTGTGGCATCACAGCTCACAGCAACCTCAAACTCTTGGGCTTAAGTGACTCTCTTGCCTCAACTTTCCAAGTAGCTTGAGACTACAGGCACCCACCACAATGCCCAGAGATTTTTTGGTTGTAGTTATCATTGTTGTTTGGCAGGCCTGGAGTAGATTTGAACCCACCAACTCAGGTGTATGTGGCCGGTGCCCTAGCCCCTGAGCTACAGGCACCAAGCCAATGGTCGACCATTTAATAAAGTTAGTTGTCTCCTTCAGACCACACCCAAAGATTTAATTGGTTGGACCACACCTATGGTGCATTTTACAAAGGTACATGTCAAATTTACTAAGTGTAGAGTATAAATGTCTTAACACAATAATTAAGAAAGTGCGTTGAGCCTCGGTGCCTGTAGCTCAAGCAGCTAAGGCATATACCAGAGTTGGCCAGTTCAAATCCAGCCCAGGCCTGCCAAAACAACGACAACTACAACCAAAAAATAGCCGGGCATTGTGGCGGGCGCCTATAGTCCCAGCTACTTGCTGGGATGCTACGGCAAGAGAATCACTTAAGCCCAGGAGTTGGAGGTTGCTGTGAGCTGTGATGCCACAGCACTCAACCCAGGGCAACAACTTGAGGCTCTGTCTCAAAAAAAAAAAAAAGAAAGAAAATGCAGTGAAGGCTGCTAACCAGTTTGTTGTAAGTATTTCAAATTGTATATAAAACCAGCACTGTGTACCCCATAAATGCATTAATGTACAAAACTATGATTTAATTAAAAAAACATGCAAATAAAACCTTATGATTACAGAAGATTATTAATTTTAGAAATAATCTTGAAAGGCTTTTCTAAGTGTGCATGAAAGTCCCCAAACCTCCAAACCATAAAGAAAAAGATGAAGCAATTTGACTCCATAAAAATTTATCATAAAAATTTATGTATACATCAAATACTAAATAATATTAAAAGGCAAGCTGGGGGACAGTCTTTTTGGTGCCCATGGAAGAGTTAACCCCGAAATATTTATACTACATATGGAAGATTTAATAAGAAAGCATTTAGAAATCAACAAGAAAAAGATGAACAACTTAATAGAAAACAGATGAAAGAAATGAACGTCACATAAGAAAAATTGCAAATGGCCAGTAAATCCTTGAAAAGTATATGTAACCTCCCTGGCAAATGTCAAGAATTGTCCATTTTAAACAACGGAAAGTGAAATTTTCTTCCAAAGAATTGGCCAAGATAAAAATAAAAACACTGGCTGTGTTGCGGGGACTTGAGTATTTTTTTTAATCCCACCTGTTGCTGTAACTTTTCTAGCGGGTTGTTTGGCAATTCAGAAGAAAAGTCTTAAGATTTTACATGTGACCCAGAAATTCTCCTTGCAGGCATCGATGTGAGAGAAATAATTGTGGATATGTGCAAAGATTTTGCTATTAGAACGTTGATCAAAGTATTTTTATAGTAACTAAAAATTGGAAACATCTTAAGTCTCCTACAATAAGGAACTGGTTACTATGTCATGGCGTGTACGATAGGACGGGAGTCCTTGCAACTATAACATGTTAGGGTAAAAAAGCATACTTTACATCATGGAAAATTATTCACTATTGCCTTATTAGAGAAAAGTCGTTTTAAAATTATACTATAAATTATATATGCATAGAAAAAGGTGATAAGATAATCTATATCATATCTATCAAAATGCTAAAATATTTTTTCTCTGAGTATAGGAATTATAGAGATTTTAAAATGTGTCTTTTTATCAGTTTTTTTTTTGTTTGTTTGTTTGTTTGCAGTTTTTGGCCAGGGCTGAGTTTGAACCCGCCACTTCCAGTACATGGGGCCAGCGCCCCACTCCTTTGAGCCACAGGCGTCGCCCTTATCATTTTTTTTTTCTTTAACAGTGAATTCATATTACTTGGAGAACAAAAGATAAAGCAATATATTTTGTTTCAAATATCATAGCTGTCACAGTTTAATCAGAGAGATTAAATGGGATAACGTATTAATCCCTAACACAGGATTAGGAAGATAAGGAGCTCTTGGCACATAAGATTCGATTTTGAATCTCAACAGTTACCAAGTAGTCCAGGAACTTTTTTTTTTTTCGCAGTTTTTGGATGGGGCTGGGTTTGAACCTGCCACCTCCGGTACATGGGGCCTGCACCCTACTCCTTTGAGCCACAGATGTCACCCCTACTCCAAGAACTTTTTACGGCTCTCTGCTAAGGACTGAGGTACTTTGTGATACTAGCTGGGGGTTGTATGAGCCCCCACCCAATATCGCTTTCTTTTGTTTGATCGTTAGTTTCTCTATTTTGGTGGCTCATACGTCTCTCCATAAGAGGTCAGGCAAGAAGTAGAGAAAAAGAAGTGGGTCCCAGCCTGTCATTTTAGGATGATTCCCATCACAGTATACTGTGAAGCACTGTGCCAGGCGACTCCCTTCTTTAAGGCAAACTAGAGCAACACGTCTTCCTTCCCAGGCTTTCGTGGGTTCACTAGTGATCGCTGTCTTACTGTGATGCCACACACGTGGGCGTTACCTCTGTGCCACCAACATGAACTGCAGGGCTTCTGACCTGGGGACCAGCTCAATAGGCCCCGGCAGGTTTTGGCCGACAGGGCGGGTAGGAGATTTGGGCAGGTGGGGTGGGTGCTCAGACAGCAGGAGGCAGAGAACAGGGAGGCTCAGAGCCAGAGGACAGTGCTGTGGGTTCCCATCTGGGTCTGTGGGAAATAAAAAGAGAGGAATTACATAGGGAGATGGAAAAAGTGCTCTGTATTAAGATTTGTGGCAGGACAGGTGACGTTTGGTGGTCACTGTGAGAGAGCTCGTCACTAAGGGGGGTTGTGTGTGCGTGCATATATGCGCGTGTGTGTGTGCATATACATGTGTGTGTGCGTGCATATGCGCATGTGTGCATATACGCGTGTGTGTGCGTGCATGTATGTGTGTGTGCATATATGCGTGTGTGCGTGCATATACACGCGTGTGTGCATATACGTGCGTGTGTGTGTGCATATATGCGTGTGTGCATATATGTGTGTGCGTGCATATACATGTGTGCATGCATATATGCGTGTGTATATATGTGTGTGTGCATATACATGTGTGCGTGCATATATGCGTGTGTATATATGTGTGTGTGCATATATGCGTGTGT
>NW_003852469.1:4387096-4415216 GCF_000181295.1 Otolemur garnettii | reverse complement strand
GCATATATGCGTGTGTATATATGTGTGTGTGCATATATGCGTGTGTGCATATATGTGTGTGCGTGCATATACATGTGTGCGTGCATATATGCGTCTGTATATATGTGTGTGTGCATATACGCGCGTGTGTGCATGCATATACGTGTGTGTGCATATATGCATGTGTGTGCATATATGCGCATGTGTGCATGCATATATGCACCTGTGTGTGCATATACGTGTGTGTGCGTGTGCATATACGTGTGTGTGCGTGCATATATGCGTGTGTGTGTGCATATACATGTGTGTGCGTGCATATATGCGTGTGTGTGTGCATATACACGTGTGTGTACTCACAGGAGAGGTGCTAGTGATTGGCCGTTTGCTGTAGGTGAGTGTTAAGAGTGAGGGGAAGATTCTTCCTGACATCTGTGGAGTATGGTGTGTTGGCATGATGCTGGTGGCTGAAGGACACCATGGCAGTCCCTTTTGGTGACATGAAAGGGACAGTGAAAGAGATCCTGGAACAATGAGTCCAGAGGAGACACCACACTGTGGCTCTCGGGGCTTGTTTTTGTGCATTGTAAACCCCCTCCCCCTGCAAGTTTCTGCAACACCACTCTGGGGAAACGGCGAGGGGGCTGGACACTCCACTGTAGCAAGTAGGGTAGAGAAAACCAGCATAAGACACGGGTTACTACTGTTCATGTAACTTCCCTGTTAACCTTGGGCTTTAGTGTCCTGGGAAAATGTGTGTGACATAGACCAGCATGAGTTGCTATGATTGATTCAGCTGGCCAGAGCTTGATACTAAAGAGACCAAGGCTCTTGGCTCTGTCCCCAAGGAGCTGTTAATGTCTCATAGCCCCAAATCGGAGGTGACACCCTTCACCCTTGCCCATATCGGGGACTGGGTGAGAGAGTACGTTGTCTGACTCCAATCTTCACGCTATCCCCACACTTTCCCCTCTAACACAATGCCACTTCTCTGAGTCCACTTTTGTACCCAGTCCTCTGTAACACGACCATCTAGTCAATGACATCGTGTCCAGAACCAAATGCACTTCAAAGGTGCAGGCTGCCTGCATGAGGGACAGCTCCGGTTTCTGGTCACGTCAGCAGATACGGGTCTTCTAACCAAGTGGTGTTCACAGACAAATAGAGCTTGAAAGAAACCGAGCCCGGTTACCCTGTTGATTGAGAGTTTGACTAGGACCGTCCATAACACAAGCCCCGGTTCTTTCACCCTCTAAGAAGCAAGTGTCAATCTCCAGCCATGAAAATGTGGAAAGGGGTCAAGTCTGGGTCTTTCACCTTGATCCCCAGAGTCCTCCACCTTGAGGTGTTCCATCACTGGTCAGAAGTCTTGATTTTGTCCCATTCTATAGAATTTGTTTCAATCACCCCCAAATTCTTCCAATCCCTGTCTTTATCACATGTGCTTGAATTGTGAATTTCTGAAACTCACCTCAAACCAGCCTTATCTGTGGGCTCACATACCTGGGAAGCATAGTAATATTGCTCATAGAATCTAAACAAGACCTTCAGGGATCAGCGTTTTAGAAACTAGAACTGGATCCTATTTCTACCAGAGACATCTAACTCTCTCTCTTTTCTCTTTTTTAGCAGTTTTTGGCCAGGGCTGGGTTTGAACCTGCCACACCTGGTATATGGGGCCAGCACCCTACTCTTTGAGCCACAGGTGCTGCCCCAACAGCTCACTCTCTTTCTCTCCCTATTCCTGTCTTGGATTCCTTTTGCAGAAAGCCTCTCCCCACATGGTAGCCAGCATCTCCAAAACACACTGTCTTGGCTTAGAGAACTCAGTAGAGAAGCTACCTTCTCTAGAACCTTTATAATCCAAGAGAGGGGCTCTCCTATGTCCACTATTTATTACAAATGATTTACCAAGGGATTAAAGTAGTAAGGCTGGCCAGACTTAGGTCACGTGCACATTCCCGTGGCTTGTAATGTTGGTGGTGAAGGAAGCAGGAAAAGTATCTCTACAAAAAGAAGAATAAAAAAAGAAGAATAGGCTGATGTGGTGGCTCACATCTATAATCCCAGCATGTGGGGAAGTGGAGGCAGGAAGGTTGCTTAAGGCCAGGAGCTCAAGACCAGCCTGGGCAACATAGCAAGACCCCATCTCTAAAATAAAAAATAGAAAAATTAGCTCAGCACCTGTGGCTCAAGCGGCTAAGGTGCCAGCCACATACACCTAAAGTGGTGTGTTCGAATCCAGCCTGGGCCCACCAAACAACAATGATGGCTGTGACCAAAAAATAGCCAGGCGTTGTGGTGGGTGCCTGTGGTCCCAGCTACTTGGGAGGCAGAGGCAGGAGACTCACTTGAGCTCAGGAGTTGGAGGTTGCTGTGAGCTGTGATGCCACAGCACTCTACCCAGGGGGACAGCTTGAGGCTCTGTCTCAAAAAATAAAAAAAAACATTAAAAAAAATAGAAACATTAGCAGGATGTGGTGGCATGCTCCTGTAATTCCAGCTACTCGGGAGGCTGAGGCAGGAGGAGTTGGAGGTTGCTATGAAGTAGGCTAATACCATGGCACTCTAGTCTGGGCAATGAAGTGAGACTTTGTCTCAAAAATAAAATAAACAAATAATAAAAGGAGAATGGGAAATATACAAACAAAGAATAAGAGCTAATAGAGGTCTCCTTAACCCTCCCTAAGATTTAACTGACCATTTTCTCATCCAAAAGAAGAGTAGAATCTCCTGAAAGAGCTCAGAGTAACACACATGCAAATGAGAGAAGAAAGTGTCTTTCTGATGAATTAAATTTGGAATTTAATTTTTATATTGTCATAAGAAACATCATCTGGGAACTTCCTTAATTGAGAAAGAAACTGACTTGCAGGTAATTGGAGTGAATTGTCCCAGATGCTCATTTGGTGAGGAACTGGTCAGTTAAATCTTGGGGAGGACAAAACCCCAAATCTAAACCCCAGCTTCCTGCTTTTTTCACGTGTCAGCCCTCTTTTGCAGATTTGTCATCCAAATCACTACTGACTTTAACGGTAGGGGTTTCCAAAAGCTGATGAGATGCTTTCGGAAAGGTCAGCTTTAATGGTCCGTGAACGCTCTTTCCCTACCCCTGGGTCAGTGGGCATATCTGCTTTCCGGGATGGTGAGTTGGGCAAGTCAGCGGTGGACCTGAGATGCACAGAGTCACTGGGGTTCCTTGTCTCAGTCATGTGCTTTCTCCCGGGCCTGTGTCACAGCATCTGATCAGAAGGAAAGGAAGGGAGAGATGGAAATTCAACCCAGTCTGTTGTTCCACTACCACTTGAGATGCAGGAGGGTACAAGAGAGTGTTGCTTCCACTCTAAAGTGGGCAAAGGCTGGCCTTTACAAAATCATCACTTTTTTGATCCCATCAGAGAGCTGAGGTCACGAGGCAATCTGCACCAGATTCCAACATAGGAGGGGTAGCAGGCCCCTCTGAGGGAATGTGGGAAGAGGCACAGACTGTTGGGCTTTCTGCAGAGCATGGAAAGAGGAGGTAGAAACCTTGACCAAGTAAAGTCTTAGCAAATTCTCAAAGGCCAAGTGCAGGCTCATGTTACTTGTTAGTTATTTGACCGTTGACTGTGTGCCCAGCACTGAGCTGAGTTGGGACTTTTTGAAGGTGGCCAGTCTGGTTTGGAACTTTTTCTTCTAGCATATCAGAAAGTGAGTGTCTTGGTTATTCATGGCTATGTAACAGGTACCCCCAAACTCAGCAGCTTAGCACAACTAACATTTATTTTCTCTCAGTTTCTATGAGTCAGGGGTCCCAGTATAGTTCAGGGTTAGTGAAAGGGCCTCTGGTCATAAGAACAAGAATGAGGAGAGAAGGGAGGACACACACACACACACACGTCACACGCTTTATGTTATATCATTTAATGCTCAAAAAAAAATCCATGTAAAAGTTATTAGTCCCATTTACAGATGAAGAAATCAAGGCCCAGAGAAGTTAAGTAGTATTCTCAAGATTACATAGGTACGGGGTGGTGGTTGTGCAACTCTGTAAATATACTAATAATCATGGACTTGTACACCTAAAACAGAATATAGTATGGAAATTATATCTTAATAAGCTATTTTTAAAAAGACAATGCAGGTGGAAGGTGGGAAAGTGGGAAATTTTAAACCTAATTATTTTTGACTCTGTATTAGTTTTCTTGGGCTACCATACAAAATGCCACATGCTGCATGGCTCAAACAATAGCAGAAATTTATTTTCTCATCGTTCTGGAGGCTGGAAGTCTAATATCCAGGTGTTGACAGGGTTGGTTTCTTCTGAGGCCCCTCCCCTGGGTTTGCAGGTGGCCGTCCTCTCTTCCCTGTGTGTTCATGTGGCTTTCCCTATGTGTGTCCCCATCTCTTCTTCTGAGAACACCAGTCACATCAGGTTAGGACCTGTCCCAATGGCCTCATTTTAACCTACTGATAACTACCTCTTAAAGACCTTGTTCCCAAATATAGTCACCTGCTGAAGTCCTGGGTGTTGGGACTTTAACATATACGTTTTGAAGAGACACAATTCAGCTCATGCTCTGTGTGTATACTTTTTTTAAAGATAATAGTAGTTTACAGTTGTGTTCGCTCTTGAAATCTACTAGAAAATAATAATGTATAAAAAAGAATCTTTGTTCTAGCTTTGTTAGTATAGTGTTTGTTTCGTTCTGGTAAAACAATATTGAGAAAACTCTCAATTCCTACATTCGCAAACGATAACAGTTTAAAATAAATAGTTCACATTGCAATTTCTGGAAACCATTCAAACACATTGGGACAGAGCCCAAAAGAAAAATAGTTGGATTTTTTTTTTTTAAAGCTTAGGTTGAATTACTAGCAATATTTAACATCTGTTAATATTCCTTATCACTAAGAGATAAGTGAAATAAAAAACATCCAAAAATGTATAATAAAGGCTAGCGGTATTTGTCATGCAATGCCATGGGAAGTCTTGTCATCTCGTTCTGGGTTACTTACAACTGACAGGGCTGGGAGCGGATAAGTGCGAACACGGGCCATTCATGTTAGAATAAGAACATTCATGCCTGTATGACATCGCACAGTGAGTCAGGCTTTGTAAAAAGTCCAGACACACAGGTTAACTTACTGGTGTCCTAACATGAGAGACGTTGGATAGTGCACTTACTTTTTTTTAAAAGTAAAACTAATTCTTTTTTTTTGCAGTTTTTGGCCAGGGCTGGGTTTTGAACCCACCACCTCCTGCATACGGGGCCCATATCCTACTCCTCTGAACCATAGGAGTCACCCGTAAAACTAATTCTTAAAGATATTTGAATCCGGTACTTATGGAACCTCTGAACAGCCTGGGGTCCAGGGGTGTGCAGTTTGCCTGCAGTATATTTTGGAACTCTCCACACTGGCCCCTGGACTGGTCTGGCTCAGACACCATGGGGTTAGATAAGAAGGACCTGGCCGGCCTGGTGGGCTTATCCCGGCTGCATCAGAGAAATGGGAACTGAACACTCCATTCTGGGTTAACTAATACACGGCCTTAAAGGGGAAATGGGAAGACCCCTATTATCTCTTCTCCCGATCAGCCTCCATCCTTAGCATTCCTCTGGAAGAATTAAGTGTGACTTCAAGGGGGCCACTGCCTTGCTGTCTGCTTCCTGCCTCAATTAGAGAAAGCTTTGTAGCCCTGAGACTGAATGAGTCAATAAAAAGGGCTTATTTACCATTTGGCCCTCAGATGGAGCCAGCACCCCTCTTGCTCCCACTCTATTCCTGGTTCTCATTTATTCTCTGTCCACACCCTTCGCCCCCCATTTTTTAAAGCAACGAAGGGAGCTGTAGACTTCGTCCAAGTGACACAAAAGCTCTTCCTTGTGAGCACGGAGTTTTTCAGTCAACAAGGAGAGGCCGGCCAAGATCCCTTTATCTCAAAGATAAAGAAAGGACACTAACGAGGGAGGTGGGAGGACTGAGGAAGGAGACGTTCTGGGAGCGCTGGCGATTCTTTGGAGGAGATAAAGTGACTTTCTGCAGGCTGAATTTTATGTACTCAGTCATCTGAGCCACGGCTCTCGCGATCATGCGGCGTTTATCCACTGGGTGGCAACAGAGAGCCGTGTATGCCTTTGTCTCCGCTCCTGGAGCGACTTCACCTTGCTCAAGTTTGAAATCCTCTCTCTCATAGAATAGAACAATACCAAGAATTTTGCCTACAAGGTGCCTGACTCATGGCTGTTCAGATCCTTCCTTCCACCCTTTACTCTTGTTCTATGATGCCTTCACATTCCACAGTGGCCACACTTGTATTTTTCATTAATAGGAAAATAGGTTCACGTATGTACACCTATTTTAACACCTTAGGGAAATTTCCAAAGAACCTTTCCCCTTTTCTCTTTTAGACAAGAGGATGTGTTGCTTTTTTTTTTTAAAATCTATTTCTTTTCTTTTTTTTTTTTTAATTAAATCATCACTGTGTACATTAATGTAGTCATGGGGTACAGTGTGCTGGTTTTATATACAATTTGAAATATTTTCATCAAACTGGTTAACATAGCCTTCGTGGCATTTCCTTAGTTATTGTGTTAAGACATTTATATTCTACATTTAGTAAGTTTCACAGGTACCCTTGTAAGATGCACCATAGGTGTGGTTCCACCAATATTATGCAGCCTTAAAGAAAGATGGAGACTTTACAAACTCTTTCATGTTTACATGGATGGAGCTGGAACATACTCTTCTTAGCAAAGTATGTCAAGAATGGAAGAAAAAGTATCCAATGTACTCAGCCCTACTGTGAAACTAATTTATAACTTTCATATGAAAGATGTGTTGCTTTTTAATTGGGAAGAACTAAGTAGCCATCCTTAGTGGGTGTGAAATTTTTTGCGTCCTCCCTGCACACAGCAATTACATCTGTCCTCTGTCAGACTCCGGTTCAAAGTCTCCTGACTTGGGCAGGTCATTGCCTCCTGGCCAGGTCTGACCACCAAGAAGGTTTTGCAGGAAGTTCACGAGAAGAGATGAGGAAGCTGCAGTAGTTTCTGCTCTTAGGACAGAAGGCCCAGGCTATGCAGAAAGCACCAAGGTCTGTGGGGATTCTGCTCTCCTGGGACTTAATTGACGGTGTTGTTCTAAAAACAAACAAACAAAAAAAATTGCTGAGGGGGAAAGATAGAGAATATAGGGACTTTTAAAATATATATATCTTTTATATTTTTCAGATTAATATGAGGGTACAATGATTAAGTTACAATGTTTGCATTTGTTAGGTGAGGTCCCTGTTGTAGTTGCGTCCTGCACCCAGAAGGTGTGCCATATACCCTGACATGTGCCCATGGGGGAGCACACCAAGCCCCCCTTCTTCTTCTCATCCCCCTCCTTCCTCCCCCCCCCCGGCTTGAATTAAATCAAGTTTTTCTCTTATATGTGTGTGTACTAGTTGGTCTACTGGCTTCATGGTGAGTACGTTGGATACTTGTTTTCTCATTCTTGGGATATTTTACTAAAGAGAGTGTTCTCCAGCTCTATCCAGGTTGATACGAAACATGTAAAGTCTCCATCTTTTTCCTGGCTGAATGCATTCCACGGTGTACATGTACCACAGTTTGCTCATCCAGTCATGGGTTGATGGGCACTTGGGTTGACTCCAATACAGGGACTTCTTGTAGCTGTATGGCTAGTCTGAAGGAGCCAGACTTCTCTTTGGCTCTGAGTGCAACCAGGCAAGTGTAGGAACCACTGGCCTGCCTACCACTTTGGAAAGGAGAGAAGAAAGAAAATTAAAGAAAGAGAAGACAAGAAAGGAGAGGGAAGGAGGGTAGAAGGATGGAATATTCTCCTGCTGGAGATCGCCTACCGATGCTTATAAGACAAACCTGGGTGGAACTCCCAGAGCCTTGGGCCATGTGTCCTGGGGGCGTTTGGCTGGCTCTCTGCACAGGTTGTGTGCAGGGAGTTGGATTCTGACCAGGGGATGGCCCAGGAAGCACAAATGGCTGATGGGTGTGCAGCCTGAGAACCCCCTGGCCTGGGGCTCCCCATGGAAGTCCAGAAGATACCCCAAATTGCACAAGTTCCCCTGGGATCCTGAAACCACCTCTCAGAGGGTCAACCACTGATTTTCACAGTAGTCTGGGGCTCTAAAAGAAGGGTCTGGGGCCAGCAGGAGAGGCAGCGTAGCCGGCAAGTCGTGCTTAAAGAAAAAGAGAAAGGGGTGAAGGAGGGCTGTGTGGGGAGGTGTGGAAGAAGTCAGAGCAAGGGAGGGACTTCTCTGGGACATCTTTTGAATCGTATTGAATATAATCGTCCATTGAATCAAATAACATTGCTTCACATTCATGTAACCTTATGTAACAAAAGAGGAACGTTCTTGGCTGAGAGCATACTGGAAGGACAAGACGGGGAGCTTCTCTCAGGAGATGACAGAATTCGGTCCTGCTTTGGCGTAAATAAGACACTTTTTATATTCAAAGGCAGTTCATCCACATTTATTGCTGTTCGAAGTATCAGAGATTTCCTGAATGCTTCACGGCTGGTCACGCTGAGGTCAGAATACGATTATGACTGTGTTTCTGAGTCTGTATCATATCATTTGATATTTCTGACTTGACCATTGAATTTTTTTTTTGTTTGCTTTGCCCCTCAGAAAAAAATAGTATGTGTTTGTATAAGACTTAACATATTTCAAAGCACAGTAGTATCTATTACTTGCTTTGATCCATATGTATAGAAACTGTGATATGGGGAAGGCACCGTGAGTGCCTGATTTGCCAAGCACAGACATTGTGGCCGAGAAGGAACAGGGTGACGTATTCAATGTCACCTGCAAAGTATTCAAGGAGAGGAGCAGAAGTCAGCTCCCTGTCCCCTCCTCTAGTGATTATTTTACATTTTAGCTTAACACTTATTTTTATATATTTCACAGAAGAGCATATTTTTGTTTGAAGATACTTTATTAAATATTTTTCATGTTGGTTTTATTTCTTAGCTTTATAGCCATTCTCAGTTCTTTTTAATCCCTAAAGTGACAAAGGTCACGGGACATCAGAAAGTGTTGTCACGTCCCAGGACTGTCCTTGGCTGTGTGTGTGGCCGCGTCTGGCTAGGGGATGGAAAGGCCCTTAGCATTCTTGTTTTACATACATAAGACACAGCTATTGTGTGCCTTAAAATGACTAGACCATGAACGAAAAGAATTTGTTCCTAGGGGCAGCGCCTGTGGCTCAAAGGAGTAGGGCGCCGGAGGTGGCAGGTTCAAACCCAGCCCTGGCCAAAAACTGCAAAATAATAATAATAATAATTTCTTCTGGAGCAATGGAGTCTGATTTCTAGAAGTCACAGGTTTTTACCTGGGGAGTAAAAGAAGAAATCATTTCTTAAGGTGAACACATATAAGGTCTTATTATCCTGAAGGATTCTTGGAATATATTGCGATAATTTTGAACGTAATGAGTTTGGGAAATCTCCGAAACCACAGTACTGCATTGGCAGGCAGTAAAATGGTTTTTAAACTCTTCTCCAAGTTTGAAACTCTCCTCCTCCTCCCCTCCGTATTCTAACTCACCCAGAGAGACCAGCGGGAGTTAGAACCAACCCTCCAGGACCCTCCAGCAGCAAGACTTCATTAGACCATCCCTCATTTAATCTTCTCGTGTAAAATATTCCTAACACCGGGTCCCTTGGCAAGCGCCCTCCAGAAGTTTCATTTCAATAATATTGCTTTGTATTTATATAACCTCTATATCTAAGGAGCTTAAAAACACTTACGGCCCATGCTTCATTACTGAGTTTAACCAAAAAGACAGTCAACCCATTTCGGATTAACAAATGTAAGCCCTCCCCTTGGAGGTAGGTAATAATAAAAGCACTTTGATGGTATGACACATTTCTCTTCCAGGAAGCCCAGAATCGTTTAGACAATGAAACTACTGGAGAATATAAAGAACAGACGGCCGGGGCTTGGTCTAGGTCAGTGTTTTTTGACCTTTTTTATCTCCTGGCACACTTGAACCCGTAGTTAAACTTACACAGCACACTTCAATTATGTTGATCAAAAAAAAAAAAAAGAAAGAAAGAAAAAGGATATACTTACTATGCTTTGAATTTCTTTTTAAAATAATGTAATGAATGGGCTTTAAAAATTTTCACAGCACCATGGTTCAAAATCACTGGTCTAAGGCAACACAGTGGAAAAGGGGGCCGGGTGGGGATCAGAGACAGAACTTCTGACCCCCGTCAGTCCACGAACACCGGCTGCAGGTTGATGAAGGTCAATTAAAGAAGAAAAAAAATGGGAAGGGGTTTCCTTTTGTTGTTCTTTGTTGCAAATCTTGGGCAGTTTCTTTTTTTTTTTTTCTTGAATCAGAGGAAGATTTCCCCCACCCCGGCCTCTGCTTCCGGAAGTGAGGCTGTGTTCTTTATCTCTGCAGCCCGGCTAGTTCTCCTGAGATGTTGACAGAAAGGATGCAGAACATCAACTGTGGTAGAGTTCCCAATTAGCCCGGTACTTGGGGAGGGAGGGATTTTAGTTCAGCTTCAGTAGTACGTGGAGGCCGCGCAGTGAAGCCTTCCTTGTTATGGATCTGGAGACCTTGATTGCTTCTCTCTCTTGGTGATTTGGGCTCTCTGAGTTCCCCATCCGGGCCAGCTCTTTACTGAGACCTGCTGAGATAGCAACTTGAGGAATGGGAATGACCATGTTCTGGCCCCTTGATGTAGCCCTGAACTGTATTTTCCCCAATACGGGAGAATCACAGCTGTGTGTCTGATATTTGCTGGTCCCTCAGGCCCGTTTCTGTCTTCCTTTCACCCCGTTCTCCCCGAGTCTTGGCATGGCGACTGCTCAGTCCATAAGGGCTCCCCATGGTGCAGAGTCACAGAGAATGTGGAGCTTGAGGAGGTCAGTGCCATGGTCACTGCAAACGGGCCACCTGGGCTTTTAGTCCTTTGTCTGGCTCCCCTCTTGAGAAAACTCAGGACACAGTTTGGGAAAGGCAGAACTTTGGATTGCCTTTTCTTTCTCCATTTTCATTTATTTATTTATTTATTTATTTGAGAGACAGGGTCTCACTCTGACCCCCAGGCTGGAGTGTAGTTGCATCATCATAGCTCACACTGCAGCCTCCAACTTCTGAGGCTCAAGGGATCCTCTTGCCTCAGCCTCCCAAGTAGCTGAGACAAGAAGCATGCACTTCCCTGCCCAGCTAATTGAAATACATACATATTTTTTGTTGAGATGGTATGTGTGTGTGGGTCTTGCTATGCTTCCCAGGTTGGCCTTGAACTTCCCCTCAAGCAGCCCTCCTGCCTTGGCTTCCTAAAGTGCTGATATTTCAGGTGTGAGCCACCACATCTGCCAGTGTTGCATTTTGTAAAACTGCCCTCAGTGCCTGATCTCACACCCTGTGTTCTATAGCTGCATAATTCCTATATTTGTTGCTAAGGTATGTGTGAGGGGAATAATACATTTTCACCCTCCTGTAAAGAACTCTCTCACCCTCCTAGGAGAAATCTGTTTCCCCTACTCCCCTTAACAACATGAGCCGGTGCCTCTAACACAGCCCAGCGTGGAACTCCCCAGGCCCACGCCCTGTATCTGGCCACTCCCAAGATCATAGGGTGGTATTTCGTGCCCCAAAGGAGTCTGATTTAAGCTAAAGGGAAATAGAAGCTGAGGGATTAATTGTCTAGAGACTCCAGGCTTCTCAGAGCCAACATTCCTTAGCAGGGGACCTCTGGGCGGCTTGGCATAGATATGGCAACCTGAACTTGGCCCCCGTCTCAGAGCGCATATGGTGCTCCGAGTCAGGATCACACACAGCCATGTACCATACTGTGCACGGGGAAAATATTTATGGGATAATAAACGTGAGCAAAGCATGTTTGTGCTCTGTGCATAATTGGCAGTGGAATATGTAGATGAGCTGATTTCTTATTGGCCAGATTCCCTCCCAGACGTGCCTGGGAGCAGAGTCTTTAACTTCAGGGCAAGGCACGAGGACAGGGGGATAGGAAGCAAGGGCTTCCATGTGTGACATGGGTGAACAACAAATACAGATTTCTTCTTCTTTTAAAAGTGGATTATATATCTTTAATGTGCAGAATATAGATCAACCCTGTGAAACAAGCTCTATGTAGATCTTTGCAAGCATAAAGAAGAAAGTTAAGGTGACTTGCTGGTGGTTAGGCAAATAAGGGCGGGAGAAATTGCCTCCCTCAGACTAACTTCTCTGTTTGGGACGTAGATTTCCATGTTCAGAGATTTTTAGACAGAGAATCCAGAAAGCACATTTTCAACCACATAATCACCTTCCATCCTATGCGACCATTCCAACATTACGCAGTAATATGCAATATTATCGAACAGTTATTGTGCCTTTATTTAAAAAAAAAAAAACCCTACAGATAGAATTAAACCCTCAAAAAACAAATTCCACAGGTTAAACAAATTTTTAAAATTCCACTGTAAGTGTTTCACAAGTATACCAGCCAAGGGGCAGATGTGTTGAATAAAAGCAATCTTCGTGTTCAAGGATAATTGGTAAAATCGTCAGTGTAAATTTTTAAAGGAAATTTAAAACTGGGGTTGCGTTGCTTTTTTGTGAAAGAAACCTCCCATGGTTTCCCTGCCTGCTATTGTTACGAAGGGAGTAGATTTCTCTTCACATTCCTTTTGCCTTATTGTAACAGACAAGTCGAAGGCACTGTCTAATGTTCGTGCTCCACACTGCTGCCAATTATAATCAGAGCTAGTCAAAATAAACAAATTAAACAAATAAACATGTCAAAACATCTCTGATTTAGGGAAAATAAGCCAAGTCTGAACTCTCCCAGTGTTTCGGCATAAATGATGGGCTGTGGGTTGTAAAACGCTCCATAACATTTTTTCACCTTTGCTAGGGGGAAGGTAGGTCAGTTTAGAATTACAGCACAGCTCAACGTTGAGAAAGGGGCCGGCGACTGAGACCAAATCAAACCCAAATGTTGCCGGCTTCACCTAGAGTCGTAATGATCTGCCGCGTGCTCTAAATGCTTTAAAGAGAAAGAAGGAGAGAAAGAAAAAGCAGTTGATTCTTTGCTGATGTGCTGCCAGAATCCCTAAATCACTGGAGGGGTTGAACACAACACAGGTGAAAATACACCAAAGGCGGATGTACATTTCAATATGAAACATACTGTCACCGTGACATTTCCCAATCAGCATGTTGAAAATACTAGGTAATTAAGTTAGAAAGCGCTATTGGCTTCAAGAAGGAATATAAAACATGACTTTGCTACCCAAGTAGGATGTCTTGGCTAGAGCTATGCTTAAATAATGAGCTAGAGGCTGTGGTGTGTGTGTGTGTGTGTGTGTAGTGGTGGTATGTTAACCTATAAAAATATGCAGAGAGGTTAAAGAGAAGGCTGTCATTCTGGCAGGTGGTTCTTGTAAAAAGGCGATCTCTTGAAGTCCCAGAAATTTCTAAATGTCTACCCCTGGGCATCAAGCCCCAAAGCAGGTAATTTGTACAGACACCTTGGTGTTCTCGATTCAGCCAGTGCCCATCCCGCCCCGACTCTCTGCCAGGTACCCGGGCAATGCACAGGCCTAGGGCTGAGTCTGTACCTTCAAGGAATCTCCCTTCCATGGGGACGTTTGAATGTTGAGTTTGAGACAGAACAGTCGGTAGTGGGCAGCAAGGAACTGCCCCGAAGACCAGGCTGTGACACCTCCCGCAGTTCCGATTTCACCTTTCACTTGTCAGGGAGCAGGATTTGGGTAAAGTTATACTCCAAGAAGAGGGGTTTGCAAAGGGGTGAGAGGAGTGACATTCCCTACCTCCAAAGAAAGACGAGGGCTTGATGACTTCTCTCGTCTCCCATGGCTTTTACTTTTAACATGCACCACGTTTGGAAGGGAAGGGGTTGGGGGGTGGTGGAAACCGTTGTGCCTTTGAAATGCTGTGTTCCGAGGACCGTGCATAGAACCTCGGTTATTAACAACCTCTCACAAGACAGTTATTTTTGGAGTGGCCTCTTAGGAGGCAACCTCTTGGAAGTGAACTCATTCATTTTGCGTCTCACTGTCCTGCCATTTCCTGCGGAGAGAGGGGAAAAGTGAAACCACATGTTTTGAGGAGCGAATGGAGGAAATCCCTCCGAAGACAAATGACGGCTCCTCTCCCCTGGCAATTAGTCAAACCTGGGCTGCAGGCCAGCCCAGGTGTTCCCGACTGTGTATAAATTTGCCAAAGAACAATGAAAATAGCAGCTGATTGTGCTGACAGATTCTTCTGGTAATTTCCTGTTGTTTGGGCATCTTCGGGTCCCTTTCCCACAATTACGGCTGCTGATGGAGCCTGGGGCCCTTCGGAGGCATTTTCTACCTCTCTCCCTGGCTCCTGTCATCCTCCCAACAAACATTCTCTGATCCCCAAGTTAAAAGACACGAAACAATCAAAAATCTGAAACTGAGTTAAAAAATATTTCAGAGTCGTGGATTGCCCCCCTCCACGCCCCGTTCCCAGATGTTTGACTTTAATCCCCTCGCAAAATACATATTTTAATGAGTCTGAATTTAAAAGAGGAAGAAAAAATGATTTGCACCTGCACCATATAGAGTTTCTTGGCAACGGTGAGCTGGGATTCAGGTTCCTTCTGATTCTCCAGCTTACAAGTTGGACTATTTCCTTGTGCCGCTCATTAATGTCTAATCTCAGCAAAGCTGGGGTCAGCTGGTGGTGCTGCTGCGCGATTGGGCTTAAATGGAGCATTCAGGGAACAGGCAGCTCCGGGCAGGCTCGGATGGCATCTTGATGCTGCGTTCTACCTCTGTGCGTGCCTCTGCTCGACGCCTGTTCCCTCTTCCGGCTCTTCAGTGTAAGAAACTGCTATGACGTGTGGGTAGAAGCTGTCCTTGCACCCAGAGCTTTTGGGGGTGAATGAGAGGAATTGCACAATTTTCTCAAATGTCCACATTATCCAATCTGTCGGGAAGCTCTGTGTGGTTTCTTGGTTAGAGCAACTATGTTAAAGATTTTTTATTTTATTTTATTTTTTTGGAGGGAGTGGGGAAGTGGAGCTATTGTTGAGAAGCTGCCAAGAAACGGCTTCTTTTCTCTTCGCTCCTCCCTTCCTGGGCCCCCTCAACCCCCAGAGGAGAGAATCGGCGTGAATGCTGCAATGTGGGCTTGTAAGCGTGGCTTAGGATGTATCAGACTCAAGTGTAATGTATTGGATTCTTTCTAAACAGGGCTCTGTGTCCCCTATTAATCAGGACCGCTAGGCAGGAGAATTACAAACGAAATAAAAAGACGCCAGGATAATCCAGCATTTGAGAAGAGGGTAAATCTCCGAAGCTAACACAGCTGAAAAATGTTCCTGAGATTGGCTGTGACTAACTTGCCAGTCCCCTCCATTCCATCTATACTTCTGCAAAAAGACTGTGTTTCTTTATATTTGTCCCCCAGCTCAGGTGAGAGCTGGGGAACAAACCTCTCTGAGCGTGGATTATAAAAGTCTGAAACATCAGAAGATGTTTTCCTAAATTCCCCGACCTCTTACAAGTAACAAAACATCCAGGTGAAGGCAGGGTTGGAGGGTGTCTGTCGGAAACATGCTGGTTATTTGCGACCCGTGGGTCATGCTCCATCCCCCAACCCCACACAGTCTCCTTACCATGTTCTTGGGGGTGTTGAGAAAGGAAACGGGAAATATTTTTAGAAAAATGCCTTTAATTCACGTTATTTTTTGTGTCTTTCATTTATGTTCATTAATACATTCATTAGTTTACCTGCCATTTGTGGCACGCCCTCCCCCCTCCTCCACGCCATCTTCCTTCCACACTTTCTGGCCCATTATTAATCTTCGTTTTCTCTAACTATCCACAGCACACCTTTCTTCATTCAAAGCTGCTGAAGAAACACTTAGAACCGTGCCTCGTGCTGGGGGAGGGAATACCCTGTTAATTAAGACAATCGTGGTTCCCGACCTATGGATCTTACAATGTAATGGCGGCAACAGCCAGTTAAATCAATACTTAACAATATACACAAGGTGCCAAAAATGTGTACACATCCTAAGAAAGGGAAAAGCCCTGTTAAAATTGTCATATTGTGATTTTTAACTGTGTCAAAAAGTCACATTTGACTTCTGCAATTATAGGAGGTGCTCAGTGTAACTTGTATTCATCTTTTATTATTAATATCTATTCAGTAGGACAATTTTTAATACAGTTTTTTCCTTTCTTAAAATATGTACACTTTTGGGGGGCACACTCTGTTGCATACTAAATGCCGTGAAGTTTGAGTTGAGACTTGAGGGGTAAGCAGTAGTCAGCCAACTGGGCTGTGTGTGTAAATGATCCGGGCAGAGGGAAGCTTGTGAACCCAGGAGAAAGTGAGAGACAGAGACAGAGAGACGGACAGGTGGGCAGGCAGAGAGACAGACGGACGGGGGTGCAGAGAGACAGAGGGACCAGTGGGCCGGCAGAGAGACGGACGGGTAGACAGAGGGGCGGGCAGAGAGACAGACGGACAGGCAGGCAGACAGACCTGGTAAAGGAAGATATTCTGTCCTGTAAGGTGTCTAACCTTCAAATGCTTTGAGGACAACACAACCTTCCAGGCATATATGGAAAACCAGGTAGGAAGGACAGTGGCCCAAGAAAGGAGACCCCAGAGGTGAACAGAAGCCCAATCTCCAGTGGCAAGGAACGTGGTCCTAATCTGGGGGAGAGCTTTTGACATGTTTTAAGCAAGGAAGGGGCATAATTAGATTGGCATTCCGGAAAGAGACTCTGCTCTAGGTATAGAATGGGACGCCGTGAGGCTGTGCAGGCGAAGGTTGCCTTAAGTGGAAATCATCTAATTTCTTTTGCTCAATCGTGCATTGCAGTTTTCTCTCTCTCTCCTAGGTGCACTGGACTTTACTCTGGCTGGATCATGAGCGTCTTGGGACCAGGAAGCACGTTTTCCCTTTCTGCGTACCTGCAATGGGAGCCGCTTGGTAAGTCCTCACAGGAGTGAGGTTTTACTTTTACGCTGTTTCTGTCGTGCTGTGCCATTTCAGCATCTCTGGCAAAGCAATAGCCCTTCCGCGGGTAATAAACAGACTCCGAGCGAATTACATAAAAGTAATATCTGAACCTCGGTTTACCAAGACAAAAACCCGTGCTTTGTTTTTTGGAGTCGTTAATGCTCAAGAGAGGAGAGTTGTGAATTCCCGTGCCATCTGCAGGTTCCCGATATTAAAGTCAAAGTACGTTTGCCAAAAAGGCCGGACAGTTGAAGGCAAGTTGGGCGGGCAGTGAGGGTCGGTGTTGCTGGCAAGGCTGAGGAGGTCGAGACTGGCGGTGAATCCCCCGTACCTCTCTGGAAGAGTCGTTCCCTCCACCACCCACCAGGCGCATTCCTCAACATCCACCAGGGAATCTGACCCCGTTAGCACTTCATATTTATGGCCAACATTTGACAGTGATTATATTAACAGTCAAATGATTATAATTCTAAATGTAATTGTGTGTGTGCGGGGGGGTATGCACCCACATCAGAGGGAGGTTGGTATTCTCAATGCAAACTTATTGTCTCTTTTAAATCATATTCCTGTAATGCCAAATTGGAAGTTTTGCTAACATACTTATTGTTTAAGAACGTGGAATCACAGAATCTAGTAACTGGAAGGGGTGTTTCACAGGCCAGGAAATTAGAGCCCAGAAAGAGTAAGTCTTTGTCTCGGGCCACACAGGGACAGCAGAGTTGGGACCAAACTAGGGGTCTGGACTCCCAGTTCAGTGCTCTGGCTACGGCACCCTGGGCTTCTCATCGAGGTGTTTATTGCCTTCACGCAGCGCTTGTCAGACACGGGCCCTGGGTGTCTTGATCCAGGCATTTCATCTTTCCTGCACTTCTTTGCCACTTCCTTGGGCATCTGAAGCTGCTCGTGTCCTGGGGGTTGTAGATTACACTCACATTCCATGGTTTTCCCTCCCACACTCACGGGGTCAGGAGCTCATCCCCCTGAGGAGCCCAGATTTTGGTTTTTGGGGGACAAGGGCATATGTTTCCTTCCTTCTTTCCTTCAAGATTTGACTACAACCTCCCCACTCTCTCTAGCACCTTGGGTCTCCTGTATTAACTTCTGCCTGTCTTTGATTCCTGATATTCATACATTAATTTGTCACTTTCACAGATTTTTAGCATAATAGCATAAAGATTATACTCAATCTTTTTCTTTAGATCCATTAATCCATCTTTAAAACTTTGTTTATTAAAAAACTTTATTACCATAAATGGAAAACTAATATCATTGGCCAAAAAAGAAGTTAAAATAGTTTAAAAGTTACTAAATTCTATCTAGATTCACTGACATGCTGAATGGTCTAAAGTCGAGTATTTTGTTAAAAAAGGTGGACAGGTTGCAGAAGCTGACTCCAAAACTTTGATTCATTCAGAATTGTTGGGTCATGAAGTGTCTGGTTTCAAATCAAAACTTCAGTTTTATTATGTCTCAAGAAGCAGTACGGTTAATTAACGTGTGCACCTGAACTATTGACACAGTTTTGCTATCTTAACAGTGGGTTGGGTATACCAGCGGCAAAGATGCCTGGAGAGCGAGTGGTGATGAAATCATGAAAGGTGGTTTTCATGGCTTGCTGAGAATTGAATATTTTTTCTTGGAAGAAGTGGTACCAGTTGGCACAAAATCTGATAAATACGGTGGGTGACAGAAAGTTTCCAAGTCCAGCTTCCGTAGTTGGAGCAGTGTTGTTTGTGCAACTGTGGCTGAGTGTTGTCTTACAGAGGGATGGACCGGTCCCTGTCGACCAATCTTGATGCTTAATTACAAGCATCATCCTTTCATATAAATGGTTGTGTAGACATCTACTGGAATAGATGGGCCAGGTTTCATGAAGCTATAGTGGATGATACCAGTGCTGGACCACCAGGCTGACGTCATTAGCTTTTTTTTGGTGAATATTCAGTTTGGGGACTTCATGTTTATCCAACCATTGTGCTGGACACCTGTGATTGTCAGGAGGAATCCATTTCTCATCCTGTGTAACATAGGGAAATGTCATGACAGCAAAGAAAGGCAAGTTTTGAGACGATTTCTCTTCTGACGCTTATTTAACTCACGTGGAACCCATCTACCCAGTTTCTTTACCGTCCAGTTTGTTCCAAATCCAGCATTGTTGCTAATTCCTTTGTAAGTTGAGATGGGTTCACTTCCACTATTGCTTTCAACTCCTCATTATCCACCTTGGTCTCGGGTCACCCACGTGCCTTATTTTTAAGATTAAAATCACCAGGATGGAATTTCTCAGACGATCAACATCTTATATGTTCATTAACCACGTCCCTCCCAAACGTTTCGTTCATATGAGCTGGCTGCCCTGCCTTGGTTCCACGACAGAGCTCATATTAGAAAATAACACCAGTTTTTGACTTACCCATGGGTTCACAAAAATTGCTCTAAAAAGACATTTAAAAGACAGTCACAATCCAAAGCCTGAATTTGCAAGAATGAGGATGTACCTTCATAATAAAATGAAAATGCGGAGTGTCAAAGTGAAATGTCAGCGATGTCTAAGGTCAAATGAGCACTTAAGGAAAAAGGTAACTGACACGATTTTACTACCACCTGAATCTGTGGGTGGAGACTGCTGGAGCACTCCTACAGTCTGTTCACCTGTGGTCTTGCTCTGGAGCGTGTCCTGACCCCCAGAGTAAAGTTGATATTCTGAGGCTCCCATTGGGGGAGCAATGCGATCTCATCCAACGGTGCCCACATTCCTGTGCCCTGCACTCTGGCAGGCCTGGCAGACCACCGGGAACGGCTGTAGGCTGTGCAGCTGCCGCCCTGATTTAAAGCTCCCCATTGCGCTGGTGCCAAGTATGACGACCTATTTAGATAAGTTTGATGTGGATAAAAGTAGAACCAAGATCAAGTGTGCCTGATCAGCAGAGAGTTTATTTCTGATGACAAGAGCAAGTGCGGAGGGCTGTAAACTTTCCCTATCACACTCCAGGCTTGTTTTCTGATCTAGAAAGTGAGATGTGGATGGCCCTGCCCCTTCTCCTTTTCCCTGGTGTGTGTTTACCAAATGTCTTCCACGTGTCCAACCTTGAGATAGAAAAGCTGAATTCTGCATGGCTGCTTCCTTCCAGGAGTTCAAGTGCTCCTGTTTGGCAGAGGGGTGAGTCTGGGCTGGAGTGTACTGAGAGGCACTTGGGAAGTGATTCAGATTTGGGACAAGGGGAACATGGTTCTGCCTAGTATTGTGGCCTTTGTGAAAGGGGTTGTGTGGTCAGTGTGGCTGTGTAAGGTGGTCCTAGAGGGTAACGTTTGTGTGCTAAAATCTTCTAGTGGAAGGCAGAGAAAGCCTGTGTTGAATTGAATTCACTAATCATCTATACAAGTCCTTCAAATTTTCATTGCTCTTCTAGTAAGTTCTGGGAGGCAAATTTGGAAGACGTGGGCCTGGGGCCCTCAAGAAGCTTGCAACCTTGCAGCCTAGTACTATGTACCATGCAGTGGTGAATAGTATGTGTCTGGGTGCAAGTCTTAGCTGGGCTACCTATGAACTCTGGGGGAGCTATTTAACCTTACGTGGCCCAGTCTTTACCGGTGTGATGAGGATAAATAATCACACCGATGTAGAGGACAATTGTGACAGTTAAATGATAAAATGATCCCTGGTACTAAGTGAGTGCACAACAGATGTTAATTCTATTTATTTCAGATAGACTTACTTTGTCACTCTGGATAGAGTGCCGTGGTGTCACAGTTCACAGCAACCTCAAACTCTTGGGCTCAAGCAATTCTCTTGCTTCAGCCTCTCGAGCAACTGGACTATCTACAGTGCCTAGCTATTTTTAGAGACTGGATCTCTCTCTTGCTCAGGCTGGTCTTGAACTCCTGAGCTCAAGGGATCCACTGACCTCGGCCTCCCAGAGTGCTAGGATTACAGGCGTGAGCCTCCATGTCCCACCAACTCTTAATCTTGTTAAGAGAAAAATTTCAAATGTGAAAAGACTCATTCCAAGGTGTTTGGCGATCTGGTCATTATAGTGTTGTGCGGGGTGTAAACTCAATGCTAAAGGGATTCAGGTCAAGGAAAAGAGCACCAAGGACTGCTGTTAAGGGAAGTTGGTCACATCATCCCAGTTATTTCTGGTGTTCTTTATTTCTCCTCCAGTTTGTAAAATTAGACTCCAATTAGGGTTGCAGTAAATAGGAGCAGGATTCATCACCCATAGAAGAAAAATCAGAGTACTAGTCTCCCCGTCGTGCTGAATTATTTATTGCTTCATTCTGAGGAGCAGACTGATTGCTTCTCGCCCGGCTGTAGGGGGATTGGATTTGATTCTGTCCCCGTGCAGTCTGCTGAGCTTATTTTAATAAGAACAACTTAATATTACAACTCGACAGTGGAGCTCTTGCGTCCCTCTAGAACACGCCACACTACATGCTCTGAGCTGGGAAGGCTCTTCTGATTGTTTCGGGTGAGGAAACTGAGTTAGCCTCCCTAGGAGGGTCTATGTGAATCATCTCAGAATTGACATTGACATTCAATCAGCTCTTTTCTTTTTTTTGCATTTGTCACATGTCAGACACTGTGCCAGACACCTTCATGACAACGATTAAATTTAATCCTCCAAATAATCTTGTGAGGTAGGCATTCTTCTTTATAGACGTACTTAAAGGATCAGAAAGCCAAGGAGAGGTTAAGCAACTTGCCCAAGGTCACCGAGGGAGCATATGCTAGGAACAAGATTTCCATCTAGATTCTCTGGCGCTATACACATTTCTAGCGTGTTGTGCTTCTGGAAACTGCCCTAGTTGGCAACTTCCTTCCCCCCTTCCTCCCAGCCCCTGTCCCCCCTTCCCCCTGTCCCCTCCTCCTCCTTCCCTTCCCTCCCTTTCTGTCTTTCTGTTTCCTTTCTCCTTTTTCCTTCTCATTCCTTTTTTTTTTTTTTTTTTTTTGCTTTTCATAATTTTACTTTTGTGTAGAATACTGTTTCTCAGCATGGATACAGAATGAAGTAACAGACGTTGGACAAACTTAATCAACTCTGTACTTTTAACTCTTTAACTAAACACGGACAACAGAAAGGAGCCCTAGTCCCTCTCTGTGCTGGCTCACGGCAGGCACCAAGCTTGCACTTTCCAGCTCTTATTCCATGGGGTGCTCCTCCGGGCTGGGCATTGCTGTCTCGGTATAACAGTCTTAGGCCCCGCCACTCATATGGCCCCGGTTGTGCACTATAGGGTGTGGAAGAGTCAGGTGGGCCTGACTCGAAATCCTATCTTATTTTGGCTGCTGTATTTTTTTCCAAATGAGACCTTGGCTTTGGCTAGAATTTGGATTCTAGGAGGTAGGAATTCAAGGACAGGAACAGGGAAGTTTGTCCCCTGGTAACAATGAGGGGCACCCATGGCCTTGGGATCTGAGTAATTCCTCCCTTGCCAGCACCAGGAGCTGATCTAGATGATGGGACAAGGTCAAGGGCAGTCAGGACAGCTCAGACCTGGGGCGCAGACATCCGGGTCTGGGAAAGCCTGGTGACCTCTCTCTGCACGGACTTCCCATCTCCCTCACTAGGATACGATGCTGTTCACTTTCTGCCTGGAATAGGGAGCTGTTAAGAAGCCAGCATGTTCCAGGCTCCCATGTGAACGGTGTGGGGATTAAAACTAAACTGAGCAAGCAAGCATTTGACAATAAATGCGTCTATTGGAAGTGAGTAGTGAGTGCAGGAGGAGTGTGTATATTTCTTGCTGGTTTATTGACCTTGGTGATTCGTGAAAAGTCTCTACAACTTGCTCGGCCTCTCTGCTGCCAGCCATAAAATGGGAGCTAATGGGAGCTAATGGGAGCTTGCATTTCTTAAGGAGCAGAAGTGGTGAGGGGTTAATTACTTAATGCCTCAAAAATTCTTCAGTCTCCATGGCCGAGACCAGAAATTGGAAGGGGCTTCTTTTCAAACCTTATCAGGATCCTCTCCTGCTTTCTGGGGCTGACTCTTAGAAGGCACTGGAAGGAGAATGAAAAAAAAAGGGGGTGGGGAATAGAATTAAAAAAAAAATGGGAAGAGGGGCGGTAGAAGGAAGTGGCATTCAGGGGTGCTTTGCATTCGCTCAGATAAAAGAGGATCTTGTTTTGTAGACTTCTGCTCTTGAATTTGAATCTCTGCTCTTTGGTGAGACATGTAAATCGTGTGTTTCCAACATGAGCCCTTCCAGGCTTGGGGTGAACAATGCACTTACTTCTGTACAGCTTTGAGTTTTAGGATGGGATCCTGGTGGTTCTTGTCTTCCTTCTCCCCCTGTTCTTTCTTTTCTGATATTGATTCTAGCCAGACTTTAGATTTAGGGCCACACTTGAACAGTAAGGCATTGCAGCCCCTGGGAAAATGCCAGGTACTCCACGCAGAACTTGACCTTGTTGGGCACCCACCTAGTTTTCTGCCTGGCCTAGTGACTGTAGGGAGAGGCCAAAAGGAGAGCTGGGAACGTCAGCTTTTCTAATCAGAATATTTTTATTTTCTAATTTCGAAAACTTCTTTATTATTTTTTTATTAAATAATAGCTGTGCACATTAATACCATCATGGGGTACAGTGTGGTGTTTTCACATACAATTTGAAATATTTTCATCAAACTGGGTAACGTAGCCTTCATGTCATTTTCTTAGTTATTGTGTTAAGACGTTTATATTCTACTTTTAGAAAGATTCACTTGTACCCTTGTGAGATAAACCATAGAGGTGATCCCTTCAATCACCCTCCCTCCCCCCATCCTCCCCTCCCTTCTCCCTCCCCTCCATATTCTTAGGCTATAATTAGGTTATAGCTTTCATATGAAAGCTATAAATTAGTTTCATATTAGGGCTGTGTACATTGGATACTTTGTCTTCCATTCTTGAGATACTTTGAAAACTTATTTTTACTCTTAACTTGGACAGTGTTTCAAACAGAATCAGCATTTTTATCAGAGGACCCTGGGAAGTCCCATCCTCCCCACCCTCACCCCCACTTGAGGCCTCATTTTAATTTTTTTCCCCACACAAAGGGCTCATCTATTCGTAATAGGATATTAGATGGCGCTGCATGGTCACGGAGATACCTTTCCTCACCTCGAATTTACCAAGGTGCTAAACAGTCTGCGTGAGGAAGTTTCAGGAAAATAATTTTATGTCTCCATTATAAGCATGATGAAAATCGGAGTTTTTCGATGGCCAGATTTTTACTTAGACCCCAAACATTCGTTCTATGTCCCTCCACACTAAAAGAGTGAATGGGTGTGGGAAGGTGGGGAGATGGGACCCAGGGACTCCCAGTGGAACTTTCTTAGGGTTTCTTTGTGAAAACTATGGGGTGAAGTTTTTGTCCCCAGAAGAAGGACAGGTTCATTAAGCTGCTGCTTAGAAAAAAGAAAGTAATATAGAAACCTTAAAATCATGCAATAATGGTTGCTCACGAGCCACGTGGGTAAATCCCAGCCCAGGGCTCTGTACCCTGAGGTTGCCAGAGAAGGAGGCAGTTGACCTCTGGTGTTTGTTTTGCAACTAACAAAGAACAAGAGGGAACTTTTCTGAAATATTTGCTTCAGGGTGCAATGATGAAGCCTCTGCTGGTTCCTTTTAGAAAACCTGTTTTTTTTTTTTTTTTTTTTTGAGACAGAGCCTCAAGCTATCCCCCTGGGTAGAGTGCTGTGGCTTCACAGCTCACAGCAACCTCCAACTCCTGGGCTCAAGCGAGTCTCCTGCCTCCGCCTCCCAAGTAGCTGGGACCACAGGTGCCCGCCACAACGCCCGGCTATTTTTTGGTTGCAGCTGTCATTGTTGTTTGGCAGGTCCGGGCTGGATTCGAACCCGCCACCTTAGGTGTATGTGGCTGGCGCCTTAGCTGCTTGAGCCACAGGCGCCGAGCCTAGAAAACCTGTTAAATGTGAGAGCAGAAAAATCTTGCCTTTTGATGGTAAGAAAGTGAGAGGAGACTTTTTCGAGGTCAAGTATAAGCAAGGCTGACTTTCTGCACCCCTTGCAGGAGAGGGCAGCTGCTCCGGCCGGCGTGGCACCGTCTGTTCTAACTGCCAGTTAAACCAGCACCTCCCCAGCCACCAGGCCAGGCAAAGAGTGAGCCTGTGAGGCTGGGAAGGACTTGAGCACTGTACACCAGGCGGGGATTTCATGACAAATAGGCTTGATTTGTTTCTTTCCCAGAAAAAGATTTCCCTAGAAGAGACAGTTTTCAAGGCAAGTTAGGAAAAAGTGTTTCAATGGACACTGAGGAAGATAAGGTTAGATTAAATCGCCAAGAACAGTTGAGGAATAGTGGGGGAAAAAAGGAGTCGAATTGTACCTGGGCAGTTAAGCCTCCTTTTAGAATGTGGCATTCTTTAGCCTGGCTTCCTTGAACAGCTCTAGTGATGAATTAAAAAGAATTCCTGAGTGCAAGAGCACATTGGCATGTTCGTGTTGGGTGAAGCACACCTGCAGGAAGTCTTCTGCTCAGATCATGGGGTGACCTGATTTCTGGCATTCCGCGAAGGAAGAAATAAACCGCTTTTTCAATTCCAAACCACTCTGATCATTAGAGAATAGTCACAGATCCAGAACTTAAACTTCTTGCCCTCCTGAAGTCTAACAGGACATCGAGCATTAAAGTCATAAGAGTAATGAAGTATGAGACATTTTCTCAAGGCTGCAGCTGGGCCCCTGCCCTTGACCTGTGGGCAGGAGAGTCTCGTCCTGCTCTGCAGCCCTGGCACCGCCTGGGTAGGTTTTTAGAGCCTGGGGTGGCAGAGGTAAGCACAGCTTCCTGGAAGCACTTCTCAAGTTGGTGTGCGGTTTGAGCATCGAGGACGCCCACCACAGAAAGGAGAGGGAACTCATTAGAAATGGGGCATATTCCCAAAAGTTTCAAGGGAGCTTTGCTGTTTTCACCTTGGGACATAAGTTAATACAGTTTTCCAACCAGCTGCACAGTACAACCCAAACCCGGCCTTCCAAGGACTCGGGGTCCATATAGACAATAGACAACTGTACCCCAGGAGATACCACGAGGTAAGAGACCTCATTTATAAAAAATTGGAAGAACATCTAACCATCGACGTGGGAATCCCAGCATAATGTTACGACGTTGCTTTCTTTTTTTTCTGTTCCTATTTGGATAGACGCCAGGGAGTCGTGGCAAGAGCATAGTCCTACTTTATACTCATTAGAGACTTGAGCCCAGAAGACAAATAGTCCCTAACAAAGGACCATGTCTTTAGGGCAGCCTATGGGATTGAGGTCAGTTGTCACCAAAGAGGCCGGAGAGGCAGAATGGGCTGCCTCACTTTTGAATGTAAAGCAAATGTCTCCGCTGTGTTGTATAAATGTGCACATCTGGGGTCCCCGATATGTTCTTGTTTCTGGGTATATCTGTATGAATTTGTGATTTTATGCATACCTCTCTACGTAAGAAAATCGTGAACGCAACTCGAGATGGAAAGTCCCCAAATCTTGGGCTCTGTTTCCATCAAGTTGACTTTGGGGAATGACCTTGTCCTTGACATTGACTCACGCTATTTGCCGGCTGCTCCAGTGTGTTATGAGTAAGGCTAATAAAGCATAATCACAACGTCCTAAAAATGTCAGGTTGATGCCTCTTGGGCCTCCCATAACTATTCTCATCTGCAAAATGGAGCTGGTAACTGTGCACCCTGCCTTCCCCGCACAGATGTTAGGAAGCTGGGCTAGAGAACATCTGTAAAGCAGTTTTAGACCCTGGAACGTGGGAACAATAAATGACCATCACAGCTATTTATCATGCAAGAGGAGATGACGATATATTCTATATTTCAAACCCCACTTCTCTCATCTTCTTGAAAGTAGTTTCGCTCAGGATTGAGACCACCAGTCAAGGGAGGTCAGAGTACAAAACAGTAAGGGAGGGGATTATGACCTAGAACTACGCCATCTTGGGTTGAAATGAACTCTCTGAAAGGATGGGGCAATGCATATTCATAAGCTCATAGGGTAGCTTGTAAAGAGGCAGAGAACGCCATCGTCTGATGCAGGAGCAAGTGAGTCATGGGAGGTGCCAAGAATTGGGGGACCTGATACGGCAGCAACTCACGTCAGTGGAACTGGGTGGCTTCTTTGGTACTGTTAGTAGGTCAAGGATGAATTAGCAAGGAAGGCCTTAAGAAAAGGGAAATTATGTCCTGAGTAAATATCACAAAACTCAACAAAGGTTAAGTCCTAGAGGATCATGAAAAAATATCTGTGTATACCCACTGGCTAATCTTTTGACTAAACACTTCTCCACATGTGTGCATGAGCGCGTGGCTGTCCAAAGAGAAGCCAGACGATCGCTTTCAAAGACAAGTGAACACTGGGGATAGCCCATGCTAAAGGCAGTTACGTCAAGCACCTCCTCCTTCCGGGGTCCCATTTAGTCCTCAGATATATGCAAGTTAAAAATACTTATACAGGGTGTCCCAAAGGTTGCCATATGTAGGGAAAATTAACAAACTCCTATTTTATATTTTTAGTATTTTTATATTTATATTCGTGTGGGGCCACTTAAAAACTATGGTGTACGAGAAAGAGATGAAAAACAGGGATCATTTAAAGGAACTCATTCAAAATGCAATTACTTGCAGAAAAGCAGATATCTTGGGATATGTTCACTCTGAATGGGAGAGGAGACTGTGTGTGTGTAGAAAGAGGGGCCAACATGTAGAGACTATTTTGTAATTATTAGTTTTGAAATGAATGTTTTGTAAACGAAAGGACATTTACTACAATGGCTCATTTCCCCCCTGTAACGTGCTCAGTGTCTTGCTACACCCAAGTTGCTGAGTTGAAAATCGTCTCTATCCTTGAGGAGCGGGCAACTTAGGAGGGGGTTTAAGACTCTTCTGTAATCTGCTAATTTCACCAATTAAGATCCTCTCCCACACTTCACCCTCATCTCTTTTCTGACTTTGTCACATGTCTATTAACGTCCTCCTTTTTTAAAAAAAAAAGACAGAGTTTTACTTAGTTGCCCTGGGTAGAGTGCTGTGGTATCACAGTTCACAGCAACTTCAAACTTTTGGGCTCAGGCAATTCTCTTGCCTCAGCCTCTGAAGTAGCTGGGACTATAGGTGCCCTCCACAATACCTGGCTATTTTTTTTT
>NW_003852469.1:4310582-4387076 GCF_000181295.1 Otolemur garnettii | reverse complement strand
GTAGAGACAGAGTCTTACTTTATCACGCTTGGTAGAGCACAGTGGCATTACACAGCTCACAGCAACCTCCAACTCCTGGGCTTAGGTGATTCTCTTGCCTCAGCCTCCAGAGTAGCTGGGACTATAGGTGTACCCAACAACACCCAGTATTTTTTTTTGTTGCAGTTTGGCCAGGGCTGGGTTTGAACCCACCTACCTTGGTATATGGGGCCAGCACCTTGCCCACTGAGCCATAGGGGCCGCCCCATACCCAGCTATTTTTAGAGATGGGGTCTTGCTGTGGCTCAGGCTGGTCTTGAACTCATGAGCTCAGGTGATCCACCCACCTCAGCCTCTCAGAGTTCTGGGATTACAGGGTGCTGCGAGTATAGGTGTGAGCCTTCCCTTGGTCTCCAGAACGATTTAAAACTCCTTCAATAAAGGAGACTTTTCTGATACTTGCTATAGACAAGTGGGGGCCCCTGGTTTGTCCTGGGAACCAGTGGATGTTGGCTTGGGCCAGAGTGGCTTTTCTTGGGACAGTAACCCGCAGCTCAATACACTTCCTAAGAGTCGTCTCTAGGGACCTGTTCTCACAGTTTTCCAGATGACAGTCCTCAGTGCTTGCCCTGTGGGTCGCAGGCACAGTCCTCTTCTCCCCCTCAAGGAGCTGTGCTGGGAAGGCCCAGGAGTCCTGCTAGGCTCACAACCTCTTCCTTTCAACCCCAGAAGAGCCAGGGCCTCCTTGCCATTCTCCCCACCCACTCCTTACCCCATTTAATACACTTCTTGCCTCTAAGATGTTCCAGCCTCAGAAACACAAAAGCCTTCTCTGTTCCAGGGTTGAGTCCCCTTCCAAAGAATGAGCAGGCGTGATCTCCAGGATCCCTCTTGCTAAGTCAGGGAAAAGCAAAACATGGCTTGAGTCTCTCCCGTGACCTTCTACTTAGCATATAAAGAAATAGTTCAGGCTGGACGTGATAACTGATGGGAGAATTACAAAGAATGAGCCATGGGAGGACGGATGAGGGAACATTGATCTCAACCTGCAGTACCCTGGGAAGATCAGACGGGGGAGGTATTGGAGCTGACCTTGACATGATAGGATTTGACAGGTGAGCGTGGTAGGGAAGGGAGAGGAGAGGTAGAATAAGCCAGTGCACAGGGTAGGGAAATAAATGCATGCCATGTCTGATAACCAATGGCAGGTGGTGGGAGTGGTGGAGAGTGTCATGCACTACCTCATCAGGGGACATAAAGACTCAGAATACTCTAGAACACAAACCAAAGGCCAGGTGGGTGCTCTGTGTTCCTTTCACCTTCTCACATCTCTTGATTGGCTTAAATCAGGAATAATCCAATCAAGGACTAAACAAAGAAGCCAGAACAGTTGGCAACAAGAGTTGAAATTGTGTTTTCTTCTTGCAGACAAACCTTACCATTTCTTTCTTTCTTTCTTTCTTTTTTTTTTTTTTTTAATTAAATCATAGCTGTGTACATTAATACAGTCATGGGGTACACTGTGCTGTTTTTATATACAATTTGAAATACTTTCATCCAACTGGTTAACATAGCCTTCGTGTCATTTTCTTAGTTATTGTGTTAAGACATTCATATTCTACATTTAGAAAGATTCCAAACCCTACATTTCTTTAAAAAAGAAAAAACTCTCAAAGAAAAAAGTTAAACTTGTACATTCAGGTAAGGTAAAAATAGAATGTTTGGGGAATTTCCATAAACCCCCCCCTAACTAATAAGTCTACTTTCTTCCATTTTCAAACCATTTCTGAATCATGTAAATAGTCAATACTTTCCTGTTATGTCTTTGAGCTGACTCCTTTTCGTTTTCATAAAGAGACATTTAGAAGAAAATGACATACCATTTTTTCCCTCAAACCCACCTCGTTGAAGTTTCTCCAGGGAGCAAAGTAGATGACTTGTAAATTCCTTTCCTCTTAAAATGAAAGGCATTTTCATAAAAAGGGAATGGCCCAAGACAGAAACCGTTACGCACGCCAACACCTACTCAGGAGGGAAAATGGTCACAGGTAAAATGTCATTTATTCTCGTCTTCACGGCGCTCAACTGTCTCGCATTCCAGAGCATTCTAGGAGGGAGATGACACTTAGAGGTAAAAATAAAAGCTCTTTTGCAGCATTTTTAAAGCGTTGTAGGAATCAAGAATCTCACAGTGGTGACAGTACCACTTTATGTTTGTAGAGCTCTGGAAACTTTTTTCAAGGCACTTTCTCACCCAGGATGTCATTTGTTCCTCTGTAGTCCTGGGAAGGAGGCAAGGGAGGCCTTGTTAATTCTATTTCACAGCTGACAAAACCAAGGCCAGGAGTGGTAACAGAACTGCCTCAGTGTTTTTCGGGGAATCGAGTCAGAAAGAAAAACTCGATCTCTTCAAGCTCACCTGGGCAGATTCTTCCTGCTGCTCTTCAGCTGTCCCGCCAGATTGTTGCCCTGCGGGACTGAAAAATTCCTTGAGGGTGGGGATTGTGTCTCAAGCATCTTTTTATCTTTCCATCACGCCCTCCACGTAACAGGTGTTCTATAAATGTTAATTAAATAAGCCCTCTAAATGCCCAAGTCTAAATGGTTCTAAATTAGGTTTTCAAAGCTTTCTGGGTCCTGGTACATTTCTAGAAAAGAAAAAACCATTCAGTTTCTTAATTGGGCATTTAAAAAAGAAACTATTTGATTTCAAGACCTGAGTGATCCAGAAGTAAGTACTGAGGGCTGCTGGGAGCTGTGGGCTCTGCAGCAGCAGTGAATGGGTCTGGGGTACAATTCAAGCTCTTGTTTATATTCGTCTATTCCTCCTGGCTTCGTGGGTTTTAAAATGACCTTTCCTAGCAAGATCTGGAAATGAATAGTCTTTTCTTTTTTTTTTTTTTCTTTTTCTAACCGGTTCCTGTATTTCCTGAAGTCAGTTACCATGTGTTCTTTGACAAATGAGTTGCAGGACTGTTGACTTTACCTTGTAGAATGCAGAATGCTTTTTCCTGGTCTTTTTTTTTTTTTTTTTTTCCCTCACCAGTACGACCATGTTTTATTCTCTGCAAAGTTGGATGTAAATAAGACCCATTCCCTAGAAAATTTCAAGATAAGTTTTTTTTTTTTTTTCAAGATAGTTTTATTTATTTATTTATTTATTTTGAGTGGTTGTGGGAAGAAGTAAGGAGACTTGATGGGTAAACGGCTTGTCCCAGTGACCAGGTCAGCTGTGTTGGGGCCCAGCAGGACCCCAGTAGGCTTGGCTTGGGTCAGCAGTAGTGAGGGGCCTGTGGGACATCCTAATGAGTATCCCCTTATATCGTAGCCCTGGATATCCATTGACAGCCAGGGCCTTAACCAAGCATCGACAGGGTTCTACACGGTCCGCATTCATTCATTTATTTTTAATAGAATTTATACACAAAGTAGAGAATTGGGGATGAGCAGAAAGAAAACATTTGTAAGAGCCTCACCCACCCTGAACAACCATCTGTAAACACTTGTAGCTTTCTCCTTCTCCTCTAGGTATAGCCCTTGATCATGTGTGGTTCTCACACTGCATAGAAAATTGATTAAATTGCTATTAGACACCTTGCAATTGACACAGTCACAACCAAAATAAAGTCCTTTCTCTCCCTGCTCCTGGCATGTAACTCTGGTTGCCTGTCTTGGAATAGATTCCTAGGAAGGGTGTTGTGAGGTCAAAGGGTATGTTTTAAAGGAGAGGCAAATAAAGGTGGGGTACAGGGAGGAGGAGTTTCCTTTGAATCCCACCCTCCATTTAGTTCTTCAGTTCCCACATTCACAGTTTTAAGCAACCGCCTGTGATCAGCAGCCTTGGGAAACCTTGAGGTGCATAACCCAGAGCAGGGGTGACTCGGCCAGAGGAACCCCAAGGTCTGCAGATTGGAGTTGGAGTCGATCACCCTGGAAATTCAACTTGTTTCGGTGGGAGCCCCTCAGGAGTACAGACAGCTGAGAGGGCCCCCGCAACCCTGGCTGGCCAGTTTGGGAGATTTTAAATATCAAATCTTGGGAGCTCTTGCCTGTAATGAAGCCCAGTGTCACTCTTTTTGTTACTTTGGTTTGGTCACCAAGAAAATCTGATTCCTTCAATTGCCTTATGCCACAATCAACTGATGGCGTCTTACTCTCTTTGTCCCTTTTCTCCTGGAGCCTATGGATTGGTGGGGAAGCCCTACCTGAAACATTCACAAGCAACTTCTCGGAGTTGCTGCCACAGTTCAGGTGGTATTGACAAAAAGTACAGGGTGCCATGAAAATAGGCAATAAAGAAATTTCGTTGAGTCTGGGGATGTTGCCCCAAGGATGCTACCAGTGATCAATAGTCTGAAGAATGACAAGGACCTCACAGGAGAAGCTGGTGTGGGCAGAAGGGTATGGAAAAGGCCCTGCCAGAGGGAATAGCAATTATGCAGGCCAAACCTAAAAAAAGAAACTGGTGGTCACCACTGCCATTCCCTCAGGGGTGACTGGCTTTACCAAGAGGCAGAGTATGTTCTAGGACAGTATGGTGATCAACAACTTGTTCTGCTTGTAGGATTGAAATTTCCGTAGGACAAGACTTCCACTCAGGCCCATGCAAACTGAGAGGCTGGTCACCCTAAAAATACCCTGTGTCTAAAAGTGAACAATTTTCTTGATGTCAAATTTTGGTTGAGCAACCTTTGTTGTCCTATGTTGTTTGTGGACCTCTCTTAGGATATAAATACTTTAGGAAGAAGGTGGTGATGTTAGTCACTCTCATTTTAGTATAAATCAGCTTCTTTGAAGTCTAGATTCTTTACCAGTTAGACTCTGACCAGAGAAGTTGCTCTGAGATGTGGAAAAGAATAGAAACATGGGAGATGATGTTTTTAACAACAGAGAAAATATAAGGACGTGATTAAGACATTGTTGGCCTGCATCACTGTTTTACCTGTGACGAGGGTACCTTGGACCTATATTCACTAAGCCTCAGGTCTTATCTGTGAAATGAGAACAATAATAATTCTCATTCATGTGAGAAGTCATAGAGATGGGCCTGGGCCTGTGGCATGCATGGTTCATGCCATATGGCAAAATAGACCTTTATTTTTTGTTCAAGCCTCTCCTTGAAGTAGCCTTGGGATCCATTTGTGAGAGGCAAGTCACGGCTGAAACAGTGATAATAGGGACTTTGCATTTTCAAGAACCTATGGGCCAATCTCAAGCTTCAGAGAGCAGTGTGGACAAGGGCCTGTTTTGGTACAAGACTCACAAAGCTCCTTCCCTCACATTCTCTTCTTAGAATGCTACAAATTCACGGAAAAATAACAATAGCCAACGTTTATTGAGCATTTACTGGGTCACCAGTTCCATCCTAAGTGCTTCGCTTGAATCGTGTAATTTAATCCTTACTATAACTGGATTAGGTAGATACTGTTATCATGCTATTTTACAGAGAAAACTAAGGCTGGAAAGCCCGAGTCCCATGCTCAAGGTCACACAGTTATCATGTGTTGCAGCCGGGAGCTGAATGCAGTCAGCATGGTGCTGGAGCAGGGTGGAGGAGGCACTGTTCCCACCCCTATTTGGCAGGAGGTACCCCAGCCTCCCTGGGGCCTATCAGGAAGCCCTGAGCATTATGAATCCTCCAGACCTCAGGAAACTCAGAGCCCCTGACATTAGACAGGGATCCCATTTCCCACTGGCCCTCTGCTCAGCGTGACATGTGCCTTTTGTTTGATATAAAGCAGCCAGCTGGCTTACGAAAGGGAAACCCATCTGAGGTTCCTTGGGAGAAGAGATGAGGAAGGAAGGGCCTGGAAAGGGACGAAGGGGACAGAACAGGCTGTGCATTTGCAAGGGGGGCACTGTAGACACAAGGCAGGGAAGACAAAGCAAGACTGGCTCAAGGTAGCACCGCAGAGGCTGTGCCCCAGCACTGGGGGGTAGAGGACCCGAGGAAGAGCAAGGAGGTGGGATGTATCATCGGCCATCTCAGGTTGCATCTTGGGTTTAGTGCAGTTGGGTAACCCTTCCCTCCTCCTTTGGCTGAGCGACAGGTGAGAGAAAGACCTCCGTGGAGCATTGCATGAGTAAGGAGCTTAACTCTGGAACTTTGCAGTCTGTAAGCACATTGGGTGACTCTATCCTTGACTTTGAAGAAGACAGAGAGGGGAGGAGAGATGTTACTCTAGCAGCAAGCCCAGCACCACCGATTCTGAGTTCCTTGGCTTGTCTCAGTTCTGAGACCTGCCAATGGGGGTAGGGTCAGCTCCTCCTACCCTAAGGGATCCTTTGTGGTGAGTCATTGTCTCAGCGGGGCTTTGCCGTCACTGTACCGCTCTCTGTTGCCACCCCCAGCATCTGCTTGGTGCTGAGATTGGCAATCTTTAATATCGGCCTAACTAAATTTAATTAAGGAGATCAACTCTGAGAAGGAGAAGAAGCTGTTTTGGGATGAATTCTGTGACATAGTAGGCATGATTCGGAGCCTCGCTGTTACCGGGAATTATCCAGACCATTTCCATGAAAAATTGAGATTTGAGTGTGTAAACCTTTACAGAGTCCTGACAGATGAATATTTGGTTCACTTTGGGTGACTTGGCCAGTTTCTGACTTCTGTTAATACAAGCTATGTGACCAAACGAACACGGACACCTCTGTTCAGTTTGCTCAGTTGTAGTTTGTTTTCAGGTGAATTAAATCCCTCCCCCCAGTGAAGTTAATTTATTTGTCCCAAGTAAACTCTCCAAAGCATAATAAAAGGCCGCGTTCCACGTTTACAGACTCCAGGTCCTAAGGACTTCAGAGCGCGTTTGATTACCACTGGGAGACACTGGGAAGAGCTGCCCAGTGTCCTCCAGCAAGAAATGCCTTGTCATTTGGGAAGCTGGCTCCTTAGGCCTTTGGCCCTTCATTGCTATGATCAGTTCTGCTTTCCTTTATTTTTCAAAGCTACGTAAAGGTTTTCACATTCCTGGCAGGGCTGCATCCCTGCACACAAGCAGGCGAGTAGGCACGAGAGGCAGGGGAAACTTAAGTGGAAACAAATGCCAAGGTGACGGCCGATGCCGCGGAAGGAAATTCCAGAAGGCCAGACTGGCAGTGCATCCAGGGACAGCGGAATCGTTCAGGGCAAGCGTCAGCTCTGGACTTGGGATGAAGAAGTGTCAGCATTTGCTTGTCTATTTCCCACCTTATTTTAAACAGAATCATGTCAGTGTTTTTATTTGAGACGAAGCTATTCGTTTTTTACGGATGTGCACCCGGCAGTATTTCAGGCCCTGCAGGGGACCTTGTCTCTCCCAACAGAAGTTTCAGTACAGTCCAGCGTTTTATTTTCTCTTTTAAAAATAGTGCTGTGTGGTCTCGAGCAGAATGAATCGTTCAGCTAATAAATTCCTGAGACCCTTTCGCACAGAGGTGAAGGCTCCGTTGCTCACGTGTCCCCAGACGTTGATCTGTCGAGACCTTTGCCACGCTGTAGCAGAGCCTTTTCATATTAATACTAATTTATCATTATTCTCTTTATATGCTCTTTTTTTGGTCTGAGAGAGAGAGACAGAAAACATCTGCATATCGAGTAATATTAGCTACAGTTGGTGTCTCAAGTGAGAATCAATCTGACATCCCCATTCATTATATCCAGGCAGGTTTTATTACGGACACACTTGCACTTGAACTTTCCCTCAGCAAGATATGAGTGAGTCTCTGATATATTTGTATCTGGCTTTAAAACGTTTTGAAATACAGGGGAGATAGCAACTATAGATAACATTTCAGTTGTAAGAGGACAAATGGTAGCTAGATTTATAACAATAACAGTAAAGACACTTGGCCATGATGTTAGTTACTAAGCCTTATGGTTCTGTTTCTTACCGTCTACAGTTCTGTTCTTTCGTTCCCTTGACTGTGCTGTCAGTGTTCGTGTGATTGTTTTTGACCCATCACGTCTGGTGTATCACCCTTCTCCATCCTTAGGCTAATAGCCCAGGTCATTGTGACAGCGATGTCATGATCTGTTTCCCTTTGGGTAGGGCTGGCCAGTGGTTAAAACGTGCCATTGTTCAAAAGAGCTAAATTACCACCACCACTACCAACCCCCCCCCCCAATAGACTCCTTTCCATTGATTTGGAAATCAGCCACCCGATGCTTAGTAAAGTATGCTGAGGTAGTTACAGCAAATGTTCAAAGAATGGGCTTATCAGGTATCTTTGTTCACTGTAACTTAATTAGGACACAAATTCTGACAATCGGGAGGTGCCTATGTTGGTGTGTCTGTTATTACACTGTTTCTTGGAGAGCAGTGATACTTAGTAACCATTGTTCTCGGCCCTGCTTGATAATGAGCAAGGATGGATCTGTCTCCCTCTGACTCTGAGTCAGATAGCACTCCAGGTGCCTTTGGCCTTGAACCCTGGGACAAAATTCCTTCGCCAAAGCCTGGCAATGCAGTAGGGTTCACACTAGGTACTCTCTTTTCCATTCTCTCTTCAATTGTATTATTGAGGTCTCAATACTCAATACCAGGCAACAGGAAATAAAGCTGTCTCCTGTTCAGAGGATTGGTGGTTGGTGTGCAATTGTTTGTAAACCCGTGAAAGCCCAATATGGTTGTTTTTTTTTTTTTATGCCAACGTGCCTTAACATTTCCCACACGAGCATTTCTTAAGCAAACCATTTGCATTCTGTAGACTTGATCTTTAAAGCATCTTAGAGCTACAGTCCTCAGATTTCTGTGTCAATTATAATAATTGTGTAGAGAACATTTATGAGCATTGCAGCACTTTCAGGCTGTGGTCAGCTGTGAACTAAGATGGTGGGTTTTTCTTTCCCCCGATCTCTGTGGGTCTCTGCTGGATCTCTCTGGGCCCTCTATCAACTTCCCGTCACGTCCTCTGACTTGCCAACGCACGGCCACTAGCTCCTTCATTCTTTCATTTACGCTCTTCTGTGCCAAGAACTCCTACCTTTTCTCAATCCAGTACCTTCCTGGAGATGTCATCTGAAGACTTTGTTTTATTCATTTTTTTTTTCAGTCTAAATATACCCATAGCTCGGGATGCCTTTTACCCTGTAAGGGAGATTCAACACATGTCCAAGATAACTAAAAGGGCAGGATGTTAAAAGTGGGAGAAACATCAAAGCCAAAGGCTTTGGGAGTGAACAGGGGAGAGACGGTCATTCCAGGGAGAGAGATTTCTTTCCAAAAATATATTTTATTCTTACCGTAAAAATAGTACACATTTAGCATGACATCAGTAAGATGGCAGGCCAGGAGCTTCAGACCTCTGGGTTCTCACAGACACCAAGTTAACCCCAATAGATGGACCAAAATGCTTTTGTTTTTTAATTTTTATTTATTTGTCATTGTTTGGGATTTTTTGAGGGTACAAAGAATTAGGCTATACTGATTGCATTTGTTAGATAAAGTCCCATTTATAATTGTGTCCCGCCCCCAGGAGGTGTGCCATACACCATGACCCTCCCCAACCCCTCCCTAACCCCTCCCTCCTCCCCTCTCCCCACTCACTCATTCCCCTACCCCCCTCCCTTGTATTAGCTCATCTACTGCCTTCATGTTGAGTACATTGGATTCTTGCCTCTCCATTCTTGTCATGCTTAAGAAGAATGTATTCTACTTCCAGGTTAATACAAAGGCTGTAAAGTCTCCATTTTTTTTAATGGCTGAATAGTACTCCACCGTATACATATACCACAGCTCATTGATCCATTCCTGGGTTGCTGGGCATATAGGTTGTTTCCACGTTTTGGCAATTGTACATTGAGCTGCGATAAACAGTCTAGTGCAAATGTCTTTATGATAAAAGGGATTTTTTTTTTCTTTTGGGTAGATGCCTAGTAATGGGATTGCAGGATCAAATGGGAAGTCTAATTTGAGTTCTTTGAGGATTCTCCATACTTCCTTTCAAAAAGGTGGTATTAGTTTGCAGTCCCAACAGCAGTGTAAAAGTGTTCCTTTCTCTCCATGTCCATACCAGCATCTGCAGCTTTGAGACTTTGATGCGGGCCATTCTCACTGGGGTTAGGTGATATCTCAGGGGAGTTTTGATTTGCATTTCTCTGATGATTAGGGATGATGAGCATTTTTTCATATGTATGTTAGCCATTCATCTGTCTTTAGAGAAGGTTCTATTCATGTCTCTTGCCCAGTGATAGATGGGATTTTTTTTTTTTTTTTTTGAGAACTCTGCAGACCATTTGAGAGGTCTTAGTGTCCTGGCCAACATGAAATCAAGAAGGGATTCCAGTTAAAGGGGCAGGAAATACACAGCATTTTGTATGGTCATTTTTTCCCCCTGCAACCTAGCACAACACACGCCAGAGGAAACCTCACATGCCAGGGAGCCTCTCTTTGAATGGAAACAAAAGAGGAACACAGTTTGGGGACTGCCTGAGGGATTTGTACCTATTTCACCTGACTCACAGGGCTGATGGAACTGGTGGCCTTGTTTGGAAGCTGCTGAAAACAAACATACAAGGTGGACATAAAGTTTGTGTACAATTTAGAATAGTTTAACATAGCTTGAGCTGCAGTTCCACAGGCAGGTGCCAGAGGGAGCAAGAGAGCACAGGCCTCTGTAGGGACAAGCTGCTGAATTGGAGAGCACTAAAAAAAAGCACATTTCCCTGCCCCAAGAAGACACGTTCCCAGAAAGGGTTTGAGAGATCTTAGATTTTCTAACTGGGCTGACCAGTGAAAGGCTTCCCCGGCATGAAGCTAGACCATAAAGTTCAGAAGAAATGGTTGTTTTCTCTTTCTTTCAAATGCCCACGTCTTAGCGATATCATCATTAACGACAACCCCCCACAAGACAAAGAAACAGGGAAATACGGTCCAATTACAGGAATGAAATAAAACTTTAGAAACCGACCCCATAGAAATACAGATCTGTGACCTACCTGACAAAGCAGTTAAAATAACTGTCCTAAAGAGGCTCAGTGAACTAAGAATACAGATACACACGTAAAGGAAATCAGGCAAACAGTATGTGCACAGAAGGAAGGTTTCAACCAAGAGAGAGAAACTATCGAAAAGAACAAAACAAATTCTAGAACTAAAAAGTAGAAAAATTGAACTGAAAATCTTGTCCATCTCCAGATGGAAAGGATTGAGCTGGGCGGCTCCATCGTTACATTTTTACGTATATTAAGAAGACAAAAATGCTTCGTCATGTGACTCTCCCTGGTTGTCTTACTGAAAAAATGAGATGCCTGGGATGGAGGGCTCCTTCCTCTGTTCCTTTTACCCTGGGTACAGCCAGCCAGACCCGGGGATGGAGGCTCTCTGAAGCCCAATTCTCTGACATGCATAAGAGGAGGAAGTGTAAACACGAGATCTTTTGGTATTTTTATTTTTTAAAAAACAGGATGGGATAGACTTACCCTTTTCTCCTCTGCGTGATCTCGGTATCTCCCTTTTCTCCCCACCGGGGGTTGCAGACCCACGTACTTTATACTTCTCTTCTCCCAGCATTTCTTTCAGAGCTCAGAGAATTCTACTGTCATTATTTCCCAGCTTCTCTTTGGAATCCAAAACCATGGGAGCTCTCCCGTGCTAATCCCAGACCCCACAGCCTTTTGCCTCTCAAAGTGCTAAAGAGGGTGTCCCATTGAATTGGGTTGGCTCAAATAGGTGGTCACCACTTTATAATTGGGGGCACACAGGCAAAAAGATGGGGGGGGGATGACTTAACTGATGTGCAGAACGCAGGCCAGGTACGCCCACAGGATGGAAGGTCTCCATTTAATAGCCCTTCCCAGTAGGCGGTGAGGACAGACACGCCCAGGGAGTGATGCCCCGGCCCTGCCAGGGCCACCAGATGGGTTTGGAATCCAACTTAGAAGACAGGCGTTTCCCTCTTCGCTTGTAATCAGCATTAACCACCACTTGCTTACAACGAGACACATTAAACAATTTTCCACAATTCCTCTGAACGAAGGGGACTCTGCAGGAAAACCCTAAAGGGAAGCGTTTGAGAAATCGGTGGCGGAGGAATTTGACGAGGAGGCGAGAGGAGAGCGAGCCGGTTCATTCTGTTTGCTTATTAATAGGTCTGTGTCCCCGGTTCCAGGGGGAACGGGCTCTTGAATAGCTGGCGGGGAAAAGCACGCAAGGGCTCTGCTGGATGAAAATAGGGGAAAACGGGAAGGGAAATAACTTCAGAAAAGATTGGAAGGCTTGTCCTCTGGAATGAAAACAGGCTGCTGCTAATTTGACTAAGTTACTGCCGAGGCTGGCTCAGAGCTGAGCAGCCGCTGAGCCCTGTGTTGTCTGTGTCAATCTCATTCTGGGCGACAAGGTTGTGCTTAAACATCCAGCACAAAGACATCAGCGAAGCCTGGAGTGTGGGTGCAACTGGCTTAGGCGGCTGACACTGATTGTGGATTAATAACTAGGTGAGAAACGTGTGTTTCTCCCGTGTGACATTATCTAGGAGCAGTATGTGGCAATATCACCCTCAAGGAACATTCATTTGGTCACCTGGTCAACAAATGTTTCTCGGTACCTGAGCTGTCCTGGGGACAGGAAGGCGATTGAGTTGTGCGCCCTGTTCTCAAAGATGCTGATGAGGAAGAGAGAGAAGAGGCGATCACAGTACAGAATGAGGTGTCACTCAGCGTGGGGAACTGTGTAGCCTTTTAGGGAAGGGGTTTGGGTCCCAGGCTGGGTAGGAAGGAGGATGGAGAGGGCAGAGCACAGGAAAAGCTGCCTGGAGGACTCAGCTTCTGAAGGAGAATGGGATGTTGGTAGGTCGGTTTTTCTTCCTTAATAAAAGGTATGAAATTTAAGTACTCTGGGACCTTCTGAAATCGTCTGCAGATTTCTTTGTGTGTTATGTACATCTGCCTTCCTGTGGCGAGGATAAATACTTTCATCAGATTCCTAGGGGCCTTCTCTTTCCCTAGTTAATTATTTAGATTAAGTGCATGGTACTTTGAATATTGTACTATGTCCAATTAATTGGACCCTTTATTTCCATATGTGTACATATGTATTTGCATATATAAATAATCACAACACCTATGGAGTTATTATAACTCACGTGCACACATGTGAGATTTTTTTTTTTAAGAGCAAAAAGTCTTAGTAGCATGATTGCTTCATCGAAGGATGTGAGCATTTAAAAATCTTCACCTACGTATTGTCAAAATTCCCTCTCCAAATTTGTACAGGCTGATCAGCAGAGGGGGAGTGCCATTTTCTTGAACTCTAGACACCGCTACTTTCTTTTAATTAAGAAATATTTTCAATATGGATTGGTAGAGAAAAAATAATAGACACCTATTAGAACTTACCCAGATTAATAAATGGTAACGATTTGCCTTAGTGTTTCTGATAATTTCATAAAGAAATAAAGTGTGTGAAGATACAGCAGGACCCACCCCCTCATTCTCAGCCGGTTCCTCTCTTCCCCCCCCCCAATATTTAAGTGGGTGTTTTTATACTTTCCCTCTCAGATATCTCCAACAATCTATCAGAATGTCTCTGCTTTAATGGTGTCCTACTGAGCATAGCAATTGTAATGTTTTTAAACATTGATTTTTGCCCTTTATTTTTGGCTGGGGCCGGGTTTGAACCCACCACCTCTGGCATATGGGGCCGGCGCCCTACTCCTTCAGCCACAGGCGCCGCCCTGCTAACATCCTGTTTGCTGGTCCCCCTTAACCTCTGCTTGTTTACAAGTTATGCGGACAGTCCATTTCGACGCCTTCAGGGGTCAGCCTGAAAATATTTCAAATTGCTCTACCAAGCTAGAATTCACATGCTACACAATTCACCCATTTGGTGTGTACAGATCAATGGGTTTTCTTGTATTTGCAGAGTGGCGCAAACATGACCACCTTCTGTTTACGTTCCTACCATCCCACAAGGAAACCTCAGATCCATCGTCAGTCAATCTCCCCTCTCCCTTCCCCTCTGCCCTTCCAAACCACTAATCTATTTTCTGTCTCTGTGGATTTGTCTCTTCCAGACATTTCATGTAAATGGAATCCTACAGTCAGTGTTCTTCTGTGACCGTTCACTTAATGTAATGTTTTCAAGATTCATCCGTGTTGTACAATGTATCCAGACTTCCTTTCTATGGCTGAATAATACATAATCCATTATACACATAGGCCATATTAGTGATCCATTCCTCAGCTGATGAACAGTTGGGTCGTTGCCGCTTTTTTCCATGAATAACAATGCAAAGAACATTCATTTGTGAGTTTTTATGTGTACACATGTTTTCTTTTTTCTTAAATCATAGCTGTGTACATGAATGCAATCACGGGGTACAGTGTGCTGGTGTACATATGTTTTCAAGTTCTTCGAGTATATTCAGAGAAATGAAATTGGTGGGTGAGGGTGGTGAGTCGATATTTAACTTTTAAAGGAACTGCCAAACTATCTTCCAAAGTGGCTGCACCATTTTATGTTACCAGCACATGAAGTTCCAGTTTCTCCACATCTTCACTAACACTAGTGATTATCTTTTTTTTTTTTTTTTTTAAATAACCCTCCTTGGAGGTGTGATGTTATATTTCTTACACTTTTACTTTGCATGTTCCTAATGGCTACCAATGTTGAGAATCTTTTCACGTGCTTTTGGTTATGTCTTCCTTGAAGAAATAACCTGCCTATTCAGATCTTTTGCCCATTTTTTTAAACGTGGGTCTTGATCTTTTTATTAATAGAAGAGTTCTTTATAGCTTCTGCATACAAGTGACACATCATATAAATGCTTTGCAAATATTTTTTCCCTTCTGTGGGTTGTCTTTTGCGTTTTTGATGGCATCATTTGCAGCAGTTAAGTTTTAAATTTTGGCGAAGTCCAATGATCAACTTTTTTCCATTGTCACTTGGGCTTGGGTATCACGTCTAAGGAACCTTTGCCTAATTCAAGTTCACCAAAATTGACTCTTGTGTTTTCTTCTAAGAGATTTAGAGTTTTACCTCTTATACTTATTGTCCGTGTTGAGTTAATTTTTTGTGGATGGTATAAGGCAGAGTTTTTCAACCCTTTTTAATGTCATGGCACACTTGGGCCTACAGTTAAACTTCCCTGGCACACTTAAATTATGTTGATCAAAAAAAAAAAAGTAAAAATATATATATACTTTGTTTTGAACTTATTTTGACAATAATGATATTTAAAAATTTTTTGCAGCACACTGGTTGAAAATCACTAGTTGAAGGCAGGGTCTGAATTCATTCTTTCCATGTGGTCCAGCAATGGGATTTGTAACATGTATATTTGATTTAAGAAAATACTAAGTTTATTACAAACTTCAGAATAATACTTTAACTTAGATCATCCCTCTTTCCTGGTATTGAAGCCTGGTACTCCTCCTCTACCTAGTTTTTGAGGTTCCTAGCATTCTTACTGATGTTTCAGTTCTTACGGACATTACGTTACCACTTGCAGGGAGCTTCCGAGTTACAAACCTCTAACTTACAAACGTTAGTTGGACTGTAACTCAGTTCAGTTACAAATAACTGACTGATGTCCAACTTGCACTTACAAACGGAGGCTGTTATAGGTAATAGGCAAATATACTTGTCCCACCTTACGTCCAAATTCAACATAAGAACAGACCTACAGAATTTACCTCGTGCATTACCCGGGTCTGTCTGTAGCTGGTGGCGTTGGTCGCCATTGCTTTTGCCCTCCACTCCTTCCTCCCTGATTCCTCCTGCTTCCTGATTGAGGTACAGCCATCCGTGCCTACTCGTGTGTCCTGGAACATGTGAGTGTGACCAGCAGAGCCGTGGGTAGGCAGCCTGCAGGTCACAGCCTCCTATGACATGGAGAACAAATACTTTGTAAACCACTGAGATTTGGGGATTGCAGCAACAATACACTTAGTAATACATACTATATTGAACTAAAAATCTTTTCTTTTAGAAAGTATATGCCAAGAAACCAAGGATTTATCTGTTTTTTTTTTTTTTTTTTCCGCTGCTTTCTCCCCAGTACCTAAAATAGTGCAAGGTGGAGGGTAGAGGATCAAATTACATGGCATGGATGATGTATGCTGGGAAATTCTTAGCCATTTTCCTTTAAATATTGCCTCTCCGCTGTCTCCCAGTTGTCTTTTTTGGCACTCCTCTGAAATATGTGTTGGACTTTCCAATTCTTTCCTCCATACCTCTTTACAACTCTTGTATATTTTCTATTTCTTTAAATCCCCACGTCCTTAATTGTAGGTAATTACCTGAGAACTCGCTTCCAAAATTTTTTTTTTTTGAGACGGTTTTAGTTTGTTGCTTGGGCTAGAGCCCAGAGGTGTCATGGCTCACCACAGCCTCACACTCCTGGGCTCAAGCAATCCTCTCTTCTCAACCTCCCAAGTAGCTACAATCACAGGTGCTTACCACCACTCCCGGCTAATTAAAAAAACATTCTTTTTTTTGAGGCACAAAGTCTTGCTATGTTGCCCAGGCTGATCTCGAACTCCTGGCCTCAAGTGTTCCCCCTGCCTTAGCCTCTCAGAGTGCTAGATATAAACCACCACACCCAGCCCTCTTCCAACTTTAAAAAATAATTTTGTTATTAATTTTTGCAGTTTTTGGCTGGGGCTGGATTTGAACCCACCACCTCCGGCATATGGGGCCGGCGCCCTACTCCTCTGAGCCACAGACACCACCCCTCTTCCAACTTTTAATACTCTCTTTATATGGGACTCATCTGCTGCTCCATTTATTCTTGGAGAGTTTTTCCCAATGACTATATTTTTTATTTCTTTAAAATTCTCTTTCCTTTTTTCAAATCCGTCTTGTTTTCACGTCTTTTTCTTCAGTGTGCTGCTTAGCCACCTCTGACATGGTCAATGATTAAAGGTATTTTATATATTTTTGAGTTGCAGGAACTTCTACTGTCTGAAGTTTTGGGGGATGAGATCTGTCTTTTTAAAACTTTTGACTATTGCTCATTGAAGATTATTTTCTCCTGCGGTTGGCAATATTTCTGGAGGCTCAGCTATAGTGTGCATTTTTATAAAAAAAACTCTTGAGAGAGTTACATATATATATATTTTTTGTTTTTTTAACAAATCACTGGCTTGGGATTTCTTTTGCCAAAACTTTGGTGCTAATTTGTACACCATACCTGCTGTTTTCACCTTCTTTCAGAGATACATATATCTATTTTCGGTCCTTCAGAGATTTTTCTTATTACTGACCTCAGAAACCTCATCAGATAATGGTGCTTTCTCTTCCCTGGGATGTTGAATAGAGTTTAAGTTCTGTTTTTGCTGAAAGTACAACCTGTTTAGGGTCCCTGGTATATGCAGGAGTCATGGTCGGTTTGAAGCCCACCCTAGCTGGTAGGTCTATACCCTTGAACTTCCTCCCACCAGTTCCCAGTCATGCTTAGCCTTGAGGCATCACTTTCAAACTTCTTGCTTTATCTTTCAGTTTTCTGTGGTTTTTCAGAGAATGCTTAGAAAGGTCTTTCTTGCCCTGACATCTCTTAAAATAGCCATCTGTTTTTTTTTTTTTCTAGTATTTTTTTATGACTGCATTTTTTTACATTAAAAATTTTAGCTCATCTGAAATTTATCTGGGTGCCTAAGGTAGATATATCACTTAATTTTTCTCCCAGATGGTTAACCACTTGTCTAAACATAAGTTATTAAATAATTGGTCCCTACTCTACTTTTATCAGGGATTCTTATGCAGGTGGGGTAAGTTCTGCAGCTTCTTTTTTTTTTTTTTTTCCTCTCTCTCTTTTTTATAAAGACAGATTCTCACTTTATCATCCTCAGTAGAGTCTCATGGTATTACAGCTTGCAGCAACCTCCAACTTCTGGGCTTAGGTGGTTCTCCTGCCTCAGCCTCCTGAGTAGCTGGGACTACAGGTGCCCACCACAACACCCAGCTATGTTTGTTGTTGTTGTTGCAGTTTGGCTGGGGCTGGGTTTGAACCCACCACCCTCGGTATGTGGGGCGGGCGCCCTACCCACTGAGCCACAGGCCCCGCCCATGCAGTGTCCTTTTCCCCTGATTGGTCAGTCCCTGTGCTATTGACATTTTCTTTTAAGTAGTGTATGTTTCTAATACATGTTAATATTGGGAACTTCAAGCCATTTTATTTTTTTTTAAGCCATTTTATAGTTCTATTTTTTTCTTGTGTAATGACAGGTCTTTATTCTTTTCAACAAACTCGGGAATTATTTTGTTCAGCTACAAAAATCATGTTGAAGATTTTTTGTTTTTTGAGATCATCTCATTATGTCACCCTCAGTAGAGTGCTGTGCATCACAGCTCACAGCAACCTCCAACTCTTGGGCTTAAGCAATTCTCTTGCCTCAGCCTCCCACGTAGCTGGGATGACAGGTGCCTACCCCAGCACCCTGCTATTTTCTTGTTGGAGTTGTCATTGTTGTTTAGCTGGCCCAGGCTGGGCTCAAACCCGCTAGCCTGGGTGCATGTGGTCAGCGCCGTCACCACTGCTATGGTTGCCAAGCCCGTGTTGGAGGTTTGATTGAATGAATCACACCCATTCATTTTAAGTTAATTTGTATCTTTATGCTCTTCAGCCCTCTGAGGAAGAAGCATCATTTGTCTTTCCATTCAAGCATTTTTCTCTTATGTAATTCAATGAGGATTTCAAGTTCTTCCTATGACATGTCTTGTAAAATTTATCACAAGCATTTTTGTTTTTCTTTCGAACGCCTTTAAAACTTTTTTGATATACGTCACATACATACACAAACATATACATAACATAAAATTTACCCTCTGAACCATTTTTTTGCAGCTCATTTTCTGTTCATTCACATGACGGTACAACCCATGTCCCGAATTCTTCATCTTGCCAAATTAAAACACGGAACTCATCAAATGGCAACTGCCCGTTTTCTCTCTCCCCAGCACCTGGCAACCACGATTCTACTTTTCTCTCTCTGAATTTGGCAATTCCAGATACTTCACGTAAGCGGCATTGTGAAGTATTGTCTTTTTGTGCCTTCTTCCACTTAGTAGAATGTCCTCAAGATTCATCCGTGTTGTAGATGAACCTGTAGTGCGAATCAGAATACCTTTTCTTAAAAAGGCTGAAAAATATTCCTATTTTTCCAATTGTCTGCGGATGTTTAGTTTGCTTCCAACTTTTGGTATTGTGAATAACACATACGGCTATGAACACAAGTGTGAAAATCTCTGAGACCCTGCTTTAAATTATTTGGGGCATGGGGCAGCACCTGTGGCTCAAAGGAGTAGGGCGCTGGCCCCATATGCCAGAGGTGGCAGGTTCAAACCCAGCCCTGGCCAAAAACTGCAAAAAAAAAAAATATATATATATATTATTTTGGGTATGTAGCCAAAAGTAGAATTTCTGGGTCACGTAGTGACTCTATTATGAATGTTTTATATTGTTGCGGTAGGATTTTCTGTATGTCATATTTTGCAATTGGTTCTTGCTGGATTTTGTATATTTCTGATGTTTTTATCAGTGGTTCTCAAGCTCAGATGCACATTGGAGGCATCTGGGAGCTTTTAAATCACTCACCAAGCCTGGCCTCACTTGAGAACAATTATATCAGAATTTCTGGGGTGAGCTCCAGGTAGCAATAGTTTTTAAAAGGCTTGCAGCTGATTCTAAAGTGAAGGAAAGGTTGATAAACTTATTAGATTCACTCATTGTTTGGTTGATTTACATGGATGTTTTAGATAATATCTCCTGCAAAAAATGTAATTTTCTATTCTACATTTTTACCTCTCATTAATGTGTTTTCGACTTATTTAATTGACCAATATTTCCTCAGCAATACTAACTACTTTTTTGTTCTTGATTGTTAAAGAATGCCTTTGCTTTAAGTATGATCTTAGATGCTGTCTGTTGTCAAAGAGATTTTCTGTTTTTTAAATGTGTATTTCTTGAGCAAGACACACAAGTAGAGAAGATTAGAAGAGTTCACATATTATCCATGACAGTATCTTTGGAAATTTTACAAAGTATTTTCCTGAAGCATGCTCAATTTTTAAAAAGAAACCAAATTACACTTATATTTTCTATTCATTTCACTAATAAGTTTAGTAAGAATGTGTGTGGAATTATGAATATATCTTAATCATTCTTTCTTCCTTTTTGAGATGCTTATTATCACATGGGTTATCTTCATGCAGTTGGTACATTGTCATACGAATGAATTTACTAGTAATTTTTATTTTAAAATTTTACCTTTTTTTTTTTTTTTTTTTTTTTGAGACAAAGTCTTAGTCTATTTTCCAGGCTAGGTGCTGTGGTATGATCATAGCTCACTGCAGCCTTGAACTCCTGGTTTCAAGCAATCCTTCCCCAGCTTCCTGAGTAACTGGGACTAGTGGCTCATGCCACCACATAAAGCTATATTTTTATTTTTTTATTTATTTTGCAGTTTTGGGCCGGGGCTGGGTTTGAACCCGTCACCTCCGGCACATGGGGCCTGCGCCTTACTCCTTTGAGCCACAGGCACCACCCTCAAGCTGTACTTTTAATAGAGGGTTCCTTATGCTATCTGGGCTGGTCTTGAACTCCTGCCCTCAAGTGATTCTCCTTCCTCAGCCTCCGAAGTGCTGGGATTGTAGGCATGAGTGGCTATACCTGGCAGACTTGCCAGTCTGGAAACCCTGAGTTACAGCCGCTTTATGAAGCCTCTGTCTTCTCTTGCCCTTGGATCTGTGGCTCTCAGAACGGATGGAGTGCACAGCCACTTTGTCTGTTCCAACCACCATTCCTACCTAAGGAGCCCTTTTATTGGGACTTGACTGAGGATACAATATGTTATGTTACTCCTTTGTTTTTTATTTTTTGCAGTTTTTGGCCGGAGCTGGGTTTGAACCCGCCACCTCTGGCATATGGGGCAGGTGCCCTACTCCTTTGAGCCACAGGCTCCACCCAATGCTACTTTTCTCCACATTTCCTTTCTAGATGTTTTCTGAGGGTTGCAATGTCTGAGTGGTTGTTAAACAAATGTTGGGTGAGAGTGTGTGACAGAGGGGCAGGGTACTCTGTCGTGACTAAAAGGTGATAATTACCTGTTAGAGGACCAGCCACCACCAAGGTTCTGAGGCTGACAACTTCTGGGTCTCTGAGGCAGGAAACCCTGGTAGATGACTTTCCTTCCTTCCTTCTCCTCCTCTCTCTCCCTCCCTCCCTCTCCCTTTCCCTCTCCCCTTCTGTTCCTTTCTTTTTAAATGTGCTATCCTTTATGAAGCAAAGACTTAGATTCATGGGGCTATAACTAGTCAGATTTTATTTAACAAAACAATGTAGGTTCTCAGGATTCCTTCTGATTTTAGCATCATTTGCTCTGGCAGATTTTCTTTTCTTTGGCTTGTGAATTTTTGATGCAGTCATTATTTTTTTTTAAGGTTCTTTATAGGTATTTTAGAGGAATGTTGGAAGAGACTGAGGTTTTGATTCAGATACCACTTTAGAGTTTAAATGAATGAAATAATATTTCATTTCTGTGCTTTTTAATCAGGGGAGGGATGTGCAGATTTGAATGAAAGGGGGAAGTAAATTTAGAGTCCAGTAAGGGAGCCTATGACAACACATTTAACTAATGGAGGACACTTTCATGCAGCTTAAATAATAAATTCATGAAACTGAATGTAATTGGCAGAACCAACTTCGTGTAATAGATCACTGGATTTGGTATCAGGAGATCTGAGCTTTAACCTCAGTTCTAACTAACTCTAAGCAGCTGTGCAAACTTGAACAACTCTTTCAACTTCTTTAAGTCTTGGTTTACTTGCGATGATTCATTTAATGTGCCAACTTGTCTGTGGGGTGCTCAGATACCTGGTAAACATTATTTCTGGGTGTGTCCTGTGAGGGTGTTTCTAGCGGAGATTAGCAGTTGATGGAGTGAAGAGGACCCACCCTCATCAATGCAGGTGTTTTCCATCCAATCCACGGGGCCCAGGTAGAACAAAGAGAGGCCACAGGTGAATTCCCTCTCTTCTCTTCTTGAAGGGGAACAGCCGTCTCCTCCTGCCCTCTGAGGTTGGTTCCTCTGTTCTGGGCCTTCCAACTTGGACTGAATTATGAGACCAGCTTTCCTGTTCATTCAGCTTGCAGAGGGCAGAGGACAGGCTAGAGCCTAAACAATTATGTGAGCCAGGTCTCAGAGTAAGTATCCTCTTACATGTCTGTGTAGAACCTACTGGCTTTGTTTTGTGTTCTTGGCGAACCCTGGCTGATAGACCTACGTGAAAAGTTCCAGAAAGGTCTTTAATTCTAGACACTGCCTGACATTTTGGGTTTGAATTATTCCGCGTGCAAACATGAATGGTGTAGACGTAAGAGAGAAGATAGGCGTTGAATGGAGAGGGTCAAGCAGCCTCCAAAGGTTCCTCTAGAATGTTGAAGAATGCTGTTTCTGGTTCACCTGCTAAGGTTGACAGAGTGGTTTGTTTTTCAGAAGGAGTAAAGGATATGTTACAATGGGTTTCTTTAGTCTGGGGTATTAGGTATAACCCGTGTGATCAGACTTTGCAATAATGCATCAGAATTTTCTCATAGGAAGTTCAGTCTTCACAGTAGGACTGACCTGGCCCTTTGCATATAATATATAATAATTTCTATAACGGGGCCTTGGTGAGGTTAAGTAATGTGGACAAGCCTGCACAGACTGGGAAGGGATAGACTTTGAATTCTATCTGCACCTGTGTGACTCCAAAACCCATGATTTTCCTGCTGAGTTGGACTGCCTTAACTCTCAGGTGCGGCTGTCTCGTTGCTAATAGAACCAAGGAGATTTGATCTGTTTGGTGGGATGGGTGAGAAACCATGATCTTCTTGAGGTCAGTGATGGTGTCTTGTCAACTTCCTAAACCCAATGACTGGCACAATTACAGAATCACACAGTAGCCAGGCCATAAATATAGTTAAGTGGAATTGAATCGCCCACTATGCCAAATGCAGGATCTGAATGCGCCTGCTCCATTTTCCCTGAGGCTCCATCTGAATTTGTCCCAGAGTCCTGCCCTGAGTTCTCCCTCCAGGAGCTTGTCAGGGTGGGTACAGACCTGAAATATTTGCTCACAAATTAATTTGGAGATCAGCAAGACTGAATCTCAGCACTGAGGGGGAGGAGAGTGACGCCTTCGGGCTGGTGTTCTGAAATCAAACAATTAAGTTCATTAACAGTAATGAAACTCAGGGAAGCTGGCAGCGGGGAGAGGCTGTGAGATGAGCGTTAGGACTCCCTCCGCCCGCTTCTTTTTCACTCTTGAAATGAAAGTTGCCAGACCTCTGGGCTTCATTTACCCCGTCAACTCTGAAACCATTGCTCGCCCGAATAATAGTGACTAATCATGGGGAAAAAGACCTTTTAAAAAGGCCTGATTCAAACCAGTTTGGAACAAAAAGGCAGATGTTGCATTTTGAAAATATAAAGGGAATCAATGCAGATTCTAAGTTCCCCGAGGACCAGGACCGGTCACCTGGGGGCTGTGTGTGTTGCTGGTGTGTCACAGGTGCCCAAATTACATTTGTTGAGCTGTATTAAAAAACAGACCCCGGACTGCTGTTGGAATTGATCCCTGGGTTGAAGTTCCATTGCTGTTCTCTGCAGTTAGCTTGGGGTTCACTTGGGAGGACGGAGGAACCTGACAAAAAATACCTCCCCCCCCCCCCAAATGGATGCATGGAGGACACCAGCAGAGCTAATGTGGAGCCTGGGCAGGTGGGGAGGGAGAAGCTGAGGGAAGGTGAGCTAGTTCCCACCGCCGCTGAGCGCTGTGACGCGGCTCTAATAGATGAAATAAAATTGTAGTCACCGCTGTAAAAGACTTTTGCTGCAATTTATTAATCAGGGTCTGGGGAGATCGATGACACTGAATGATTATGTAGCATTAGGCCACCCCCCCCCTTTGGCAATGCTCCTCTCTGGATGGGCTACAGATGCTCACATCTGCTTTTGTTAGAGACCCAAACTCCCTCGTCCTGGAGAAAAGTTAATGAAGGCCCCTGCATTAGTCCCCACATTCCTTCAGCAAAGGATACCGTATCTGGTCAACCTGGAAATCCAATGAGTTAATTAAGGGAGAATTGTCTATGGTTTCCTTTTACATTACAACTGCCCCCTCAACCCTTACCCACCCCCACACGGACTTGCACCCCTCCTCCCTGCAAACCTAAGCAGTGAAACTGCCTCTTGCCCCATGTGCCAGAATGATTAATGGAGGGACTACAATGAGGTCAATTAGCTGGGGTCGGCTTGAAGCTGAAAGGTGGAGTGTGTTTCTTTATTGAACACCGCATTCACACTCCGAACGGTGACCTGCGTTGCAGTGATTTATTACAAGGGCAGTCCTCTGATCACTTACCTTCAGTGCTTGTACCTTGGCTTTGAAAACCGGGCTTTCACTGTCAATTAACGCCAGACAAGGAGATCCATTCAAAATCTGAAATGCATACCTAATAACGGAGTGGGGGCAGGGGGCTGGAGGGGAGAGGCTGGGCAGGGACAGTGGCCCTGCGGCCAGCGGGACACCCAGGCTGCACAGGGGCTGGGCTTGCATCTGAGGACTAAAACAAACAAAAAACCCCTGCTTTGGGCTTGAAAGCAGGTTACTCTGCTTAGCAACAGAATCTCGATGGGGTGGCTTTGTGGGCCCCAAAGGAGAGCTGCAGGAAAAACTTAGCAGTTTCTGTGCCTTCTGATGCAATGTCTGTTTCTGGCATGGGTCTGTGAGATGAGATTCCAACCTGAGTCACTTACATTTGAGGGCTTTTGAGCAAGGATTGTTGTTGGCATCTCTGTCTAAAGTCATTCGTTGATATCTGTATTAAAGATCCTAGGACAAGAGCTAGACTTTGCAGAGATGGTCAGAGCTGTTTAGTGGACACATTGCATTTCTTCCTATTAATAATCTTAATCTCAGAATCCTTAGAATGGCTCAGCAGCGTGGTGTCACTGTCAGGGGAGCAGCTTCGTAGGAACATGGAATGAGTTGAGAGGGGGCTAGACCTCATCCTGTGATCTGCCCCATTCTCTGGAAGGTTCTTCTCCCAATATCAGCATAGATCACCCCTCATCTCCTTCTGGCCTTTGCTTGTACCATTTACATAGTGAGACCTTCCCTGACCACTGACTCAGTTTATACCTCCCCTCTCCCTCCTGGGTTTTCGTTTCTCTCCTTCACTTTCGTCGCCACCGGACATACAGGTGGTTCTCTGTACTCATGAGTTCTGTGTCTGGGGAGTCAACCAACTGAGAATGGGAAGTATACCTGGGTGTGGGGGGGGGTTGATAAAAAATAACAATGAGAAGGACAAATTTAAATACAGTGTGAGAGCAATTTACATAGTATTACAAGTAATCTAGAGATAATTTGGGGTGTACAGGAGAATGTGTGTAGGTTCTATGCAAATACTATGTCACTTATGCCGGGCACGTCAGCATCCTGAGATTTTGGTAACTGTGGGAGGGGGAGGTTGTGGAGCCAATTCCCTACTGATAGGGAGGGATGACTGTACTCTGCTTTTTACCAATGTCTTTGTTCATTGGCTGTGTCTATCATGAGAATATAAACTCCGTAGCAGCAGAGTTTGGGGTCTTTTGTTCACTATTGTGTCTTGGCGCCCAGACTAAAGGAGGGAATACAAGAGATCACCATGTGTTTTCCTGATTCCTCAGACTGGCTTGATTTATATTTTAAAACTATGTTTCGTTTTATATTTTTTAACCACGTATAGTTGACAGTGTTTGTAATGTTAATAACAATTTTTAAGAGTCTTATTTTGATTGCAACTCCTGTCAAAGTCCTTCTGTGGAGGTCACCTCTATATGTGTTAGTTTCCATCGGTGAAATGGGATGGAAGCCCTGTCTTACAGTTGTGTGGATTGACTGACATGATGTATGTTTTGCACCTAGCACAGAATAGATGTTAACATCACCTTTTATTACTTTGTATCTGAGTATCAGGACACTCCTTTCCATAATCAACACAGAGCAGGATAGTAAATTATCCAAATTTGTATATTAACTACCATGAGAGGTATTAAATGACTCAAAGTTATCCAGTGAATCCATGTAGGAAATTTGTCTAAATTATTACCTTTATGTTTCTTGGCCATAGATGGAAACTCTTATGCTTAGTTTTTATTTATTTGGAAATAAGTTACACTAAAAATTTCTATTCAATCTTGGATAACTACAGATAGGCTGCTCATGGGTATTTGAGAGAGAGGGAGTTTTAAGAATCTGTGGTCTTGGCTGGGTATAGTGGCTCACGCCTGTAATCCCAGCACTTGGGGAAGCAGAAGTGGGTGGATCCCTTGAGCTCAGGGGTTCAAGACCAGCCTGAGCACGAGTGAGACTCTGTCTCTACTAGAAATAGGAAAACTAGATCTAAATCTTTTATCCATCTTGAGTCAATTTTTATAAGTGGTGAAATGGGTGGGTCCAGTTTCAGTCTTTTCCATATGGAAACATTGTAATCTAATTCTTTGTACTCTCAAATTCACCTGAAATTAAAAAAAAAAAATAGAAAAACTAGCCAGGTGTTGTGGCAGGTGCCTATAGTCCCAGCTACTCAGGATGCTGAGGCAAGAGGATCGTGTGAGCCCAGGAGTTTTGAGGTTGCTGTGAGCTATGATGACACCACTGTACTCTACCCACTCTACTGTCTCAAAGCCCCCCAAAACTATAGTCTTAAATATTCTCACATCTGGACAGAAATTATATAGTCACATTCCCAACACATTGCCAGGGGCAAGGCCACGGATGTCTTCTTATCCTTGACCTTCACTCCTATCTGTCCTCTTAAAAGCATGTTAGAAGGCTATGTTAACTAGTTTGATGAAAATATTTCAAATTGTATATAAACCCAGCACATTGTACCCCATGACTGCATTAATGTAAACAGTGATGATTTAATAAAAAAGGTGGTGAATTTTTTGAATTTTCTCTAATTTGCAAGAAAAAAATACTTACACCCCTTAGTATGTACTAACATTAACAAATTCTTGACTCCGTATACCACATTGGACCTCATTTGAGAACATAAGCCTGGGAGCTAACGCCCTTTCCATTCTCCGGGCTTGCAAATTTCTTCTCATAGATTGGCATGTGGAGGGGGCAGCACCGTGGTGAGCCAGTCCCCTACTGGTAGTTAATGCCGGTCACTCTCCAATGACTTAGAACCTGATAACTCCTGCACTGAAGTAAAAAGAAGTAGACCAACCTTTTCCTAAATCTGTCCTGTTTCTCTGCTCTTCTTCCCAGGAGACCCTTAATGACAGACATGTGAGTTTGGAAAGGCCATTTGGTGGGTCTTGGCAGTGTTTCTGGAAGCTTTATCTACTCCCACTTTAAATGCAGAAGTCAGTGGGACTCCCCTGGCTTTCTCCTGGGACATCATTCTGCCAGCTGGGAGGTCTCTCATGATCAACAGAGAGTGGCTCCCTCTGTTCAGAATTAGCTTAGAAATAGGGGACGTGGGGATGGCATCTGTTGGGGTGCCAACAGAACGTGGGAACCCTGGTTGACAAAACCCAGTCGTGGGCAGTTGTCTAGCTCCTCGCAGCTCAGTGTCAGGGAATGAGCATGGCATTTGAAGTCCCAGGTCCGGCTTGAATGGCAAACCTCCCCTAACCCACTGTGTGCCTTTCAGCAGAGGTGTCTTTAGTTTCCTCCTCCATGCAGTGGGGTTAGCAGAACCCACTTTCCAGGGGTGTTGTCAGGAGTCAGTGGTGTTTATGTGCCCAGACTGTAGGACATCAGAAAAGGGGCTGGGGGACAAGATCTGCCCGCTGCCACTAGGTATGAGCCCCAGAAAGCCACTTGTGCCTTGTGAAACTCCAGATAAACGTGAATCTGTAGGAAGACAGGGGGGTCTGCAGGGAAGAGTCAGGGCTGCAGCTACTGCTGAGACCAGGGTGTGCTGGGCTCTGGGTTCAGGTGGCAGCTCCGTGGCTGTAGTTGTGTCACCTGTGAGTGGAATTGTTGTTAGGCCAAGGGAAGGGGTGTGGACCAAGGCTGGGGCCCCCTGTCCAGCTGTCCCTCCCATCAGTAGTCACTGTGGAATGCTGGAGGGTGAGCAGGAGGCTGATGTTTGAGCTCTTCCCTTGCAGCCAAAAAAGAAGCCACATTGGGGGAAAGCGAGAGTTGGCATTGGAGTTGGTGGTGACCTGCAAGTCACCTAAAGCTGCGTTATGGTGCCACACTGCAGGGTGCCCTCGGCGGTGTGGGCCACGCTGGGCTTTCTCTTCTGCACCACTGAGGCCCAGGGGCCTTAGAGTGAGGAGAGAGGCTTGGACTACACCCACAGGGATGGTAACAGAGGAACTGGAACTGCGCCCTGGATGGGGCCCCAGAGGTCAACATCAAGTCCCAGGGAGAAGGCGGGAAGCTAGAAGCAGATCCAAAGTCAAGGCAAGACAGACAGAGCCAGGCTCGAGGCACAGTGGGGGAGTTTGCTAATGGAAGGAAAGGGGGCTGAGGGACTAGGAGCCCACAAAAGGGTGCCCAGGAGGGAAGGCCCTGGCTGCCTCGCACAGCGACATGGGATTAGAAGTAGAAGGGGATGGGGGAGATTCTCTCTATCACTTTCCCCCCTGCCGTCTCTCCTTTCTCATCTCCCAAGTTACACTTGCAACAACTTAGGTCTAGGGGCAAAAACGCCCTTGGCCTTGGGGCATCAAGTGTGACAATAAAGATGGGGTCTAGGACAACTTTTCTCCATTAGAGTCTGCAGAACGTTAAGTAAAAAATGGAGCAGGGTTGGGTCACACCCCGTTGGGCACATTTCCCTGTGGCTGGATTTCTCCGGCCCTTGGAGAGGCGGCCTGAAAGGCTGTTCACCGTAGGAGCTCCGTGCAGGCAGGGCCCTCATCTTATTCTCAGCGGCAGACTACCTAGAACAGGCCCTGGTGCATAGGAGGAGGCTGATCAACATTTATGGAATAAAAAAACTAAGTGGGGGGAAAAAATCAACTTTCCCAATTTTATTTGATCACAAAGCTTTTATTTTTCCTGGTAGAATTTCCCAGAACCAATGCTCCCCAGAACGCACCTCAGTAAGTGCTGGCCTGGCGGAACCGAGACTCAGAACAGCTTTTTGAAGTCCGTCCCTAGTCAGATTCCAAGAGCCTGTAGGCTCAAAGTTAGTCCAGTTCTCTGTACCAGAAGATGAGGAATTTGACGCTAAAACCATTGTTGTTAATAACCGAATGTGTTGGAAGTAAAACGTGTATGTTCCGTCATGCTGCACATCTGGGAGAGGGTTGTGCACTGGTCCTACTGAGCATGCAAATGGGGACTTGAATTGTCTTTTAGAAGTTTCCTCTTGTTTTCTTCTGGGCTTTTCCTAAGATGTTGTAAGAGACTCTGATACAAATCCATACCGGAGGGACCAGACTCGCAAATATATTTTTGCTGAAATTCACTCCTAAACAGGCTTCCTCGATCTTTTTTTTTTTTTTGGCAGACTGGGAATAGCTGGGCCCCACACCTGAGTGTCTCCCTATATGTCAGGGACCAGGTGGCTGCCCAGTGGTCTGCGGGGACACTCGTGTCACCCATTGCTCCCAAGGCAGAGATTCCCCCCCTGTGTGGTCCACAGAGTCCTAGACTATGAGATGCTTCAGAAGGAGAGTCTGTCGTGGTCCATTGTGTATCTTCCACAAACGTGAACTTCCTTTCTAGATTTGGACCACCAAGTAACTAAATCTCATTTCCTCTCCCTTTTCTCTGCAAAAGATGGTGCTTGGGCCGAGGTAGGGATGAATAAAAATAGCTACCTTCCTCTCTCTGCAGAGTCAATTGAACATCAGAGAGGATCATAAATGTGAAAGAAAACTCAATGAAATGAAAACATCTATTTAAATGCAGGAGGTTGTTATTTACAGTTTTAAAGTGATATTTGCCCAACGAGTTCCCTCTAGCACATCCCACAGAAGCCGTGGGCACTAAAAGAACTACAGAACTTGATGATTAAATTCAGAAACTCAATCCCACCTGATCTGTTTGGGTTGGCAATCCCTCTGTCCAGTTGTCTAGCTTCAGACTGAGGAAGCTTTATGGATGGACTGTGAGCCGGAAGCCTGCTGAGAGCTGGTGGCAGCTGTGCCTTCAGACAGGGCAGCCCGGCCTGGGTTAGACCTGCTGACTGATTCCTTGTCAGTTTCCGAGAGGATTTAATGGCCGTGCACCCGAACTGCCCCCAACCCAAAATCAATCTGGGGCTGTGCAGGAGAGAAGTGGTGAATTTATTCTTTGCAAGATAGAAAGGAACAAGACAGACAAGGAGAGAAATGTTTGCTAAAGACCGTAGCCTCATTCTTATGCAGCCATTCAATGTATTTATTGGCGTGTTCTATGAGAAGCCCTCAGCTCAGACCTTAAACCTGTAGGCTTCGTAGTCAGGCAAATCTGAGTTCAAATCTTGGCTCTGTCCAGGAGCAGCCTAAGTTACCATTGCTCTTCATGCCTCAGTTTTCTCATCTCTGTGGGGATAATTCCCTGCTTTCAGTGATGACTGAGAGGATCAAATGAACCACATGAGCTAATTCAATAAACATTTAATTCAATAAACGCAAGCTATTATTGCTATCCATATGTAACACGTGCATGGTATCCTATATCAGTTCAACTCTTAATTGTTTGCAATTATTGGCACTTTCCAATCTTGGAGTTCTCAGAAGCTGAACAGTAAACTTGGGGATAGGTCAGGAAGAAGTGAGAGGGGTGGTGGTGGGTTAGAGTGGGTGAGCCACTAGGCAGCTCTGTGATCCTGGCAAGCCGCTCCGCTTCTCTGATGTCGTTTGCAAGCTCTCAACAAGTATTTATTGAACACCCAGGATGCTCAAGATTCGTAGATGATGCAAAGTGGCAGGTGCAGAGGAAATAAGGGGGATTGTGGGAAACTGGCAGGGTCAGGGGACTCCATGTGTGAAACCCCAGTGGTGGGGATAGTTTTGAGGGGGGGAGACAGGGTGTAAAATTATAGGCAGCCTCTTCAGGGGCGTTGGAGGGAAAGGAGGATGCAGGGTAGTAGTGGTTAAAAGGTCTGCTGGATAAAGTAAGACCAGGAGGGGGACACAAATTACCACCTTCTAACCCCCGTCCCTCTCCCCCACCCCCAGTGCCTGCAGCTCTGGGAAGGGAAGCAGAGAGAGAGAACTGGGCCGCGGCTGGGCAGTGAGCAGGAGACCCCAGGCCAGCGGGAATTCGGGGAGCCTGGGGCTGCACCTGCCAGGCGTGCTCTCAAGTGGGCGGAGCCTCCACGGTGCTTGCTGATTGGCTGGCCCATTGGCAGGTGCAGGCCGCTCCTCTGGTGGGGGCCAGTCTTTCTCACAGCGCAGGTGGTTCAGCACTCTCAAGTGAGTTTCTTTAGTCAGAGCAGACACTGATCGGCCTCTAAACCACACGCTGGGGTGACCTCCAGCCACTTTAACTTCTGGCTGAGAATCAGTAATGAGACGACGCTTCCCACAGGTCCTTTAATGGACGAGATGTGGCTGTGGGATCTGGCCACCCACCCTGCACCAACACAAACCCTCCCTTTCCTCCAGCCTCCACCCCACCTCCGCCATTTTTTTTTTTTTTTTTTTGTGGGAGTCATCCCTTTCCTCTTAGCTTCACCCCATTCGCTGCAAAACACGTTCTGATTTGTTAGGAGGCGTCCTCTAAGTTGAAACCCAGCCTGAAGAGGCAGCGTCTTTGACCATCCCGGTTACCACGCGGTGGATTCTGCTGGCATGGGTGGAAAGGCTCTCATACTCTCTCCTCCTCCTGTCTCTTAAAAAAAAAAAATACCCACCTCTCCTTTCAAATAAAGTGAGAGAGGGAGAGAAGGAGAGAGGGAGGGAGAATTTGACATTATTGTATAATTTAAAATTGCACAGCCTAGAGCCCACAAAACCGAGCATGTAATTACACACTTACTAGAGGTAACAGCAGTGCTGATAATTATTCTTTACACAGGAGAGGCCCTGCTGATATCCCACAGTCAGAAAGTGGGAAGTACAATATCTGTAATACCATCCTCAGAGACCCTCATAAGCAGAAGAGAAGCGTGGGAGGGCTCAAAGGGTCCACAGCAATATCTTCATCCTGCCGGAATGTCAGGGGCTTTAGCACAACAGAAATCAATAGTTTCTAGTACAGTTTTTGGTACAATTTATTTTTTTATTTTTTTTTTTTTAATGACCTGACCTGAGAAGGTACAGGGAAGGCAGACATACAGAAGGGTAGGAAGCAAAACCTCCCTGACCGGAGGCCGCTCTGCTTACGTTTGTCACCCAACCTCAGGTGATGAGAGACACACTCTTCATCTGAGCTAGAACACCGGGCGGCTGGAGCGGGAGCCTGGCCCTGGCCTGCTTTTGGCCTTTGCATTTAAATCACCAACTGGTCTTTCCCCTTTAGTTCCCTGACAAAGGCGGCACCTGGGCTAGAGACTTAGTTTTAAATCTCTAAGGAGAGGAGATGAATGTCCAGGTGCTTCTTCCGAACCACTCGCCACTTTTCTGCTTTTTTTTTTTTTTTTCTCCCTACAGACTGAAAAGGAGTTGGTTGCATTTTAACCAAATGAGAAAAGACCAAGCATTGGTCGAAACACTGAGAAAATTTAAAGTAATAGCTAATGAATGTCACACACAGTGAGGTTTTTAGGTAAAAAAGAAACAAATTAAGGTTTAATATGATGTTGATAGTATTTGACATTAATATTTCATAAGGCGACTGTTTTGTTTTCTGTATCTATACTAACGACAGAAACTGTGGCAAATAGTTACCTGTTTTGACACCATAACCATAACCTTCCCCCCTACCCCAAATGCTACTGCTTTGTTTCTCTCTCTCTTTTTTTTTCTTTTTTGAGATGTCCAGGCCAGGGTGACAGCCTGGCTAGTGCGAAGGTAGTGTTTGTACTTGGGGTTAAACATTCATCTTGATTGTTTGCAGGTCGTGTTGATATGCTGATTTAACAACGTGGCTTAATTCACCAGGCTAATAAACTGATTTAATTTGGTCCACTGTTCAGTAGAAATGGCAGCCAAGTATTGCTAGAGGCTTCGGGGAAGGACACCCTGGCTGACTGATTATTTGCTGCGTGCAGGTATAAACGGATAGGCCCATTCATGTAGAGCAGTCATTCAAGATTCATATTCTGTGGACTTTGCAGATTCTACCTGTTGTAAAGATGAAAAAAACCTGGGACTCAAACAGGTAAACTTGGCTGAGGTCTCATAGCTAGTGCAGACAGAAGAGCTAAGACTCCACTCAAATCTAGCAGCTTTGGTCAGAGGGATGTATTACCATGTTTCACTTTACAATTTGAATGGGAACAGCGGGGCTGGTGACTTTGGAGGGGCATGCAGCTCAGAGCAGGGAGGTCCTTGGAGATGGTTTTATAAAACGTCTATTGCTGAGTACATCACAACCAATAAACAAGGTGGCCAAGGATCATTTGGTAACTCCCCAGGGACACACATTCTGGGGGAGGTAGACTCCAAGCTACTCTGCACCTGGAGCTCAAAGAAAGCAGCTAAGTACTGGGTGACCTACAGAGAGGAAATTGGACAGGCAGATGTTTACAGAAAGAAAGACCTTGGTGCGAGAAGCAGCAAGCTGACGTCTAAGCATCTGAGGCCATGAGCGGAGTCACGTCCATTAGAGGCCTCTGATTGCAGGTACGCAGGCTCTTCCTGGACATTCCACCGTGTTTATTGCTTTTTGGTATGATCTGGGTGGGGTGGAGGCCATAAGGTCCCTGGCACTTCTAATTTAAAGGAGCTGTATTAGTGGCACCGGGGTAAGGACTTGCAGTTGTATAAAGGCTCTACCAGCGGCGGCCACAGACCCTTTGCTCGCACTTCCTTTGGTATCTGCTCTGGATATTCTGCACTAAGGACGGTGTATGGATCAGGGCTTGAGCCTGAAAAGAGAATAATTAACAGGAGCATCTCTGAGCACGCTGGTGAGGAAATCAGTGCTTTCCTTTGTATCTTTGCTTCTGCCCATTTCTGCAACCCTGGCTCAACCCGACAACCTCAAAGCCTGTGTTAAAACCCGTGATGGGGTCAATCTCACTGGTGTGTTATTCTCAGCTTAATGGGGCCCTGATGCTACCAAAGGCTTTGAGTAGTCTCAAACCTACAGAGAGAGACGGAGGCATGATGGACGGTGGGACAGTTGTTCAGGGGCCTTGTCCAGCAGTGTCTCTACTCCAATGCTGGTGGTAGCTTACCTGCCTGGCTCTTTGTAAGTACAATTTCTGTCTGTGTTTCAAGTGTGCAGCCTTCTGGCGGAGAAATACAAGAGGAAAGGCTGCTTGAGAAGGGAGTGAGCTGTGGTAGGGTCTGGTAGGCACTAGAGGTTTGGAAGGCAGAAGTTCAGCAAGGCAAGGACTTGACCTTTGTGAAGATCAGCTCTGGATGAAGCTGCTCTTGAGGCCCTGGCTATCCAGATCTTGTGTCTTGGGTACTTTTTGTCTGAATAGCCAGCAACCTCAGACCTGGGATGTCAAGAGTTAAAGAAAGGAGCTGGGAATTTCTTCAGGTCCCTGTGGAGGAGAGCAAACTGGAGGTGAGGCCTTTTAGGAGCCTGAGTTTAGGCTACTAACGCATAAAGGCGAATCCTTTCTCTTATTTGTGAGTATCTATAGCAGTGAGCAGATTGAGAGCAAAGGCTGCTCAATCAGATAGATAAATGTGGTTTGGGGTTCCAGCTGTGCTATTTATCAGCTGTGCAACTTTGGGCACATTATTCTCCCTAAGACTTAGTTTCTTTACCTGTAAAATGGGACTAAAACTCTCTCCTTGGGAGTTGCTATTAGGAATAAATACGTCACTGCCCCTCGCACCAGAACCGATCGGCATAGCAGAGACTCAAGTTCCTTCTAGCTCTTCTTTCTCCACCTCTTTCCCATTCTCCTTTCTTCCCTCTCTAAATTTCAAGGCATCAGAAATTCAGAGCAATAAAATGGACCAAGTGAAATGACCTGCACCAGGGAATCATGGCTTGAAGGATGAGTCTCCAGTGCAGAGAGCATCCGGGTGTGTGTTCACGTCACGGATAGGAGTGTTCAGCCCCGTGGGAGTCCCCAGGGGCTTGCCTATGTCATTTCTATGCCCATAGTCAAACTGAAGTTGTTCTGAATGAGGTAGGAATTACAACAGACACTCAAAGAAATACAATTGCCAATACCTCTTGCCATCTCCAAGATAGAGAAGGCATATGGAGGGGAGAGCAGGAAGAGGGCTTATCTCTCAGGGTCCTTGCTGTTAAGTGGTGTTGCTGATACTCAAAGCCAAAGGGGTGTCAGTGCCCAGGCCTTTAGATCATTTGGGGCTACAGGACACATGTTCACCATGAAGTGAAGGAAGAGAGGATTACTAATAGCCAGACCTTCCCACGCCCCCTTCTGGCCGTCGTGGGCTGCCCTGTGGACACCGGCAGGTTAGAGAACACTGTCAAACACTTGACTTTGCTATGTCTTCGGTCTTTTATTCCTCTGTCCACCTCCCGCCTCCCAGACCCCTGAACCTAACCTTCCCTCCTCTGTGCAAATCTGTTTTCGCCACAGGAGCGCATGCTGTCTCTTCTAGCTGTAACGCTACTTGCTAATTCAACGATTCATCTTTAATGAGGCCCCCTGCCAATGTTTAAATAGCATCCAGAACAAAGAAAAGGCAATATTTCCAAACAGCTGCTTCTGCAGCACCCTCATAGCTCATTTCTCAGAAAATCAAGAAAAATACGTCGATAGAGATGGAAAAAATGCACGGCTATTATAGACAGAGATACCACTTCTGTAGCTGGAAATGGATTTGCAGGAAGATAAAATATGTGCCTTTATGGTGCCAGACGTTTTAAATATAAGCATCCTGAAAAGTTTTGTTGGCCTCAGATGTTGCTACTTTTGGAAGGCTTTTCTTAAATGGTTTGACTGGTTCTTTACTGAAATTGTTTGGGAAACGTATGTCTTAGTGGAAAGAGCAAGGGGTCTGAAGTTAAAGATGGGCCCATCTTTTAGCTCTGTTCAGTGGGTAGATGACTCAAGCTCTGCGATCACTTGTTACGGGATAGTCTAGAACTCTTTTACGTACTGCCTGAACATGTCGCCCTCCCTAACTTGTTCTTTTTGCCTTTCTGTTTGAAAGACATTCTGAGGCTGAAGGATGTACACAGAGAAAATCGGGAGTGATATTTTTATAAAAACATATTTACATTGGAAGGAGAAATGGGTGTACCGTGATAGCAAAACAAGCGATCTCTTAAGCCAAAGGAAATAAATAAAGGGCACATGTGAACTTTGACAAAAAGCCTTCTCTACAAATTGCTCCAGCCCCTACTTTCTGACTCAAAGAATGACTCTGAGATGGGACAGAAGGGACCCATTTGAGGGGTGGCTAACGTGACGACTTCATGGGCCTTTTACCATTTTTTGGAGAGGAAGACTGGAAATCACAGGCTAGAAAAACAATAACAAAACCCAGGGAAATCAGAAGAAAGGAATGAATGTGTTTGAATAAGGTAATAAACTCTAAAACAGAAAGATGGAGGAATGGATTGAAATCCTCCCAAGAGAGCTCTTTGAAAGGCAGGGGGCGGGGGAGGCCAACCTTAGAAAAAATTGAATTAAAAATTATTAGGCCCACGCTAAGAAATAGAAACACAAATAAAGAAACCATTTAATTATTAGTGAAGGAGGGAGCAGATGTGCAGAGAGATGTAGAGAGAGAATAGGGAGGTAAAGGCAGAAAGCCGGAGGGGGAGAAGTCAGGCCCTTATCTCTCCTGCCGCCCACCTACCTGTTGAGTACGTTCTTGAACCCATCTGATGCTCTATTCCCCCCTTTTCCTTAGCCATTTTGGAGCTGATTGCTACTACGTACTTGACAGAGTCTGGAAAGCTCCAGACAAACCTTCCAAATCTCCTGCAGCCAGGAATGGCTGTGTTCTGGCTCTAGTGGCCAAGGAACCATCACAGGAGCGAGGCCCCTGTCCTCTCCCCGCCTCCTGCCTGGACCAAGTGTGGGGCCTGAGAGTGAATCTAGCAGAAAGGGACAGCAAAGAGCCTGGGTCCTCCATGGCACCAGCTCTGACCTGCTCCTGTATCCTTTTATGAAGACTTTTAATATAAATTTTAAACTTAAAGCTTTGTTCCTGGCAACTAGCTGATTCCTGAGCGTGACCACCGTGGAGGCCTCGGCTGCTTCTTGGCAGTCGGACATAAAATCCCTTGCTCTAGCGAGGTTTCCTGGTGAACCCTAGATTCCTCTGCTTAGGCTGTCCCTCTTGACCCTTTTCCGAATGGTGCCTCACTGCTCATCCCGTGTTTTGTGACGCAAACAAACTTCTTACCCTTTCAGCGGCAATGCATTAGGTTTACTGCAGCTTGGAGGCTAAGGCAGTCCCAGGTCACATATCTGCCCTACATGGGAGCCTTGGCTTTGAGTCATCCCCCTTCAATTAGCATTAGATGCAGCCCCTCCAGCACTGTCTACGTCACAGGGACAGTCATGGACTGGTAAATGCTAGAGGACCATCATTAACAGCAGAAGTCGTCTGTGACATCCTTTCATAGGCAGGCTGCAAACCAGGGTGAGCAGTGTTTCCTTCCCCTGGTGGGTCCCTTCTTCCCTAACCATCTCCGCTTTCCATTTCATTCCCCTGGTGACCTTGCCCTCCAGCAGAAACGACTCCCTTTATGCCCTTCAGCTCCTCTACGCTGTGGCCTTCTTACTGCTCTGTCCTGCTCTCTCTCTTCCAGGCCCCCTCAATTAGTGAATTGTCCTTCTCGCGGTGGCCCGATGCACTTCCCAAGTCCCATAGCTAACTCTAATAAGCAGGGAGAGATGCTCCACTTTCACGGAGATGTGGACTGAGAGCGGGAGACGGAGCTAGGGACGGATAGTTCAGGCTAGGGGGTGAGAGTGCTGGGTTGGGGAAAGTTTGCAAAGGGCTGTTTACACCTACATTCTAGGCGGAGGAGAAAACACATCCAAAGACATGTGGAGGGTAGTGGGGACATGTCTGGGGAACACAGAGGAGTGAGGAAGTGACGTGAGGGTCCCCGAATGAGGCTGGAAAGAGATTTGAAGCAGAGTTTGAAGGAATGGAGACAGCGTGTTAAGCTGGGGAGGAGGAAAGAAACTAGACTTAATAAGTTCCAGGTCCCTGGCAGTAGTACTTCAAATGCATAAATTAATTTTCTTCATACAACAATCCCCTGTGGTAGATATTATACTCCTGTTTCATAGCTGAGCAGAGAAAGACCGGTCAGGTAGCTAAGGGAATGATCTACACCAGAGATAATTGGGGGCTTGGGCAGGGCAAGAGCAGCGAGAATGGAGAAAAGATGGATGTGGGGGATGTATTTCAAGAATAGAGCTCGTAACAGGTGGAATCAGCGGGGTATACAGGTGCAGTGGTGAGGAGCGTTCTCAATGGGCATGAGAAAAGGTTCAGTGATGGAAGAGCAAGGGGGAGCGTTGTAGATAAAACCAGCAGGACTTGGAAGGAATTGGTGGGACGTGAGATTGGTCAGGTTAGTTGGGGTGATGGTCCCTGCCATCAGATGTCACAGCTGATCAAGGAAAAGCAAGATAGAAGCTTAACGATGACAGTGTGTGACCTTTAAAAGGTAGTTTTCATTAACAGTGTGGGGGCAGAAGCTACGTAAAAGTGTACGGAAGATGGTAAGACCAGGCATTTTCATCGTCTTGTTTTCAAGTTGGGTCCACAAAGAGTAGGTTGTCTGTGTTTGGGGTGGGGGTTAAGGCTGAAGAAAGGTCTTCTGAAGGACAGGAGACTCGAGCTTGTTGAGAAGTTGAAGGAATGGATGGTGTGCAGAGTGGAAGTACAGGAGGGAAGGGAGGGTAAGTCTTCTCATTTGTGGAGAATTTTATAGTTTATACAGGACTTTTGTATTGAGTACTTCATATGGTATAGACAAGGCCATCAACATCCATTTGATGGGTAAACCGAGGCTCAGATCTAATGACTTTACTGCAGAGGGGAGGACTAGGGTTTGAACTCAGGACACCTGAAGCTGGTTTTGTCTTTTTCATTCTTTGCTTTCCATACTAGGAGAAAAGAGGACTGAAGAGCAACACGTTTTTGTGTGGAGAAACATTCCTTACCTAGTAATTTATATTCTCCTCTGCAGCAATGCTGGGGGTGGACAGAATCAGCATTTTTCTCGTTCTGTTGATGATCAAACCAATGAGGCTTGACTTCCATAATGCCACATCGCTAAGAAGTGGTTGAGAAGAGGCTCAAACTCTCACCTGTGTCCTAGTCTAGTGTTCTGGGCTTTGGGTCTTCCTGTTGACCACCTGTGTCCTCCTGCACTGTGGGTAGGAAGAAAGCCTCTGTGTGCTGGGGCAGGTGACAGTGCTGCCCCCTGTGTTTCTGAATCTCGGGTCTTTTCTGGAGCACAGAGGCCTGTGCTGCTGCTCTCTTGAGTTAACCACGACCCTGTGACTTTCTCACATGATGTGACATGAGCTGGTGTGCACATTTTCTCTTGCATTGCTTGGGTCACCTAGGAAGGGGGCATAAGATAGAAGCTGCCAGAATGCTAAGTCAACACCAGGCTTAGCCACCTGGAAAGTCCCCTAAACCCAAAGCAGACTTTGGAGAAGAGATGAACTTAAGTGCCCAGTACTTGGGGATTGTTATAGCAGCACGATCTAGTCTATACAGTTAAGTCCAACAAAAATTTTCCCAGTGGGGGAGGGGGGATCCCAGTGTCTCTGAGCTAGCTCCGTCCGAAAGGGGCCAGCCTCTTCCCAGAGCAACTCACAAACAGACGTCACTAAGTAGTTAAAATGCCATCAGGACGCTTTGTTTAAGGCCCCATTGGATGGTGAGTTTTTATGATGAGGTTCAGTTGTGGGCTTGAGGAGAAATTGTTTTCACAGATGTTCAGGGTGTGTTATGAGGAAATGGCCTTTTACAGGGGTTCAGATTGATGGGCTCTCCAGGGACCCCCGTGATTACACCCACAGAGGAAGTAGGGAGGGGTCTGAAGGCACAAAAGGACACTGTGGAGTCTGAGGAAGACGATGAATGGGGGACAGCTGAGGCAGATTCGGAGTTACATGGGCTCGAGTTTGAGTCCTGGCTGTGCTGTTAGCCAAATCACTTAACCTCTGTGAGTCTTTTGTTGTTTTTTGGAGACAGAGTCTCACTCTGTTGCCTTGGGTAAGTGCCATAGCCTCAGCCTAGCTCAAACAGCAACCTCAAACTCCTGGGCTCAAGCTACTCTGTTGCCTCAATCTCCCGAGTAGCTGGGACTACAGGTGCTCACCACACTTAGCTAAATGTTTGTATTTTTAGTAGAGAAGGGGTCTTAGGCTCGCTCAGGCTTGTTTAAATTCCTGAGCTCAAGGGATCTTCCCACCTCAGCTTCCCAGAGTGCTAGGATCCACAGGCATGAGCCACTGTGCCTGGACAACCTCTGAGTCTTAAGGTGAGGTTCCATAAAGTGGGACTCATGATGCTTGCATGATAGAGCTGTAACGAACACAGGTAGATTAATAAGTCACAATTATTTATCATTTTGTTAATACAGTCTTCTCTTAGTATCTTTAGAGGATTAGTGCCAGGGCCTCCCTTAGACCAAAATATGAGAATACGTAAGACCTTTATGTAAAATGATGGAATATTTGCATATAACCTACACATGTCCTCTCACACAGTTTAAGTCTTCCTGGGATTATTTATAACTCCTAATATAATGTCAGTGCTATGTAAATTGTTATATTCATATTGGCTTTTATTTGTATTATTTGTTATTGTCATTTGTTATTTTTTTCCCCCAAATATTTTCTGCCTGAGGTTGCTTGCATCCTTGGGTGGTGGAACTTGTGGATATGGAGGCTGACTGTACCTTACAACAGGGACCTGATGGCCTTGTTCTGTACTTTTTCACCTGAAGCTTCACAGATTCAAGGAAGGTGTTTGCTATGAATTGAGTTTTGACTCATCAAAATTCCTATGTTGAAGTCCTGTCCTCTCAAAGTGATGGTAATTGGAGTTGGTGTCTTTGGGAGATAACTTGGTTTAGATGAGGACATGAGGGTGGGGCCTTCAGGAAGGGATTAGCGTCCTTATAAGAAGTGATCCAAACACTAGCTACCTCTCACACCATGGGAGGACAGGAGACCCCTCATTGCAGCCCAACTCTGCTGGCATCCTGAGCTCAGCCTTCCAGCCATCAGAATGGTGACAGATGAATGTCTATTGTTTAAGCACCAGCCAACAGTCTTTCGTTATGGCAGCCCGTGCTAATTCAGGATGCCTTCTTTTTAGAAGTTACATTTGAGCCTTGGATATTGATATTGGCCAGGGTCAAGCTGGGGAGAAAGGACCAGATTGCTGGCTGCTTAGCTCCAGGACCATGTCTCAGTGGGGAGACTAAGAGGCCTTAGAGCAACTGGCTTTTTGCATAGTCCAGCCTTGTTTGCCAGGAAAATCCATTAAGGATAGGACCTTGATCAGTCTTAAATACAATTCACCAGGCTGAGCATCCTATCTGACATAGCTCTTGAGAACCTCAGCAAAATGCTGGGCATCGGTGAGGCAAAGGGAACCCCCCAGGTGGCTCCAAGGGAAACGTCATTTGGCTTTCCAGAGCCCCCAAGTTGTACCCTGTCACCACAAGAATTTTTTTCCTACTGCTTAGAAGATTGTCCAGTCCCAAAAGAAGACATAGGAATCTTTTCTGAACAGTTACCAAACTTTATTTATTCATACAGTTTTCACATTTGTTATAGCTCTGAAATACCTATTCTATTATTTATTTCATAAGCCCTTAAAATCGACTCATTTCTTTTAAATACCTACCTTAGTTTTATGCTAAGCAAGTATGCATTTCTTTCTAATACACATTACAGCAAATATGTTAACTCTTAAAACTTTTAGAGAATGCTCTCTTAAGTATGACTTCACATGGTCTTGTGGACCCCTGAATAGAATATGGACCACTGTTCTGGATACTCACTTTAGAACTAAAGGAAGCAAAGGGGCATCTTGCAAACAGGATGGGGGGCAAGGGCATTTGCATAGAGCAGTGATGTTCTCTCAGCACCCGCCCCATGGGTGGCCTCCATCTTGGTTTAGGCTTCATCTCAGCACCACCATCTGCTCTGAATGAGCAGTCTTTTGTGAGAAGCTGTGGGAGGATAAGCCTGGCTGATTGGCTGGAGCTGTGCCCAGAGTGCCCAGATGTACATTTGCCCCAAAAGAGGGGGCACAGCTGGGGTTCACTGTCTCCCTGGAGGTTTGGTTTTCCTGGTGAAGCTCAGCTCTGCCTCCCACTTGCCTGCAATGCATTTGCTCGACTTGGCGGTGGGGGAGAGGCCCACAGCGGCACGGAGCGCTCCCTTACCGCTGTCTGCCTGCCATTTGCTGCCACTGGGGACCTGCGATTGCTTCCATGGAAACAGAACCATGGATTGTTTTTCCAGAAAATGTCTCAATCTAATTTGTGTGGAGCTGGGTTGTGCGTGTATGCGTGTGCGTGTCAGTCACAGAAGGGGCAGGTGAGAAGTGGGAGGAAGGAATTTGCATCAAACCTCCGGTTTTTCTAGTATCCCAGGGAGTTGATTATTTCAGGTGACTATTGAGCATTGTGGAGACGGTGTCTGATGAAGGGGTTGTGTTGGGAAGTAGTTTTCATTGTGTTTGGCTAGATTGCTCTGAAATACTGAAAACCTGCCTTGGTCTAGAAAGTTCTCCTGCCAAAGAGGTCTCCCCGAGGAGGGAGATGCACTAGGTAGGTAAAGCTTGGCAGTGGAAGAGCGTCTGCCCCCAACCCGGACACAGGATTCCCATAGCTGTGTCTCCTTCACAATCTCCTGTATCAGCCAGGCAACAGCCTCAACAATAAATTAGTTGTGTGAATTCCTCTGTCTTCCTTTCAACATCCAAATCTAACTAAGTCTTAATTTTTACATCTGCAATGTAATAAGAAGTCAGAATCTAAGCAGAAAGGAGCCATGGAGACAGACTCAAGTGCTGCACTGGTGTTGGCCCGTGTTGTCCACCAAGACCTCACTGACCCAAGAGAAAGGGACAGCATCTGTGTCCACTGGGGGGAGAACTTGTCAGCAGCTGCTCATGGTGGATCAGGGATTCTTCCCCCTCTATTGTAGATGAGGGAAATAAGAGGGGAAAAAGACAACGAGACCTTGAACCTGGGCTATCTCATACCCCTGCTACATGGGCACTAAGATAACAATGCTCATGTGCCCTGTGACCTTTGTTCCATGCGATGCTCCAGTAGAATGGGAGGGGTGAGTTCTACATGCTTCATGAGGTCCCAGGCTCAAAACTGGCATGAGTTAAATACAACTCGCACAGCAGTTAATGTGCTTGGCCAAATAAAGTACCGTGGCCCCAAGGGAAAATTTTTTTTCTAGTGTGGCAGTGTGTCAAACACTCCAGACCAGAATTTCTCCTCCCTGGAGATGGACTGTCTTGTCTTCTCTGGAGGGAGGTATAAGAGAAAGCACCTAACCAGCCTTCTCTCTGCCCTTTCAGGGAATAGAGATGTGAATATCTAGAGTGTTTTGACTTCTTTCTGGTGTTTCTTTCTTCTTTTCTCTTTGGGTTTGGCCAGTATGTAAAGGTTAGTCAGCACATGTAGGGCTCCGTGGACATTAACAGGAATTAAGTCCACTTGTCGAGAATGAGATGGCTGGAACCTTCCCCAGAACCCCTGATCTACATTTAGAACAGTACAGCACGCAGCCATGATCTAATGGACTCTTAGTTGGGTGGGCATCTCAGTCTACAGTTCCTGGCCACTTATTAGGAGACTAGAACCTTGTGCCAAGTCTTTTTGCAGGAGTCTGGCCTCTTAACAACATACCAAGCCAGTGGATGTGCCTTGGTGGGCTTGGCCCAAGGCTGGTAAGCAAAAAATTATTGAATGACTGAATAGTTAAATTTCTTTATGATTATACCTCAGGATTAGAATTCCCTTTATAATGAAAAATCGAATGATGAATTTATAGTGCCAATGCTTTTTATTCTGGATTATCACGATAGCCTCCCAGAGGAATAAATAATGAATGGTCTTCACAGCATTGTAAAGATCCAGTTTACCTTTTTTCATTTCCACGTGTGAGTGTGGCTGCCCTCCTCACATGGGACGTTCTCCCTCCTCTTCACTTGTCCAGCATTAGGAAGGTTGAGAACCACTAACTCATGCCAGTTTTGAGCCTGGGGCCTCACGAAAAGAAAATCTTTTCTTTTTAATTGTTTGGGATTCATTGCGGGTATACAAAGAATTAGGATACGCTGATTATATTTGTTCAAGTCCCTCTTATAATTGTGTCCTGCTTCGAAGAGGTGTGTGCTACACCGCGGTGTGACCCGCCATCCTCCTCCCTCTCCCTCCTCCCCTCACCCTGCTCCCTCATTTCCCTACTCCACCCCACCCTTGTATTAGCTCATCTATTGCCTTCATATTAGAATTGAGTACACTGGGTCCTTCTCTAGTCTTATGAAGCTTTACTATGAAGAATGCATTCCACCTCCATCCAGGTTAATAGAAGAGATCTAAAGTCTCCATCCTTTTTAATGGCTGAATAGTATTCCATGGTATGTCTACCACAGCCTGTTAATCCATTCCTGGGTTGGTGGGCGTTTAGGTTGTTTCCACATTTGGGCGATTGTAAACTGAGCTGCCATGAACTGTTTAGGGCAGCCATGTTTTTCAGTTTCCCTCAATGCTAACATATACTGTGTCTTCTGGCGACTCATGTCCCGGTCGATTCCTCTCTGTTCACATTCCTACAGGTCTTCCTTTTTGCTCTACCTACATGGCATTTAACATCTGTTGGGTATGTCACCCCTTTGCTCTGTGAATCTGCTTTCCTCACTGGCTCATACACAGGGGCTGTGTGTGCAGAACTGTTGTCCTCTGTACCTTCCTTGGTGTTTCAGATGAGTGCCTTCCCTAGAGCTCAATTTGTATTTCAAATTTGAGCAATCAATACTGGGAACTTTCCTCTCAAATAAAATGAGGGTGATTCTACTTCCCTCCAAGGGGGACCATGAGGGCCAGGTGCGATGCTGGTATAAGACCCCACACCCTGGCACCCAGTAGGTCCCGTGTCATTTCCTTTCTTCTTCCTGGAAAGGAGTCTAGCTTAAGTCATTAGGTATCTCTTATGGGAAAAGAAAATATCATTCCTTTTCTCATTTCACTGTGATTTTTTGGCGGGGGGGACTCAAAAGAGCTGCCTTTGGTTTCACCATCTCAGTACACCAAATTTCTTGTCTTTTCTGGGCTGGAGTTGATTATACCGTAGTTCTGCTTCCCCCACCCCGGGGCTGCGTGGCATGCATTAACTTCTAAAATTAAACACATTTCAGTTTTGTTTCAAGAATTTCTGCATATCCCCCACACATCTCTGGAGACCTATGGGATGGCTCGGCGCCCCAGATTGCCGTATCGCTGTGTAACATCAACCATCTTTCAGCCCCGGCTCCAGCGAGCAGCCTGCTTCTGTGGCATCTGTGCTCCCAGTTGGCACTGCCCGCCTGGCGCTCACCCAGGCTGGTCTGACACTTGCTGCTGAGGGTGGGGAGGGGACCCAGGCAGGCTTCCAATTCTTTCACGAGCTGGGTGCTGCTTGCAGCCAGCAAACTGTAAAGCCCTGTTCTCGAGCCTGCAGAGGACCCCAGTGAATGTGGAGAGGCTCTGAGCCACGGGAAGTGTATAAGCAAAGAGCCTGGTGGAAAGTAAATTAGCTCCTGGCGTTGTCGTTGTCTCCTGCTGATATAATCTCTGGGTTTTTTTTCCTCCCCACTCTTCAAGTACCACTTAAGTCCCTATGCTTGCTTCTTCACAAACAATGGAGCCGAATGTTCATTTGTTTGCTTGGAACCAGTTGGGCTGCCCCCCCCCCCCTTCTCAGTTCTAAAGGCTTGAAGTGCTCAGCTGTCCTCTTTCCAGAAGCCTGCCCCCCTCGGCTTTAGTGTCTTCTGTGCTTAATTGCAAATTATTGATTTGAAGGGAATTAATTTTTAGCTCTTGCCAGATTCAGCCTCTCCAGGGTTGGACTCCTTGGCGGGGACACCCTGGGGATCCCAGCTGGGGACAAGGGAGGGAGCACAGCCTATCAGGAGCTGTGCCGGGCAGAAGGCCATGTGCATCTACTCACAGACTGCTCAGATGCCAGGGTGGACACTGCCCAGCCCAGCCTTCTGTTTCACCAGAGAGGAAACTGAGGCACAGAGACCGTCAAAGCTTCTATAGCCAGAGAGGGTGGAGCTCCTGCTCCCCTGGTGGGCACTTCTGCCGTGCACAGACTCTGAATCCTCACCAGAAACCTGAGAGGTGGGGATCTTGTTCCAGTGCGGGTTCTGATTTAGTAGATCTGGGATAGCACCCAAGGTTGTGGATTTCCTTCAAACGCCCTCCAGGGGATGCTGCCTGTCCAAGACCACACTTTGAGAAGCAAAAATCTAAACTACAGTGCTGGGTTCTAACCTGTCAGCACATTAGTCTAACCCGGGGTTTTAAAAATGTACTGAGGTTCGGGGCCCATCCCAGAAATTCTGATATAACTGTGGAGAGGCCTGGACAGTAAGATGTCTAAAACATTCCTAGGTGATTCTTCAGCACACCCGTCTCCTTAAAACCTTCTAACTGGGCTTCTTGCCCTGCTTCCTAAGTTGTGCAGGGCTGTGCCTCATTTGCATACAGGTATGCTCATACAGGTGCATTCCCATGTCAGACCACGGAACCAAAGGAGTAACATAAGCACAATAACATACTTTTTTCTGAGCACCTATTTTATTATTTAAAATGGAAGAAATCATTGTAATTCCTGGCACTCTTACCTCGACATCCTCTTTTATGTAATCACGGAAGCCCTACAAGGCAGGTGAGGCGCTAATCCCCTGGAAACGTCAGTGGATTCCAGTTCCCAGTTTTCAATCTGGTCTGGCATCTTGTCCATTTTATTCATGAAGCATCTGAGACTTCAAAACCAGCATTGCCATGTGCCATGCAGGGCCATTGCCAGCCCAGGCTGCTGAGGAGGTGCTGGGATCCTTTTGTCCTTGGTAAGGGGAGGGGGGCTGCTGGAGAGCAGCCTGGGTGAGGTACAATAGGGCAGAAGGGACAAGGACGAGAGGGATAAGCTGTGCAAATAGAAAGGAGGAATGCAGTGGGCAAGTCATGGGCAGTTGCTGGGGATGCATTCTGTAGCCGCAAGCTCAGTTATGCAAAGTAGAACCTTTTTCTTTCACAGCAAACAGTCCACAGCAAACAACTCAAACAACTGTTTGCTGTGAGTCCACAGCAAACAACTCATCTATTTTTAGATAAATGTAGTCATTTCTAGATTTTTTTCCCCTCAATGTCTTTGGTGTTAAATACTTTCTGGATCCAGACTTCTTCCCCTCCCTTCTCCTCCCCTTGCACAAAGGTGAGGTTGAGTGGTGAGCGGCTTACTGTCTGGGCAGTGTGTGCCTCGTGCTTGCACACCTGTGCCCGCATGGCCTGCTCCTACTCTGTGTCCCCTGAAGTCTCCCTAATTCCACCCCTTAGAGATTCTGGTGAGTCCCTCTCCCTCATCCTTCTCTCATCCAGGAGGTCCTGTGGTCCTCCAGCCAATTCAAACAGAGATAGCTGGCTGTGCCAGCCTTTGTCATGGGTGCTGTACATGTATCAACTTATTCTTTCCTAGTGAAAAACCTAAGAGACCGGTATTATCATCCTATTTTACAGATGAGAACAACTGAGGCACAAAACAGGGCAAATACCTTGTCCAAGGTCACATGTTGGAGGCCTGATTTGAAGAGTCCCCAGGACCCACAAGCTTACTGGTCTTACTCTAAATCCCAGGTGTTCAGGGGGATGACTGTACTAGTGAAAGGACTTGATTCAGGTGCAGGGAACTGTAGCCTCAAGACCATATGTGGCCCTCTAGATTCCCCAAGTTTGGCCCCTCAACTGAATCCAAATGTCCCAGAACAAATCCCTTTACTAATCATCTCAGATGATTTCTTAATACCTTTCAACTTTTTTCTCCTTACATTGAATGGACCAATTGCGGCACAGATAAGTCTTTGACATCCATAGTTTTTCACTGACACCATATCTCCTCATTTCTTGCACCACTGGGGCCAAGGATCTATTTAAACTCATGACATATGCCTGAGTTCTCCTGTGTTCATCTTTTTTTTTTTTTTGAGACAGAGCCTCAAGCTGTCCCCCTGGGTAGAGTGCTGTGGCATCACAGCTCACAGCAACCTCCAACTCCTGGGCTCAAGCGGGTCTCCTGCCTCCACCTCCCAAGTAGCTGGGACCACAGGCACCCGCCACGATGCCCGGCTATTTTTGGTTGCAGCCGTCATTGTTGTTTGGCGGGCCTGGGCTGGATTCGAACCCGCCAGCTCAGGTGTATGTGGCTGGTGCCTTAGCCGCTTAAGCCACAAGCACCAAGCTGTTGCATCTTCTTTTAAAAACATTTTTAAATTTATTTATTTATAGAGACTAGATCTCACTCTGTTGCCCAGGCTGGAGCACACTGGTGCAGTCACATCTCACTGCAGCCTCCAACTCCTGGCCTCTAAGTGATCCTCCCCCCTCAGCCTCCTGAGTTGCTGAGACTACAGGCTGGGCCACTGTGCCCGGCTGGGACTTCTAACATCTTCTAAGGGGACAGAATATCTGATTCTAATGCCTCATGTGTTGTAGCAAATCTTAAGGAACTTGAATGGCAGTGAGTGGATCAGTGGGACAAAGTAAGTTTTCTTGATGGAAGGAAGTGGAGAAGGAAGAGAACTAGGGGGAGAGGTGGCGGGCTGCCCAGACGGCAACTCCAGCATCAAGTTCAGTGTTTTTCTTAAATTTGATTCATATTAACCTTTGGCTCTATAGGAGTTGGGAAGCAGATCCCCGTGACAGCTTATTTCAGATTTCTCGGTCACAGCACTGGTGAGGCTCCCAGAGCCGGCCTGCTGCTTTCCCCCTGCTCGTTCCCTGTATTTTCCCAAAGCAAGCACAAGAGGCCGTGTACCCAAGTCCTGAGTGAGGGAACGGCTCATTTTACCTGAGGGTTCTCCTCCTCCCCAGCCCCTCTTTGCCACGATGAGCACCTCAGGGAGAGAATTTAAAATCAAGTGCTGCTTTTTCAATTACCACTTAGGAAAGTGTGTAATAAAACACCACTGCAAGCCTGCTTGCTCTTTTTGAAAGTCTAATTAATTCATTTGCGGAGGTTGGATCCTGCCTGGTACTGTGTCACTTGCTCATTTAAAAAGGTGCTATGGCTTGGAATGTGTGGGCCACCCCTTGAACCAATCCATTTTCATGTTCCGTGTTTGGAGGCTGACAGAAGAGCCGTATTAGCAGGTGGCCTGGAGGCCTGGGGACAACACAAGTGTCCTCTGACCCCCACAGGAAAGGCTGCTTTTGACTTCACCAGCTTCTGTCTGTATCCTGGGGGGCCTGGTCACTAAACGGTTGTGTGATCCTTTGCAGTCCCTGCACCTGAGTCTTCTGAGCCTCAGTTTCTTCATTTGTAAAATCTTTCCACTTCACTAATATTCTAAGTCAGGCCCATGGCCAGCTATCAATTTATTTCCCAAAGGTACTGTTACTTTTACCTGATAAACTTGAAACCAGCTGGAATCATTGCATTTCAGTTATAATGTGCCCTCTCAAGTTTCTGATGGAAGGGGGGGACAAAGGTTCAAAGAAGTCAATTGGTTCCAAAATGGAGTCTCCCTTCCCTTCCAAATAGTTTGTGTATATTAAACAAAATTTTAGCCCAGAATATATCCAGGTGGGATCCTTTGAAGGATTGAATTTCTCCTATCGCAATACAAAACAAATATATTGAGAGAGGAATCATTTAATTCCCTATAATATCATCTCATTAAAAATTCCCCCACATTGCTAAGCAGCCGGGATTTTTCTTTTCTACTCCAGGGCACAGAATGTCATGGCCACATGCTAAGGTTCTTGGAGCTGGCCAGCTGAGCATCTGGAAAGGGACATGGCTGACCTGTGCCTGAGCACAGAGCCACATGTCAGGAAGAGAAGCCAGAAGCCCAATATTTCTAAAATATTATTTCAATGTGTTATGACTATTAAAGAATGATTAACGAAATATTTTACATTCCTCTCTGTACTAAGTCTTAGCTATCCAAAGTGTATTTTGTACTTATGGCACATCGTAATTCAGACTAGCACGTTTCAAGAGATGATTAGTCACATGCGGCTAGTGATTGATGTATTTTGGACAGTGTAGGACTGGAGTTTAGGCAGAAAGAGTCAAACTTAAAAAATTACTAATCCCGATAGGAGCTACTCAGACATGATTAGATTACATTTCAAGATGAAGTGGCAGTAATGTGCATTTTTGTTAAGGGTAGAAGCATTTAATTGCCACTCTAAGTCACTAGGGCTTGCCCTGCCCATTCAGTGAGCGTGGAAGCACATGATCAAATGAAGCCTCCATCATCTGGAGTTCCTGAGAGACTTAGATGAGCAGGGCCACCTGACCACCCACGTGGGTAAGTGATGAGAGCAAGAAATAAACTATTGCTTTCTGAGGTTTAAGAGATGTTTGTTTCTATAGCATAACTTAGCTCATCCTGACTTATACATGTGATTAAATTATATTTTGACTAATTAAACTTTTAAATCTAACTTTGACAAAAGTGCACATCTTAGGGCAGTGCCTGTGGCTCAGGGAGTAGAGTGCCAGTCCCATATACCGAGGGTGGCGGGTTTGGCCCCAGCCAAACTGCAATAAAAAATAGCCAGGTGTGTGGAGGGCAGCTACTCAGGAGGCTGCAGGCTCGGCGTCTGTAGCACAGTGGTTAGGGCGCCAGCCTCATATACCCAGGCTGGCGGGTTAGAACCCAGTCCAGGCCAGTTAAAACAACAATGACAACTGCAACAAAACATAGCTGGGTGTTACGGCCAGTGCTTATGGTCCCAGCTACTTGGGAGGCTGAGGCAAGAGAATCGCCTAAGCCCAAGAGCTAGAGGTTGCTGTGAGCTGTGATGTCAAAGCATTCTACCAAGGGCAACAAAATGAGACTCTGTCTCTTAAAAAAAAAAAAGTACACAGATATTTCCAGGAATTTTAGTTAGACATGGGAAATAGGTCATTCATTAATGATCTGTGAATTCATTCATCTGGGCATATTAATGAATTGCAGAAAGGGAGATATCACACAAGTAGAATAAATTCTTAAAGTCTGCATCAAAAAATAATTTTATCCATCAGTGTCTACTGAGGGATATATACAGGTAAAATTTTAATCCTTTAATAGTAATGCCAATAAATTACTTCTTCCTCAAGTATTAATCATAGATTAGGCATTCTTTTCTTTATAGATTTTGAAACATTTTCCACTTATTGTGGGAACTGATGTTTTAATCATAAGAAGTTCAAGAATTGTGGGCCATCTGAATGGTCTACCCATTATCAAATAAGAGGAATAATAAAGCCCCATTTTTACCAATCTCCTCACAATTCGTAATTGTCCTGGTCTTTTATGAACATGTATGTGCTGACATTTATTTATATAAATTATTTTGAATCTATGTGTAAAACCTTAATATTGAAAGAACTTGTCATTACAAAATAATTAGAATTTTTCATAATGATAATTAAAGAAACTTTCAATTCCTAAACCTCCCTTTGCTGGGTCACATTTTTAAATTATCTATCTCATTTTCTTTGAAACTCCCTCTGCACGTATATACTTCTTACAGGGCATTGAACTGTCTTTAGTTTTTTAATATTCAGGTAGTGACTAAGAGACTAGTGCATTTCTAAAAATTTTACTTTATGCTGAATACCATTTTCTTGCTCGCTTTGGGAGAAAATTCACTTTGAGTGTTTTTCAAATGCTTTATGTTTATGACATTGTGCTTGGTGCTGTGAAGAAACACGGGAAACAGAGAATGTATTTTCCAACCTGAAAGAATTTTGTTTTGTTGACAACATGGGCACACAGACCTGAACGGGCCAAATGATTAATAAGGTAGCAAAAGAATTAAGTGACACGGAATAGTAGGGACTGGAAGCCAGGAGGGTGTGGTAGGACAGTGAGCATTGGACTAGGAACCTGGAGAGTTAAGTTTTAGCTATAACTCTGCAAAAGTAAATACAGTAAGCACATTTGTATGATTTATTTGTTATTAAACCATAGCTGTGTACATTAATACTATCATGGGGTACAGTGCATCATTTCTATATACAATTTTGAAATACTTTCATCCAACTGGTTAACATAGCCTTCATGTCACTTTCTTAGTTGTGAAGACATTTATATTCTACATTTAGAAAGATTCACATGTACCCTTATAGGATAAATCATGGGCGTGGTCCCACCAACCACTCTCCCTCCGCCCATCCTCCCCCCTCCTCTCCCCTCCTCTCCCCTCCTCTCCCCTCCTCTCCCCTCCCTCTCACCTTTCCCCATATTCTTGGGCTAAAATTGGGTCATAGCTTTCCTAAAAATGCTTTCACAGATTATCTCATTTAATCCTCATCACAACACTGAGAAAATAGATCTTATTAAGATTCTCAAATCCCACTAGGATATTCATGTTCCAAATGTTTTGTGCTTACTTATGTTAAAATACCCAGTTAAAAGACAGAAAAATAAACTGTCTTACTTCTAAGCCTGGATCTCTTCCATTCCATCACAGTTGCTGTGTGGCTTGACACAACTCACTAGACCTCTCTGGATCTCAGTAGTGTAATTTATGAAATGAAGGGTTCGGCCCACGTCAGCATTTTCGAAAGCAAGGAACAAGGAATACTTAGTAGTTGTACAGGACATTAATTAGTGACAGATATGTTTGCCAAGCACCAATTTAAAGAAAAGTTTAATCTCTTAATTATTGAGAAATTCATTTCTCAATTATAATTTTATTAATATTTGATATACTTATATTGTATAATGTATTCACTTATTGTTGATTTCTTGAAAACATCTTAGAAATGTTAGTATGCTGATGAAAATTGTTAATAACTAAGGCTGTAACACACATGGAAAGTATCTGACCTACTTTTTCTACCACTTTTTTTGTGGGGGGGAATCCAAATTATCTGTAAGGATTGGTGCATTTTTCCCTTCAGGAAATGCTGACGTAAGTTATTTTTAAGGTCCTTGTGTATATCAAATTGTATGAGTCTATGTGAGCAAGTGGTGTTTGAGGTTAGAGGAGATAGAACATTGGTGGGTGCAGTGGAGTGGGTCCTAGACAGAAGTGGAGTGGCCGGCCTGGGGAAGCTGACACCAGCAAATGTCAAGGTTGTCTGCAGAAGACAGCACTCAGGGGTTAGTTGGACAGCCGTGAGAGATGAGACGAGGTCTTTGGGTTGGCAAAAGAACATGAAGGACTTTGAATGTCCACTATACTATATGCTGTAGTTAAGTCCTCAACTTGCTTTTTCCGACTACCATGTTTCCCTGAAAATAAGACCTACCCTAAAAATAAGCCCTAGATTCAGATTGCATGTGAAAACCCCACACTGTACCCCAGAAGTGCATTAATGTACATAGTTACCATTCAATAAAAAAAAAAAAAATAAGCCCTAGAAGGATTTCTATGCATTTGTTAAATATAAGCCCTACCCCAATAATAAGACCTAGTGATGGGCATGGCTATGCAGCATATCATATGCATTTCAGCGCAGAGAGGAAGACATCCCCTGAAAATAAGCCCTACTGTTGTCTTCTTGAGAAAAAATAAATAAAAGACGCTGTCTTATTTTTGGGGAAACATGGTAGGTGACAGAAAACCTTCTTGGGGACTGGACCACAGCTTAAGAGGTGTGCCTGATTTGTGGAAGGATATTATCCACCCATGGGGGATAGCAAGTTCAGGAACAGGTACATGACCTCAACTTAGGCTGGAGAAATTGCGGTAGAGCCGTGAGTATTCCTAATCCTTCCCACCCTTCTCTCTGGACCCCATGGATTCTGACTCCACTGATTCCAGGTTTGCCATGGGACATACTTTGGCTAATGAAAGTGAGGCCAGGTGTGGTCCTGGCAATGTCCTAGATAAGAGTTGTTCCTTCATTCCGGGCCCTGGAATAAGATGGAAACAGAACTGCAGTCAACTCAAGATAGACATGTGCAATGAGCAAGAAATAAACTCTTGTTGTAAGCCACAGCAACTTTAGCCTGATAAAGGGATAACAGGAAAGGCTTACCAAATGTTCTGGAAAAGTTTTCCTTTACCCTTGAAATCACACACGGGCTAAGTCTCCCAAGGGGATTTACTGAGGTAGCACGCAGTTCTGATGCCACTTTTAGCAACTTGAATCGTGAGAGAGACCAGCCTTAGCATGAGGCCGATGCTGGAGAGATGGGGGGAAAACTAGATTTTAATATCCCCGAGCTATCCGATCCTACGTCTGGATTCCTCTTACATGAACCTCAGACTTTTTTTGTTTAAACCAATGCAAGTTGGGTTTCTATTACTTGTAGTTGAAAGGATTCCAATTCATAAAACTCAACAGTTAGACATTATCCTGGGGTCACAGGCCGCTGAAGGATTTTGATAGGGCTGTAATCAGATAAAGGCAATGGATTAAGTTGCAATGTGTTATTCTGCTGGGGCTGTTCTAACAAAATATCACAACTCATCAGCAACAGAAATTTATTTCCCATAGTTTTGGAGGCCGAGAACTCTAAGATCAAGGTGATGGTAGATTCAGTGTTTGCTGAGGGCTTCCTGGTTTGTAGATGGCGCCTTCTTGCTGTGTCCCTTACGTGGTGGAAAATGACAATAATCCACATAGAATGGAATGGGAGTCAGGCCTGGGGACTATAATGGACACACAAGAGGCAAGGGGCACTTTGAAGAAATGACAGGATTCAGTGCCTGAAGCAGAGACAGGTGCCAAAGGTCAAAGCTGACAGAGTTGGCAGGACTGTGAGGACAGAAGTCTGAGAGGAGAGGGGATGAGGAGCTCACTGGCAGTGGTGAACCATCAGGTTTGGCTTGGTTTGGGACACAACAGTCGAGTAGAAGCAGGAAAATCAGGGTGTTAAACATAACGTGGGGAGTCTGGTTGTCCAAGACTCTTAGGGCTCCGAGAAGATTAAGACCTGGTCCTTTTCTTCAGGACCCTACAGTGGGAGGTGGAGGCAAACAAGTGATAAGAACTGCGAAGTTTAGAGGCAGCTCTGTGGCAGGAGCTCCAGGAAGGCATTTGCCTATGTTCTTACAGAGACCAGGAGGAGTTTGGGAGATGCCAGAACTGTGAAAACAGATGCAGGCATTCTGTGCAGAGGTGATTGATAAGGCCCCACAGAAGATGAAGGAGATGCAGACAGAATGGCACAGAGCAAAAGTGAAGGTCGATTTGGGTTGGTGACATACTTCTCCCAGTTACTCGTTACATGAACTTGGGCTTGTTATTTGCCGCGTGAAGCTTCGGTTTCTTCATAATGATAAGTGGCTACCTCCTTGCTTTATTGTGAAAATTAAATGCTATAAATCATATGAAGCACTTAGTACCATATCGAGAACTTGATAAATGCTCCCCAAATGTTAGCTTTATTGCCGTTATTATCATCATGACTGTTAGTATTTACTGCTGCATAGCAAACCTCAACACAACCATTTATTCGTTCATGGATCTGTAGTTAGGTCAGGAGTTGGGGCAAACAGTCGTCTTTGCTCCGTGTCAGCTGGAATGGCAGAAGCAAGACTGGAGGGCGCACTTCCAAGGTGACGCACTTCCATGCCTGGGAAGTGAGTTCTAGATTTGGGTGGGAACTTAGCTGGGGGTCTCTCCTCCCCTTCATGTGGGTCCATCTAAGAGGCTGTTTGATCTTCTCATCGCATGCTGGTTGAGTATTCTGGAGTGGAATCTGCCAGGTTTTTAGGGCCATAACCCAGAAACTGGCACAGCGTTACTGCTGCCATATTTTTTATTGGCCAAGCAGTCATGAGGTCACCCAGATTCAAGAGGAGAGGACATAGACCCCACCTCTCAGCACAGAGGATTTGTGGGCATCTTCTACCACTTAATGGAATAAAAAAAAAAAACTTTGAGAAACCTTACCTTTGAGATATAGAGTCCTTTGAAAAAAATGTATGGTTGAGGCATTTAAAAAGCAAAGCTTTGATAACATGTATTAAAAGGAACTATGCACAACATTCTATTAAGGCTCAGATCGGATCAAATGTTGGAGTGGATGATTATTGTCTTTTAAGTTGAACAAAAGAGGTAGGAGGTCTGGTTGAATGACAGAGCCAGAGATGTTTAGATCTGAAAGGGCTTCAGAGACCCCTCTGATGCAGGCCTTAGTGAGCTTGTTGGGTGCAGAATCCACTCTTGGGGTTTGCTGAAGTCCCCCTAATTGGGAGATGAGAAATGTTTTCAGTCTGGGATTTGAAAGTCCACTTAGATAAATAGTCATATTTATTAACATAACAGTTGTTCTCCAGTTAGCCCTCTTTGGGAGGGATAAGTAACAAGTGAAAGGTATTTCCTCAAGCAGAGACCTCAGCTGCAGTGCAATTCATGACATACCGACTTAAAGAATCTCTTTGCTTCTATGCCTCACTAAACACTCTCCTGTAGGAAACACAGTATTTCGAGCCTGGTTCTCTGGTCTTGTGTAGGGAAGGGCCTCTTTTAAGCTGGTTTTACCTCTTCCCAGGATTTTGCTTCAGGATGCCGTGTAGCTCTGCCCTATGGCACAGATAACGGCTTTCTAGCCTAGGGCAGAAATGAAGTGTGATTTTTTTTCTTTTGCTGGACGGTTATGTAGAGAGAGCTCAGAATACACAGGGGAGAGACCAAGGTTCTGATCTGAGGCTCAGCCCTGACTGTCCCTCTGTCCTTGAGGTGGTCTCTTTATCTCTGAAGCTCAGTGCCAGCATCAGCAAGGCACATGGTTTTCTATAAAAGCTCTGAAAGTTTCTTCCCAATTCTTGGGATCAAAGATTATGTGATCGAGGTTGCGGGGCAAAGGTGAAGAATCACAATACATCCTGCTGACGGTGAGACCCACTTGTAAACCGAGTCACAAGGCAAGCACATTTACTGAAACCCAAGTGGCCAAGGGTTCCTGAATTTACATAAACACTTTCTGAGGATAGCACGTGGGAAATCAGTTCCTTGATTTTTGACTATGTGGCTCCAAAGTCTACCATGTTTCCCCCAAAATAAGACACTGTCTTATATTTATGTTTTCTCAAGAAGATACACTAGGGCTTATTTTCAGGGGATGTCTTATTTTTATTAAGTATAATACAACAATCTCCATTTATTCAAATACAGTTAAGTCATCTTCTTCTGGAAACTGACAGGGGGAGCCGACCTTGTTGGTGGGGCTGGTGCTAGTGATGCCTGAACTCCTTTCCCCTAGCTGTTCGCACGTGGGCAATAGGACGCCTGTGATCGTGGTTACCACACATGCACTCGTGCAAGTGCGAACGGCTCGGAGAAGGGAGCTGTGGCAGATAAAAGGTATTCCAGTCTTTCTTACCGCTCCCTGCCTAAGACCATCACTAGGTCTTAGGGCTTATATTTAACAAATGCATAGAAATCCTGCTAGGGCTTATTTTTGGGGTAGGTCTTATTTTCAGGAAAACACGATAATAGATCAACAGTCACTATAATGAAAGGCGTCAGAGCATCTCTGCAGCCCTTCAGAGCCTTTGTTACTTTTCAAATAATGTTGGCTGCTGACTCATGTTTGTCTTGTGCCCTGCTGTGACCCTCCCAGATATTCAAATCCTAATCACGCTCCACATTATTACTAATAATCAGTGCTTATGAAATTATACTACTCTCTGGCTTGTTCTCAAGTCCTGGAAGTATGCAAATAGATTAATCAAGCAGCTCCCACGCTGAAAACCTTGAATGAAACTTTAAGCATGGTGGAAGGATGTGCCCTGGCTCTCAGTGTCTGCTCCAATCAAGCCCGAGGTGTGTTTTCCTCCTAACTTTTAATTGCATGACCTCTGAGAACCTAATTTCCAGAAAACCCATTTATTATTTTAACGCTCATTTGGCATTATTATTTTCCCAAAGCAATCTTTTTGTCTCTGAATCTCTTAGGAGCGTTGAGAAGCAAGCCAAGAAAAGCTTCATTTTCTCCTTCTGGCCCTCAAAGGAAGCAGAAATGAAACATTAAAAATCTTAGTTTCTAGTTGGGGCTGGGGAAGGGGGGAGGGGAAGAAAAGTCAGGAAGGGGAGGGGGGAGAGAGGATTGGAAGGCACTTGCCTTGGTCCCAGATGGAAGGCAATCCAGCAAATTGGCTTTAAACAGCAGTGTCCCTGCAAATAGGGCACTCTAGCTGTTTTGTGTCACTTGAAAGCATCTTGTTGATATTTTTATAGATTTTATGATACATTCTAAAGCGTGCGTCAGGAGCAGCCTCTTGGAGTTCTGGCAGTAATGAACATTGTTATACGCTCAGTCTGAGTAGTCTTTACTTCAAAGGGAGGCGTTGATCTGATCTTTCATCTTCTCAGCTGTTGGTTACCAGCTTCCTTTAAATACTGTTTGAACTAAAAACCCCACGTTTCCTGGTTTGAGTGAGCAATTCCCCTGACACTTCTAATCTTCTCACTTGGAAGCTACTAAACTGTGATTGAATGATGCCATTAGCAAGAAGGAGGTAAATACATCTAAACACGCCGTCTTAGCCTTCAGTAAAAACGGGCTTGTGTCTTCAGGACTCTTGCTTGTTTACAGAAACACGAGCCTTGGGAGAGGGAGACAGGGAACAAAAAAATGAATGAATGAATGAACCAATGAATGGCTATTGTAAGCTAATGGGTTGTGGTTTGGCTTCATGGTATGAAGAGGCTTCTCACATCCCAGAGAGTAGAATGATAAGAAAAGGAAAGAAAAATACACGTTCTCCCCTTTGTAGATGGTGAACTGGGTTTTACACAAGGTAGTTAGGTCTTCAGTCCCCCTAACTGTAGGCTACCGCCCATTAGGAACTACTTGCTTAAACCAGAGGAATGGCTTAATCACTAATCTCTGAACCTGATTTATTTGCTCCCAGCACTGAAAGTTGTCTGTACCATGCGGCTGTTTACATTTAAATCTAAATTACCCAAATTAACTAAAACTTTAGTCCTGCAGTTGCACTAGCACATTTTTTTTTTTTTAATTTTGGGTTAACAGGACGGTACATATGATTAGGTTACATAGTTTGGGGTTGTAAGGTAGAATCCAAAGTCCCAGGTGTAGCTGAGTCTTTCACCCAGGAAGGGTTCCCTATACCCTACATGGTACCAGAAAAGTGGGGACTATAGCGAACCCCTTTATGCTGTACTTGAATTTAGTTGTGTTTTTCTCCTGTGTGGGCCTGTAGTTGTTGATGTACTAGTTTCAGGTTATTACTGAGCCCATGGGATGCTTGCTTTTCCATTCTTGAGACACTACTTAGGAGAATGTTCTCCACATCCATCCAGGTAAATACAAAAGATGCAGAGTCTCCATCTTTTTTATGGCTGAATAGTATTCCACGGTAGACATATACCACAGTTTATTAATCCATTCATAGGCCGATGGGCACGTGGGTTGTTTCCTCATCTTTATGATTGTGAATTGAGCTGCTATAGAGACGTTCAAGTGCAAACATCTTTATGGTAAAGTGATATTTCTTTCTTGTGGTTAGATACCTAGAAATGGGAGGGCGGCATCAGATGGGAAGTCTACTTTAATTCTTGGAGGGTTCTCCATGCTTCTTTCCAAAAAGGCAGAACTAGTTTGCAGTCTCACACACGAGCAGCATGTTGAGTGCTCAGTGTGGAGTAGCAGCTACTTCATAGGATGGTACAGACGGGAAAAGTTTCTGTCAAGTCAGAATTCACGGCCAGATCTGCTTCAGGGAACTCTGAAGTGTTCCTTGTTCTCTCCTAATTATGACTAAATGGATTAATCATAATCTGTAGTTCACGACGCATTCTTATCACTGATCCATGCAAGGCCCGTTCTTCATTATTTCCATTCCATCATAAACATCATGAAACCACGACTCAGAATTAAAGTTAAAAATGATGTCCATGTAGTCATGGACTGTGCTAGTCCCCCGCCTGAAATTACTGTCACCCTGGTTCTTAAGTTCATGCCCTTGCTATTCTTCTCATGTATTTTCGTAACAATGTGTGTGTCTATATACGTAGAGATGTATGAACATATTTATATGTGGAATTTTTGTTTTGGACATTATGAAAATAATATCATGCTAAATGTCACTGGGGAGGACTTTTGACAGTCAGCGTAATATTGCACGTTGCAGTTGTTTGGTTTTTCAGACATACGATATGCTGTTCGTTGTGTGAACATGTCACGGTAGACTCATCTACCCTCCTGTTGATGGGTTTTTGGATTCCTTCAGGTTTTTGTTACTGTGAACTGTGTTCCCATGAACGTTCTCATACATATTTCCTGTTCTAAATGTGCAAGAGTTTCTCTTGGATGTATACCAAAGAGTAGAGTTATTGGATTTAAGATATATAAATGTTTAGCTTTCGGAGATAATGACAAACTGTTTTCCAAAGTGGTTTTTCCAGTTTTCTCCCAGAAGCAGTGTGGAGGAGATACCATGGACCGTTTCCAGCCCTGGCCTGTCACTTTTAGGTAGTTAAATAAATGTAAAGTACTATCTCCTGGAGGCTTTGATTTGCATTTACTAGATGACTAGGGATATAGGACATATCTTCAAGGGTTTATTGGTCATATCCTATTCTAAAATGCCTGTTCATATTCTTTACTCATTTTTATATTGAATTGTTCTTTTTTTAATCAACATATAGGAGATCTTTATATGGTCTTGGTGCTAACTCAGTGTCAGTTGTGTGCACTACAGATATCTTCTTCCAGTTTTCAACTTGTCATTTTATTTTCTATATGAGGTTTTGAATGAACAGGAGTTACTAATTTAATAAGAGTTCCTAATTTTAGGCTGGGTGTGGCGGCTCATGTTTATAATCCCAGCACTCTGGGAGGCCGAGGAGGGCAGATTGCTTCAGCTCAGGAATTTGAGAGCAAGAATGAGACCCTATCTCTACTAAAAATAGGGAAAACTAACTGGGTGTTGGGGCAGGTACTAGTCTTGGCTATTTTGGAGGCCGAGGCAAGAGGATCAAGGGTTTGAGGTTACTGTGAGCTATGATACCATAGCATTCTTCCCAGGGCAAGAGTGAGACTGTGTCTCCAAAAAAAATTTTTTTTTCTTTATTTCAATATAGTCAAATTTATCAGTCTTTATCCTTTTTGGATGTCTTCTCTAAAAATATATTTTTTTCCTTTGAGATTTAAAGGCTTTTTTTTTATTTTGCTGAGATTTAAAGTGCTCTTATACTTTTTAAAAGATTTTTATTTTTTATTAAAAAAATTTTATCTTAAATTTTTTAAAAATTTAATTTTATTATTTAATTTAATTTTTTATTTTATTTAGTTAATTTTTATTGCTGAGGATTCATTGAGGGTACAAAGAACCAGGTTACACTGATTGCATTTGTTAGGTACAGTCCCTCTTATAATTGTGTCCCACCCGCAAGACATTTTACACTCAAGCTTTTGACTCATCTGGCGTTGATATTTGTCATGAGGAAGGATAGTTTCATTCGTGTCTTTTTCCACATAGATAACCCTTCCCCTCTCCCAGCTCCATCTGTTGAATGAGACATTTTTTTTTTCATGGATCAGTCATTCCACCTGGGTCTATGTCTCTTTCTATTTTTGTCTATCCTTGCATTGATATCATACTTTTAAAATTATTATAGTTTCATAGTAAGTCCTTCTATTTAAATAAAGCATGTGCTCACTACTTAGAGTTCTACTTTTTGATATAAATTTTATAATATTAGCAATTTCTACCAAAGAAAGCCCAACTCAACCCTGTTGTCATTTTAATTGAAATTGTATTGAATCTATAGTTCAGTTGAGGAACAATCATTTCTACAGTAAATCTCCCTGTCCATGTTCTATCTCTTGGTTGATATTTTCTGTAACCTTTCTCATCTTGTATATGATTTTATAACTTGGACTCCTGGGCTCAAGTGATCCTCTTGCCCCAGCTTCCCCAAGTAGCTAGGTCTGTAGACATGCACCACCATGCCCGACTTAGTCCTTCATTCTTGATCTTATCTGAGGCTGTAGTAAATGCTGCCTTCTCTTTAATTATATTTTCTAGTTGTTTGTTTCTTTTCCTAGAAATACAACTAACCTTTGAATATGCCGTGTATATATAAATAGATATAAACACGCATAAAAATACAAATATTTACCAGCCAATTCTTTAGCCTTAGTTATTTAAAATAACTTTTTAAAAATTACTTTGTTTTCTTTATAAATTATCGCATAATTTGTAAGCAACGACAACTTCCAATGTTCATGATTCTGATTTCTTTTTCATGACTTAGTACATTGGCTAAGATGGCCTATTTAATATAGAACAAAAGTATGATAAAATTACTTTAAAGAAAATAATTCTAACATTTTAAAATTTAGGATGATATTTGCTCTACAGTATTTAAAAAAATCTCTATCAGCTTAAAGAAGTATCCTTTATTCTAATTTATTTACTAAGAATCTTGATTGTCTATTAGTATTGAATTTCCTCAAATACTTTTTTAGCATCTATCATACAGTGATATGATTTTTTTAAACCTGCTAATGTGGTAAATTATGCTTTAGGATTTTCTGTTATTAAAACCAACTGAACATGGTAGTGTATATTTGGTCCTCTTTCTCTTTGATAGACTGATTCTCCTTTTTTGGACGTATATCTAGCAGTAGGATTGTGGAATCCTATAGTAGTTCTATTTTCAGTTTTTTTGAGGAATTTCCATACTGTTTTCCACAGTGGTTGTACCAATTTAATATACAATCTTGCTAAATTGTCATTAACATACAGATTGCTAAATTGCTCTACAGAAAGTTGAATCAGGCTCGGCGCCTATAGCTCAACCGGCTAAGGCGCCAGCCACGTACACCTAAGCTGTCGGGTTCGAATCCCCAGCCCGGACCGCCAAACAACAATGACGGCTGCAACCTAAAAATAGCCGGGCGTTGTGGCGGGCGCCTGTGGTCCCAGCTACTTGGGAGGCGGAGGCAGGAGACTCGCTTGAGCCCAGGAGTTGGAGGTTGCTGTGAGCTGTAATGCCATGGCACTCTGCCCAGGGGGACAGCTTGAGGCTCTGTCTCAAAAAAAAAAAAAAAAAAAAAAAAAAAGAAAGTTGAATCAAATTTACATTTACATGAGACTAACCAGTTTCCTATGTTATTGTCAGTTACTAAGTGTTGTGCTTAAAAAAAAGTTTGTCAGGCCATAGGACAAAAGAATATAATTTAAGTAGAATTTATTAGTTACAGAGAGTACTTTTTGTGAACTACTCTTTGTCTTTAGCCTTTTTTAAAATTAGGTTCTTTTTTATTGATAGAAATTTTTTGTGCTTTAAGGAAATGAATCTTTATCATGAACATTAGAAACATATTTACAGTATTTTATGTCATTTTGTTTATTTTACTTATTTTTGACATGCAGAAATTTGACACTTGTAACTGTTCAGATCTATTAATTTTTTCTTCACGGTTTTTGTCCTATGTGCCATATTTCAATGCCTTCTGTGTCACAAAATCAGATTAATATACAAATTTATTTTCTTTCAGCTTTTTAAGTTTAAATACTTTGGGAAATAGTATATAGGAATCCATGTTTTTATGGAATTGCCCAACACTGTCTATTGAATAGTCCATGTTTTCCTCACTGGAATACAACTTCCAAATTTCTGTTTAAACATAAACTGAATGCATGCATTTATCTCTGCTTCCTTCTGAAAGCCCCAAATCAAATGGCTCAGTGAGTAGGGCACCAGCCCCATATACCAAGGGTGGTGGGTTCAAACCTAGCCCCAGCCAAACTGCAACAACAACAACAACAACAAATAGCTGAACATTGTAGCAGGTGCCTGTAGTCCCAGTTACTTGGGAGGCTGAGGCAAGAGAACCACCTAAGCCCAAGGAGTTGGAGGTTGTTAGCTGTGACGCTGTGGCACTCTACTGAGGATTAATGTGATACTGTCTTAAAAAATAAATAAATAAATAAATAACATGAAAAAGCTAAACCCACTATACAAAGAAATGGGAAGAAGAGATTGTAGAAGCTAAGAGATGTTATCTAGCATTTCTGAAAACCAATCTCAAACCACACTCCCCTCCTCCCCCCAAAAAAAGAAAGAAAAAAGGTGGAGAGTTTCTCTTTAGGGAAATGCCATGCAGAAAAGTCCTTAAGATACCAACATTTGGGGATCCCTCTATGAAAAAGCTGGTTTGAAACTTTATCAGACAAGCTTAGAATTTACTCATGTATACACAGAGCTTCTAATTAGCATTTCTGGAAGAGTCAAGTTCATTGAAATGTACTTTACACACAATAAAATATACTTTTTAGTGTACTGTTATATAGCTGATAATATTTGATATCTTTAAATTACTTATTTGTAACACATACACTTTCTTTAGTGAATGTCTTTTCAAAACCTTTGCCCATTTAAAAAATTGCATTGTTTTCTCACTGAGTTTTGAAATTTTTTATTATATTTTCTGTATAAGTACTTTGCCAGTATTTTCTCTCACTTTGCTTTTTCATTCCCTAACAGTGCCTTTCAATAAACAAAAAAAGCTTTTCATTTTTATGAAGTCCAATTTATCAATATTTTACTTTTGGATTGTGCGATTGGTGTCCTATCTAAAAACAAATCTTTGCCTACTGAAAAATTGCAAAGATTTTCTCTTATTCTAGAAGTTTTATAGCTTTATGGTTTTACATTTAAGTCTGACTGTTTTTAGTTAATAATCGTATATGGTGTGAGATAAGGGAGGAGATATATATATATATAATTTTTGCACTTGGAAACAATTTCAAATTGTTTCAGCAGCTTTTGTTGAAAAGACTAGATACTTTCTCCATTGATTTGTCATTGCATTTTTGTTGAAAATTAATTTATTTTGTGTGTGATTATTTTAGGACTTTACTCCATTCCGTTCTTTTTATCTGTTGTTTTTTCACTAATAGCCCACTGCCTCATCTTTTGTAGCCTTATAAGTCTTAAAATCAAGTAGTTTGAGTCCTCTAACTTCATTCTTTTTTCCCCAAAATTACTTTGGTTATCTCAGTTCTTTGCTTTTCCAAATAAATTGTAGAATTTGCTTGCTAACTTCTACTCCCAAAATCTTACTAGTATTTTTATTGAGATTGCATTGAGTTTACAGATAAATATGGGAGAACAGACATTTTTAACAAAATTGAGTCTTCCAATTGATGAATGATAGTGTAATCCTCTATTAAGTTAGGTCTTAATTTCTTTTATCAGTTCAAGAGTTACCCTATTATAAATTCTATAAAAATCTTCTATATCTTTGATTTTTCTGTCTAATCTATCAGCTGTTATTGATAGAACAATGTTGAAGTCTCTTATTAGAATTATGAATTTGTCTATTTTTTTCTTTAAGTTCTATCAGTTTCTGTTTTATATATTATAAAGCTATGTTTTAGGTGCATACAGTCATAACTGTCATATGTTCTTGGTGAATTTATCTTTATGTAATTTTTAAAAGTTCTAGGTAATATTTTTCAATATGTAGTGTATTTTGACATTAATATAGCCAGATAACTTTATTAAATAAAAATTTCATGATATATATTTTCCTTTTAACTTGTGTGTCATTAAAATGTGTTCCCTTTAGAAAGCATCTTGTTTTAAAAAATATACATTTTGACAATCTTTGTCTTTTGTTGTATTTAGGCCATTTACATTTAATGTAATTATTTATATGTTTAGATTAAAATCTAGCATCCTGCTACTTTTTCCTGTAGACAATTTTCTTTAGAGCGATTAAAAATAAGAATATATTCTTTTGGTTTTACTTTTAAACTATTTCTGTAGCTCTTTTTTTGTTCAGAAGCATTCTGAACCAAGTTTTTTTTACTTGTATTTTTGTTTAGGTACAAGTTCTCTGTGAACTTTCTTTAACATCTTTTTATAGGGTAGATCTGCTTATAATTTATTCTCTCAATTCTCTTTGTCTGAAAAACATCTTTATTTTTCTTTCATTTATAAAGGAAGTTTGTATGAGGTAAAGAATCCTGAGTTGGTATGTTTATTCTTGCGGCACTTTAAAGATGCCATTCTATTATCTCCTGAGTTGCAAATTTTGTGACAAAAATATTTGCTGTAGGGGTGGCACCTGTGTCTCAAAGGAGTAGGGTGCCAGCCCCATATACTGGAGGTGGCGGGTTCAAACCTGACCCTGGCAAAAAACTGCCAAAAAAAATGGCTATAATTCTTACCTTTGTGTAAATATGGAATATATCTTTTTACACTGTCTTCAGCAGTTTGGATATACAGATGCTCCTCATTCATGATGGGGTTACAGCCTGATAACCTCATTGTACATTGAAAGCATTGTAAGTCAAAAATGCATTTAATATGCCCAGCCCACACTTAATCATAGCTTAGTGTAGTGTACATTAAATGTGCATTTATATTAGGCTACAGTTAAGCAAAATAATCTAGCGCTGAGTCTATTTTATAGTAAAGTGTTGAATGTCTCCTGTAATTTATTGAGTACTAAAAGTGAAAAACAGAATGGTTGTATGGGGACTCATTAACATACATAGCTGAAAGCACCTTCTTAAAGTTTTCAACCATTGTAAGTTTGAGACAATCTGTAGTTTATCTATAGGGCATGGGAAGGAGGGAGATTAAACCTAGCTTGAGGTTTCCTAGGATCTGTGATTGATTGATGTTGGTTATTATTCTTGAGTAATTGTTTCCCATTCCCTTTCTGGGATTACAAATTTTGACTTCTTGATATTGTCCCATAGTTATTTGATATCTTGTTCTTTTTTATTTCTTTTTACTTTTTTTTCCATTGTATTTTAGTTAGGTAATTTCTGTTGACCTACATTTAAGTTCACTTCTTTCCTCACTTGTGTTACATCTATTTATGAGTCCATCAAAGGCGTTGCTTATGTTTATTACTCTGTGTGTGTTTTCTTCTAGTATTATCATTTGATCCTTCCTTATAGTTTCCACCTCTTTGCTGAAACTCCTCACCTGTTCGCGCATGATGTGCATTTTTTTCATGGGAACCTTTGAAATAGTCATCAAAGTTATTTTAAATCCCTTATCTGACAGTTTTGATGTCCAGTTGTATTGGAAGCTAGTTGGTTCTATTGATTGTGTTAGCTCTTGACAGTGGTTTGTTTCATTTCTTGTTTTAATGTGTATAGGACAGTGAAGTGTGAGGTAAATACTATTTGTGTCTAGAAATAGGCATGCTCCTCTTCTAGGTCATTAGGGTAGGGGGCAGTGTAATCTACTCAGGAACTAGCTTTGCCTTTTGTTGTTGTTGTTAACCTTAACAGCATCAAGTATTTAAACTCTTCTCATGTTATATTTAAGGTGGAGGCTGTTTTGTCGGAGGGTTTTTTTGTTGTTGTTGTTTCTGCTGCACTCTCAGCTTTAAGCCTTCTCTATGTAACTGCTCCTCAGAATAAATCTCTCTTCTTTCTTTTTGCTAGGTGTTATTAGTTTCCTAGGGCTGCCATAAAAGAGTTCTACCAGTGGGTGGTGCCTGTGGCTCAAAGGAGTAGGGACCTGGCCCCATATACCAACCAGAGTTGGTGGGTTCAAACCTGGTTCCAGCCGAAAACTGCAAAATAATAATAATGATTTCACCAGCTCTGTGGCTTAAAATGATAGAAATTAATTTTATTAAACTTCCAGAATTTAGATATGTAAAATCAAGGGGACAGAAGAATTAGTTCCTTCTACTGACTCTGAAGGGGAATCTATCCCCTGCCTTTCTCCTAATTTCTGGTAATGGGTGGCAATTTTTGGTGTTCTTTGACTTACTGATGCATCACTTAAATCTCTGTCTCCATCTTCACATGTGTTTCACTTTTTTAAAAATAAGGACACTATTTCCTATAAGGATATTTTATATGGGCTCATCCTACTCCAATATAACCTAATATATAACACTATTACTAGTATCATATGGTATATTACTACATTAGTATATAGTACTATTATATGTATTATACTATAATATACTAACATAATACTATTACTAATAATTAATACATTTAACATAATAACCAATTGCATGTATGTGGAGGTGGAAGTATTGTTCCAAGAGAAAAATGTAATCATAGCCTACATGGCTTTGTGAATAATACTTATATTAACATTATTATAATATAAACAGCAAATATTCATTTAACCAAATATTGTTTAGTTACTATGTGGTGAGGGTAGAAAACTCTTGTGCTTAAAGACATGAATCCTCATATTTCAGAATTGAAGTTGATAGATAATGTGTAAAATTGAAAACTTAAAAAGTAGTAATATGAGCTATTTAGAAATATAAGGTTAGATGATAAAATAGAGTGCTGTCTCTAGGACATGGAAACTGGAGTTGTGTGCAAGGGTGAAACATTGGGTTTCATTCAAGGTCTTGAGATCTGTGAAATTTCAAATTCTGTATATGATTAAAAATTAAGCCTTATAGACTAAACTTTTTCATATATTAAATTCTTCTAAAACAGTTTTTATAAGATGTAAGAGTGGGAAGCCTGGATTTTAATGTAGTTCCACACTTAACCAGCTGTGTTGCTGATGCCTTCTTCTAAAGATAAAAATAATGCCCACCTGCCAGCATTATCATGAGATAAAGTTAGCAAATGCCTGTAAGCATGTAAGAGTGTATGGGAACAAAGACAGCAACTAATAAATGCTGGCTATTATTATTCTGTCCCAATAGTAGAATCTATAGTGGTCTAATTAGTACAGCTTTATATTGTAATAATATGCATGTATTTAGTACAAAAATTTTTTCTCATTGCTTTCCTGCTTGAGAAAGACTAAATTTAATGACTTTTTCTTTATAAACTTAAGAATCATTTTACCTTCTGCACTAGAAATACATTTTATGTTGGCATTTATTCAAGTTTATGTCCAAGAGCTGTGATGATGGCTTTCTTTATCAAAGTCTATACTCTTCTTATTAAATTTACTCCTAAGTATCATACATGTATTTTTATATCTGGGTCTCTCTCTTTCTTATTTTTGCTGTAGGTCTAATTCTATTTTAATATACCATGCATGTAAGACCTCATTTCTTTACATTTTCTTTTTTCTATTTGTTCCTATATCTTGATGTTTCCCATCTCTTTTTAAAAGCATTACCTTTTTAGAACTTTCACATCAGGTTTGATATTTCAGTTGATACTTTTGTTTTTCTTTTATGCAGTCATAAAATCTTCCAATTATAATATTTTCTTACCTTTTTCAATATATGAAATAGCTTCTTTCCTTATCCTGTTTTCCTTTCTTTCTGTTCTTACATGTTTATGTGAAAGTTGACATTTTGTCTTCTTTGTTGTCACTTTGATCTTGTTCTGTACTTCCCTTTATTTTATGTCTTTTGGTTGGTGGTACATTTGTTTTTATTCTTTCAGTGTTTCAGCTGATACATGTCCCATTTTTATTCAAATAATAACAGATGATTCTAATTATCATAATAGCAATTGATTAGAAACTTGTGTGCACCTGGAAATGCATTAGGCACGTCACATGCTTTTCAATAATACCAATGTTACTACTACCAACAGCAGCAATCATTGCTGGCAATATCGAACATTTTCTAAGCGCTAGGTACGCTTCAAGCACTTTATGTGCATTAGATCATTGAATTCTGACAACATTCTAATATGAAATAGTTGATATTATTATCCTAGCAAAATCCTGAGGCATGTACGATTATCTCTGTTTTACAGTTGAGAAAATGTGACTTTCAGGTGTGACACCAACACCTAACATATCATGTTTGCTTTTAATGTTGTAAAAATTCTTCTTTATTTTCCTTTTTAAAAATTGCATCTGCTGCTCCTGCATCTTTGTCCTCCTCCGCTTCCTCTTCTTCATCCTCCTGTTCTTCATCTTTCTCTTCCTTTTTCTTTTCCGTATTCCTCTTGTACGGCCACTTTGCTCATCTTCTTTCATCTTTATCATAAGCAGTTCCACTTCACGTTGCTTTCTCCTTTTCCTTCTTCAAAGACTCGTAGGAGAGCACACATTACTTTCACACAGTTTTAAAAAGCAAAGGAAGAAAAGAAGAGGAAATGGAAAGAAGAGGTGAGGAAAGAAAATCTTTCCCAGTCAGTGATTTTGGTTTATTACCAGTGACAATCTTCTTCCTCCTTCCGAGACCAGGACTCCTTACTCTTGCCAGGGCCTGGGGCAGGTGGTGGAGATGAACACATATTCCACATCCTGGGCTTTGCCCCTCCCCTACAGGGTAGCTCCTCCTGGGGTTCAGGTGCAGAGCAGCAGCCGCAGATGGTACAGACCATTACTCACTACCCTACGGCAGCACAGCCGGGCTCCCATTGTTCCCAGAGATAAAGTACTTAGATCAAGCCCTTGACAAAGGGATTCTCTCTGAGCACTAATTAGTCTCTGAGTAATTTCTAATCTAACTCCAATTTCAACCATATGTATATACAGATGCAGTTTACACTTTTTCTCTTCTCTTTCTCATCATTCTTGCACCCTTTTATCTCTCCTCCCCTATGCCTGTACGTTTTTTATTCGATTCACCAATTTCCTTCCACAAAATATTTTAACATCAACTAAGAACTTCAAGGCTGACAATTTTAAATCTTCTACACAGTCTCCACACTATTGTGTGGGGCTCACGGGAACCACCGCTAGAGTTAATATTAAAACTCAGAATTCCTTTCTTCCCAGACAGACAACAAACAAATGCAGTTGGAGTTGGGGCAGGAGCTGCAGTAGGCTGCTGGTTCTGTTATTTATTATTAATTACATTTAATATTTATTTTTAAATTATTTCCCCAAAGTTACCTATAAAAACACCTTTTTGTTAGGGCAGTGCCTGTGGCTCAAAGGAGTAGGGTGCCAGCCTCATATGCCAGAGGTGGTGGGTTCAAACTCAGCCTGGGCCAAAAACTGCAAACAAAAAAACATCTTTTTGTTACCTTGAGTACTTTACTGTATCAGTCCAAGCCTATTCTAGATTCTCAGAGGAGCCCTTTGTCTCATCTGTTTCTATTCTTTTTTATTTTTTTTTAAGACAGAGTCTCATTGGTGCCCTGGGTAGAATGCCATGATGTCATAACTCACAGCAACCTCAAACTCTTGGGCTCAAGTGAAGCCTCTTGCCTTCAGCCTGGCTAGTTTTTCTATTTTCAGTAGAGACAGGAGTCTCACTCTTGCTCAGGCTGGTCTCAAACCCCTGAGCTCAGGCAATCCACCCACCTCAGCCTCCCCGAGTGCTGAGATTACAGGTGTGAGCCACTGTGCTGGCCTCTACCCTTTCCACCCCACAACACATTAAAAACAATTTTGTATTATTAACTTCACACATCCTCTTAAAAAAAGCAATTCAAGGCTTGGCACCTGTGGCTCAAGCGGCTAAGGCGCCAGCCACATACACCTAAGGTGGCGGGTTCGAATCCCCAGCCCGGGCCCGCCAAACAACAATGATGGCTGCAACCAAAAAATGGCCAGGCGTTGTGGCGGGCGCCTGTGGTCCCAGCTACTTGGGAGGCTGAGGCAGGAGACTCGCTTGAGCCCAGGAGCTGGAGGTTGCTGTGAGCGTGATGCCATGGCACTCTACCCAGGAGGACAGCTTGAGGCTCCGTCTCAAAAAAAAAAAAGCAATTCAAGACTCACTGTATTTTATTGCCTTAATGTGCAATTGGTAAAACAATTTACTTCTGAAATTTAAAATGTTTCCCTAAAACTGTAATGCAGAGGAATATGACTCTGAACACCTGCTCCAACATCGCTTAAACACTCATCAGTGATAAAAGCCTCTGCACTTAGATTTTCTCATATTCTTTCCTTGAAAGAATATATGAATGACATCTACCTGATTTAGAAGGAAATTTCATAGCTGTTCCTTTTAAGATCAGAGGCCTTCATGGCTTAGGTACTTCTTTAGGTGACTGCACGTATCTTCCTGTTTAATGTTATAACTGTTGTCACTTTGGAAACTTCTGGTTCTTCTTTTTCTGTCCATGGGTTAACTTTTTTTGTTGTTGTTGCAGTTTTGGGCTGGGGCTGGCTTTGAAACCACCACCTCTGGTATATGGGGCCGGTACCCCAGTCCTTTGAGCCACAGGTGCCGCCCTCTCACTCTCTTCTTAAAATACATTTCCAAATGCTTTCCATTCTCTTCCTAGTTGACATGAATTCCAGGAAGACTAGTATTCTCCTGCAGCTCCTCCTTGCTTCCACATTCACTATGAATTTGCATTAAGGCCACTGTAGTTAGCTTTCTGAGGAGACTCTGCAGGGCCATGAAAAGGGAGGGCTTTGAAGTCCTATGGACCTGTTGGTCCCCAACCCCCTAGCCGCAGACAGGACTGGTACCTGTCTGTGGCCTGTTAGCAACACAGCAAGAGGGAACCTGTGGTGAGCAAACGTCATCTGTATTTACAGCCGCTCCCCATGACTCACATCACTGCCTGAGCTCTGCCTCCTGTCAGATACCTTCTCCCTGACTCTAAACCTTGACTGTTACTGTGTAGCTTTGAAAAATTTACCTAGCCTTCCTAAACCACAGTCTCCAGATGTTTAAGGATGGAGAGAATAACACCTATCTCATAATATTATTGTGAGAACTAAAGGCCATTCTGTAAATTACTTGGCCTGTGATAGGCACACAGTCAGTGAAAATTAATTTTGGAATCAGTTGAATATGAGATTCACATCTCAGTCATTCTGCATACCCTGGGACTTCTTCAGAGGAAGTTTACCACTTTTTGAGTCTCAATTTCCTTTTTTGTACAGTAGGGACAAAAGTCTGTGTCCTATAGGATTCCTGGGGAGCCCAGAGCAGGTGGGCAGGATATAAGATGATTGTACCTCCTCTCAGCAAGTGTTCTTTCTTTTAGAAAGAAGAAAGAAACGCCTTGCTGGATATATCTGAACCTTACCTTCTTTTTTCATTTTTAGGAAAACAATGAAATTTCCAATAGCTATTACACTGCTTAAAGGTTTAATAGATCACTAGGTTTGCTATTATGGTAAACACCACCCCTTTCCTCCTTCCAATCAACAGAAATAGGTTTTCATGAAAAATTACTTTTTTAAAAAATATATATTTCTGTTCTCTGATTTTCAATATATTTTTTTATTAAGTCAAATACACATAAGTCATGTGTACATAAGAGTAGCCCACATAACAATATCCCAAAACTGCAGATGTTGGCATGGATGTGGAGAAAAGGGAACATTTCTGCACTGCTGGTGGGAATGCAAGCTAGTACGTCCCTTTTGGGAAAAATTACTTCTGGCTTAGAGAAAGCCTAGAGAAACTAGGCTTTCTCTCTGCACATCCTTGAGCTCCAGGGTGTCTTTCAAAGAGAAAGGAAAAAAGAAAAAGAATACTTCACTGGAGGTGACTTTTTCAGGTAGTATATAAGACAAAGGGTTACAGACTATCTCATGGTAATCAAGAAACATCATGCGTCCTGCATCATATGCATCTTGAAGAACTCATTTTTCATAGTCAACTAGAAGAAACATTATTACCTTTATTCATTTATTTCAAGGATTTGGGGGCAGTGCCTGTGGCTCAAAGGAGTAGGGCGCCGGCCCCATATGCTGGAGGTGGCGGGTTCAAAACCCAGCCCTGGCCAAAAAAAAAAAAAAAAAAAAGGATATGGAAAATGCCAAATAGAAGGGAACTGGAAAACTGGGGAAAATATTGCTGTACTAGAATATAAAAAAGAGATTCATTACTTCTCACAGAACGCTGAGAAGGAAACGCTCTTAAAAATGTGGACTGCCTTCTATCCTCCGTAATCCTGTAGGAATACTTCCACATCTGACGAACTGGAGGGTCTGGGCTGCTAAGTGTGACATGCCCTGATTTGAATCCAAATTCCGCTATTTATGTGTACTATTGGCAATGCATTTGACCTCTGCATGCCTCAGTTTCTGTAGGCATTAAAAAAAGGGCTGTGTAGTTCTCTCGTGGTTTTCAGTAAGAACAAATAATGCAACTGATGTATGCTAAGGCAATTAGCACAATACTCGCCAAGAACAGATAATAAATGTTAGTGCCTTTTCTCTTTGTCCTATAGATCTATCCAATGGTGTGAACTTGGTAATGATAGATGATCAATACGAGTAAATAATGGGACCTGATCTAAGAATGTATCAGTGGAATAAATCTCATTTTCACTAGTATAAATCAATTTGAAAAATCGTCTGCTCTGGAGAGGAGCAGGAGTGACTGAATTGTCTTAGGGTATAACTTGATTTTAATTTTGACAAGCAAAACGAATCCCACCTGCATTATGACTATTATTGATAAAAGTATTGCTACTATTTGTTGACGTGGTAGAAACCAGGTGTTTTTCCTTTAAGGGAAGTATCAGTACATTTTACAGATGAGGAAACTCAGCTTCAATGTTACACAGCTGGGTGGGGGAATTGTGGGAGGTGAATATGTAGATTCTTCTTTCTAGGTTTGAGATCTTGTGCTGTGTAAGGACACAGACCTTTGCTACAAACATGCACGTTGTTTGATTCACATTATAATTCCAGGATACTATTAAAAATTATTTTCATATATTCTCTGAAAAACATCAGCAGCCTTTGGGGGTAAGGTAATGATGTTTTTGTCAGCTTCAGTTTGCAACTGTTTTATTAAATCTCTCTAGGTCAGTGAGGGGAGTATTCTACCCCTGGATGTAAGATACTGTCTCACTAACAACTGGGGCCAGCCCATGACTGTGTGTCAAGACTCTGCATTTACTGACAAGCCAGGGAAGTTTTTTCTTTTACGTTTTTGACACTTGCAAAGAGAAGTGAACTAAGACTAAACTTGTACCTGTGAGGTGACAGGAAGTAGGGGCAAAAAATACTTTCTCTCATTTAATACAACAACGGGTGAGACAGACATGATGATCTCCATTTTATGGTTGAGAAGTGGAGGCTTTGAGAGGTTAAATAATTTATATACGGTAAAAAAAATACAGCTAGGTTTTTAAGGCCCGGAAAATACACTTGCATCATAGAGCTCGTTCCGTGATGATGCCAGTACATGCATCTTTGCTCTAATTTTTCACTGACCTTGATGAGGAAAGCATTCCTCACTTTCCCAGGGGTGTGTGGCCCACCTCAGCGTAGGGCTGTCTCTCAGTTAAGTTCTGGCCCATCTGAGTAGCAGCACACAGATGTGGAATGCCTTCAGCAGGACCCTCAGCCTGCAGGTTCAGAGGGGTGGGGGATGGCGAGGCAAGAAGGTGCCTAGGAATAGCGGAAAATGATGCGAGGTGGAAATTTGGACTTGGAAATGATTTTTAATCAAGTTCAGCCAGGAGAGCCTCTCCCCAGGTGTGACCGAGCTGTAATCAATAACTGGCGTTCCCAGCTCGCTCATCTCCCGTGTGATTATTGAACACAGGTTTAATTGACCTGAAAAAGAAACTTACTTGTTTGGAAAGTTGTGTGTCTTGCCAGCACAATAAACCTCTCTGGGTTCTTGCTGTGGAAGGGGGCTGCTACAGGACTATGTTACACGATCGTCTCTGACAGTAGAACGCTGTCAGGTCACCATGTTAATGCTTTGGAAGCAACACTTTATGAGGTCATTTTGATAACGAGAGAAAGCATAAACTGTAGTGGATTTCCTTTTACTTGGCTTGATCATTCCAGAAACTGAATTGGATTGATTACCAGGGAAGGACTCCCCTGTGTCTGTATTCCAGGGGTCAGTGGTGCCAAAGGCTTAGTCTGTAACATTTCGCCTCTTTTGACATGACGCCGTCCATGGAGATCCCGCCTGTAGGGAGAGGGCTAGAAGGGATTGCTTGGAGAAAACCCCATTTGTTTGTAGAATCTGGGCTCTGCATTTTGTCTTTATGTGCCTTGGTTTTAATCATCTGTAAAATAAAACATAAATCCAACCTTATTAGAAGGGTGCAAAGATGCTTCTGTACTTAGCAACTCGAGGAGATTTAGGCAACCATTTCCATGGGTCAACTTCTTCTCTTTTGCACTGAATAATATCCTGGTGGCCTGAGATAATCTTTCTCAAGCCCCTCATGTCTTACACATACAACAAGAGAGTTGAGCTTGAGTATGTATCGCCAGTCTTTCCCAACTCTAGTGCCAGATATGGTCACCTTCGAAGTACTGTCCTTGGCCATCTGGTGACCGTAGTGATATTCAGTAATGAGGTATGTGGCACTTTTTCTGGGATAAATTTGCAAACTTAACTGTCCAACCCTATAATTGCAATTTCCATTAATGACATAGCAGTAAGGCAGTGATGGATTTATCAAATATGCTCAGGTTTGGAGAGCTGCTTTAGAAATCAGCCATGGGGCTCGGCGCCTGTGGCTCAAGTGGCTAAGGCGCCAGCCACGTACACCCAAGGTGGCGGGTTCGAATACAGCCCAGGCCCACCAAACAATGACAGCTACAACCAAAAAATAGCCGGGCGTTGTGGCGGGC